>NC_090448.1:28073294-28379625 GCF_031143425.1 Pleurodeles waltl | reverse complement strand
TTCCGGAATTTGTAGCAAACCTTCCCAGCAATCTTGTTAATATTTTCACTCATTGTAGACATACATGTGCAGCTCAGAGAAAATATATAACATCAAAAAGAGTCATATATTTTATCCTTTCATGTGCTATTTCAGACCCACCTCCCTGCATTGAGAAGTAGATACTCAGCTTCAGCCATACTGTTTTGAGTGATTTACCAACAAGGTGCCAGTATTCCAGTGGGGTACCTTTCCAGGTACCCCGGCCTGCCACTGAACAGGAAAAGGCAGCTCGGGGAAAGAACATATCCAAGTCATCCGAAAGCTGTTAGCGTAGATGTTGTTGGAGCTATGAAAAAAGACAAGCACACGTCATCATTTAGGCTCACAGCACTGGAATCCACTGGAAGTGCATAAACACGGTCTCTGGAGAGGAGGCATGCTTTAGCTGCCCTTTATGAATCTCTGGTACCTGGTGTGATGAGGAAGGTCTTGAAGCAACACACAACACTGATTCTCCCACCTTCCTACTGCTGGTGGGAGCACCAAGTAGTAGCCAAGACCAAGGGTTGCATCCAAGACCGAGTGGTTACCAGGTATGCATGGACTGATGGAGGGAGGAACAGTCCAATGTGCCACATGACAGGCTTCTAGGCTCTTGCATCTCTACCAAGAAGGTAGTGAGTGTTAAGAACTTACCTGAAGTTACAGGAACACAAGTGGCATGCTCCTTGCTCAGCTGAAAGCTGCAATCAGCAAATAATCAAGCTTCTTCATACCCCTCGTCAACGCCAGGAGTTTCAGGAAGGAGGCGTGAAAAGTCCTTGTAATCTGTCTTTTCCAAGATGGTGGTGTATCCAGGAAAACCTACCCGAGATTCCCAATCCAAGTTAAGAGCAGGTGGTTTCCTTCAATGTCATTTCCTGAAAAATTCATATTTAGGGAGGCATCTGCAACTGATAGGATGTGTCACAACACATTTGTTCCCTCTGTTTCTCATTGCGTTTGTTGTGTGAGAGGATGTGGGGTAAAGACCTGAGCTGCCGACTTCGGAGCAGGAGGAACCAAGTTCAGCTCTCGGCATCGGTTCAACATCCTGAGATTCTGGGCAAATGACTTAATCTCCCCATGTCTACAATTCAGCGCCTTGAGACCCTCACATGTGATTTGCCACTCTTTACAAATCTTGGATTTATTTATTATTTGTTGCCCATTTGCTCCTATTTTTGTCCTTGATTTACTCTCCCTTTCAGCTGGAGAATTTGCTGGTTCTTTTCTGGATTCTTCACGCTGGACTTGTTCTCATTTCTGAAGTCAGGGATGAGATTGGTACCTTGCTATTCATTTCTACAGGGGATGTCTAACCCTTTGTGGGGTTTCCCTCCATTCTGGACCCTCTTAAAGGGACGGGCTCCTTTCCTTTGAATTCTGAGATTCGTAGGCTTGTTTATTCCATTATAAAACAGGACTACAAGTTCCATAATTCCAAGCAAAAAACCTGGACTGGAGCAGCACGTCACGCATGGACCTGGGAAACTTAGTAGCCGATGGCTTTTACCACCCAGCCGAGATTGAGGGGGTACTTCTACTGCTTGTTTTAGGGTCTATGGCACCCTTGCTGTGCCACTGAAGTTGGGGGGTGGGGGGGTCGTTTAGAGGTAATTGTGCCTGCGAGCCCAGCCCCCGAAAGCCGCCCTTCCTTTGTCCTTGGGCCTCCTGCATCTCGGTGCCAGGAGCCGGCAGGGCGCATGATGGATGCCAGCCTTGATGGTGCGATGCTGGCCTATATATATCTTCATCACCCCCGCCTCGCTGGGCTGTGACGTGGAGGGTGGCAGCAGGCAGGAGGGCATGAGATGCATGGCAAGCAGGCTCCTCTTCTCCATCCAAGCCTTGGGGCTGGGTGACTGTACTGCGCATGCGCACTCCATCCCTGACTGCTGTCTTCAGGACCACGGGAGCCACCCCCTCCCCGCCCAGCTCCCTCCAGCTCCTCCAGTAATGTCATTGTTCCAACCCCCCCACCATCCCCGCTCCCGACACCTCTGCGGCAGGTTTCTATTTATAAACCGTGTGACCGTGAACAAGCCAAGGAGTTCGTGTGTGTGTGTGTGTGGTGGTGGTGGTGGTGGTGGTGGTGGTGGTGGTGGGGGGGGCGTGGTGCACGGGGGGGGGGGGGGAAGCGCTGACAGAGCGGAAGGGAGGGGGGATGAGGGGAGGGTGAATAGAGGGGACTGCAGGATGAGGGAAAGAAATAGACTGAAATTTGGGGTATGTGGGGGTGAAGGGGCTGGCGGTGTGGGGGGGGGGGGGGGGGCGTGGATTAGGGTGTATTGA
The DNA here is from genome assembly GCF_031143425.1 of Pleurodeles waltl. NCBI lineage: Eukaryota > Metazoa > Chordata > Amphibia > Caudata > Salamandridae > Pleurodeles > Pleurodeles waltl. The sequence continues at coordinate 28,377,309 of NC_090448.1, read as the reverse complement.
GGAATAAAGGGGCGAACCGGGGAGACAAAGGGGAGGCTGGGTGAGGACGAGGGAGGGGACAGGGTACATGGTGGGGGGGGGGGGGGGGCGGTGGGTGATGGCGGCGTGTAAAGGAGAGGAAAGGCCGTATAGAGGGGTGAAGGAGACGGCTGTTTAGGGGTGAACTGAGAGAAAAGGGCGTGGAAACAGAAAAAAAAATCCGAGTATATGGGGTGAAGGAGAGAATAGGGAAGGGTGTGTGGATGAGTGAAGGGGCCGCTAGCTGAAAGAACCAGGGGTAGAAGTGTGTGGGGGGGGGGGGGGTGAAGGCTGTGTGTGTGGGGGGGGTGCGTGCTTGGGTCAAGGGGGAAGGGACAGGCTGAATGTCGGGGGGGGGGGGGAAGGGACAGGCTGCATGTCGGGGGGGAAAGGGACAGGATGCGTGCCGGAGGAGAAAGGGACAGGCTGCGTGCCGGAGGGGAAAGGGACAGGCTGCGTGCCGGAGGGGAAAGGGACAGGCTGCGTGCCGGAGGGGAAAGGGACAGGCTGCGTGCCGGAGGGGAAAGGGACAGGCTGCGTGCCGGAGGGGAAAGGGACAGGCTGCGTGCCGGAGGGGAAAGGGACAGGCTGCGTGCCGGAGGGGAAAGGGACAGGCTGCGTGCCGGAGGGGAAAGGGACAGGCTGCGTGCCGGAGGGGAAAGGGACAGGCTGCGTGCCGGAGGGGAAAGGGACAGGCTGCGTGCCGGAGGGGAAAGGGACAGGCTGCGTGCCGGAGGGGAAAGGGACAGGCTGCGTGCCGGAGGGGAAAGGGACAGGCTGCATGTCAGAGGGGAAAGGGACAGGCTGCATGTCAGAGGGGAAGGGACAGGCTGCATGTCAGAGGGGAAGGGACAGGCTGCATGTCAGAGGGGAAAGGGACAGGCTGCATGTCAGAGGGGAAAGGGACAGGCTGCATGTCAGAGGGGAAAGGGACAGGCTGCGTGTCGGGGGGGGAAGGGGACAGGCTGAATCTCGGGGCGGGGGGGGGAGGAAGGAACAGGCTGAATGCCGGGGGGGGAAAGGGCCAGGCTGAATCTCGGGGAGAGGGCGAAGAGGTAGCGTGTATACGAAGTAACAGCTGTGTGGTGCCGAGGGACCTGGTTGTGTGTAGGGGAGAAGGTGTGCTGACCCTACAGAGGGGAAAGCTACAGAAGCAGGTGTGAAGGTCAGGCTCGGTGGCGTAACCCAAAATATAGGTGCCCCAGGCAAAATGTAAGGGGGGGGGGGGACTTCAGTCTTGCATATCTCAGATATTCATTGACCTTGGGCTGAATGGGGCCTCCTGAAGAGTTGGGGGGGGCCTTGAGAGGTTGAGGCTCCCCCTGCGTTGCAGGGGCCTAGGTTACACCCCAGGTCAGGCTGTTTGTGGAGGGGGGCAGTACTGCAAATGGAAGGAGGACAAACTGATGGGGTCGCCTCCGGTAAAATTAATTTTATTTCCCTGCCACAGAATTACCGTTACAGCGGTTCCCGGAATTCCAGGGGGTGGGGAAATGAAGGGGCTTTCTCGTTTTGGGGGGAATAACATGTTTGCGCACTGATTTCTGCATCCCTCCCCTCCCCCCTGTGTTTTACGTGAAAAATAAAAAACGTATAATTCCTGTAGGCCCCGTAAATCCAGTTAGGACATGTGAAGCACACCACTACATGTCCTACCTTTTAAATCCACTGCACCCTGCCCATGGGACTGCCTTGGGCTAACCTTAGGGGTGACTTACATGTAGTAACAAGCCTTTGCAATACAATGGGTCTCCCATTTGCTAGAGCAATTAGCATTGTAAACTCCTAACCAGACTTTTCTTGCCACATAATTTGAAAATGAAAAGTTAAACAGTTTCACATAACTAAACAGACTTTTTTCGCCATATAAACTGAAAAGTAAAAGTTTCACATAAGCGAGCTGACGGCCGCCACTCGCAGTGAAACCTATCAGCAAAAGTGCAATTATCTACGTAACTGTCCAAAATGCAATTAACTATGTAACAGGGTCGATGTCATGCAAAGCGCTCGACTTCTGCCCAGCGAGATCGCGCTGCAAAAAAAGAGAAAAAGTAGTCCAGAAACCGAACGGAAAACATGGTGCCTCGTATGCTTTTAGTAGTTGGTCGCTGCGCTCGAGGAGGGCTAAACACCAGAAAAGGCATGACGTATGCCTGCCTTTCACTAATGAAAGCAAGCAGATTTTAAAAGGCAAGCCCATAAACCAATGAAAGACTGACGTGACTTTGGCGTGGTTTGAAGCCCAAAGAGAGATTCCAACACAGGACGGAGCGCTTTGTGCTCGCCCCTAAAAAGGGAAGGTTTAGGCCTGGCAAGTGGGTACACTTGCCAAGTCGAATTTACAGTTAAAACTGCACACACAGACACTGCAATGGCAGGTCTGAGACATGATTACAGAGCTACTTTTGTGGGTGGCACAATCAGTGCTGCAAGCCGTCTAGTAGCATTTGACTTACAGGCCCTGCGCACCTCTAGTGCATTTTACTAGTAAATCAAATATGCCAATCATAGATAAACCAATCACCAATACAATTTACACAGAAAGCATGTGCACCTTAGCACTGGTCAGAGCCCAGAGTCCTAAAGCCAACAAAAACGGGTCAGAAAAAAATAGGAGGAAGGAAACAAAATGTTTGGGGATGACCCTGCAAAAGGGCCTGGACCAACACTTATCAACTGGCATAACGCAGGGAAAAGGAGGGCTTTTAATCAGTGTACATCTGTCTCTCGGACACTCAGAAGATTGTTCCGCAGGTACAGAGCCAGTGTGGGAGAAGCCTGGCATCCTTGGATTAGTTTCCTAAATCTAGACTGACAGTAGTTGGGCAGAATTGGAGTTCAAGGGCTGAACTGTGATGTAATTGATACATTGATCAGAAAATAATAGGGGGATGGGGCGGAGGGGAGTGCTGGTCAGTGTGACCACCCGTTACGTGCTAAACACAACTTAAATCTTGTTTGTTCGGTGCAGGATGATCGGGCCACAGCTGTCCTACTCTTGCAGGATGGAGATCACACAGGCGTGGAACCGCCTTTGGGATCTCTTGAAGGTGTCTCATCGGATATTAAACCCTCTAACGTGACCCACCAGGTGTAGGAGGCTGGCCTGGCTTATAGTGGGTACCAGGGATACTTACACCTTGTGCCAGGTCCAGTTATCCCTTATTAGTGTAGAAGAGGTGTTTCGTTTCTAGCAGCTTAGGCTGATAGAAGGTAGCTATGGCAAAGCAGCTTAGGCTGAACTAGGAGACATGTAAAGCTCCTACTATACCACTGGTGTCATATGCACAATATCATAAGAAAACACAATACACAGAGTTACTAAAAATAAAGGTACTTTATTTTTATGACAATATGCCACAGGTATCTCAGCGAGTACCCTCAGTAAGAAGGTAAGTAATATACACAAGTTATATGTACACAAACCCAAAACAGGTAAGTAATAGTAAGAAAAGTAATGCAAACAGTGTAGAATTACAATAGGTGAACATAGGTCTAGGGGCAACAAAAACCATATACTCCAAAAGTGGAATGCGAATCACGAATGGACCCCAGACCTATGGGAGCTTGTAGAGGGTCGCTGGGACTGTAAGAAAACAGTCTGGGTGTCCAAGATACCCCACCCCAAGACCCTGAAAAGTAGGAGTAAAGTACACCTACTACCCAAATAGGCCACAATAGTGGTGATAGGGGGATTCTGCAAGAACCACAAACACCAGCAAAGCATTGAAGACGGATTCCTGGACCTGAGGACCTGCAAGGCAAGGGGACCAAGTCCAAGAGTCGCAATAGTGTCCGGGGGGGGGGCAGGAGCCCAGGAAACCCCGGATGAAGGTGCAAGGAAGCTGCCTCCAGATGGAAGAAGCTTAGGATTCTGCAACAACGAAGAGAGCTAGGAACTTCTCCTGGAAAGAAGATGTCCCACGGCGTGCTGAAGGATGCAGAAGCGTCCCACACAGAAATACTGCAAACAAGCCTTGCTAGCTGCAAGGGTCGCAGTAGAGGTTTTTGGGTGCTGCTGGGTACCAGGAAGGACCAGGATGTCGCCCCTTGGAGGAGGAGACAGAGGGGGTGCTCAGCAACTCAGAGAGCCCCCACAGAAGCAGGCAGCACCTGCAGAAGTACCGGAGCAGGCACTTAGAAGATTTGTGAACCGGAGCTGGCTCAGAGTCACAAAGGAGGGTCTCACGACATCGGAGTCCAACTCAGAGGGTTGAGCACTGCAGGACGGAGTGCTGGGGACCCAGGCTAGGCTGTGCACAAAGGAATCCTTGGAGAAGTGCACAGAAGCCGGAGCAGCTGCAAATCACGCAGTACACAGGTTTGCAGTCTAGCGTGGGGAGGCAAAGACTTACCTCCACCAAACTTGGACTGAAGGATCACTGGACTGTGAGAGTCACTTGGATAGGGTTCCTGTGTTCCAGGGACCAAGCTCATCAGGATGAGAGGGGATCCAGAGGACCAGTGATGCAGTCTTTTGGTGCCTGCGTTAGCAGGGGGAAGTTTCTGTTGACCCACAGGAGATTTCTTCTTGGCTTCCAGTGAAGGGTGAAGGCAGACAGCCCCCAGAGCATGCACCACCAGGAAACAGTCGAGAAAGCCGGCAGGATGAGGCGCTACAATGTTGCTGGTAGTCATCTTGCTACTTTGTTGCGGTTTTGCAGGCGTCCTGGAGCAGTCAGCGGTCGATCTTTGGCAGAAGTCGAAGAGGGAAGTGCAGAGGAACTCTGGTGAGCTCTTGCATTTGTTATCTGAATAATACCCCAGGGGAGAGACCCTAAATAGCCAGGAGGTTTGGCTACCAAGAAAGGAGGATTGGTTACCAAGAAAGGTACGAGCCTATCAGAGGGGGTCTCTGACGTCACCCGCTGGCACTGGCCACTCAGGAGTCCAGTGTGCCCCCAACACCTCTGTTTCCAAGATGGCAGAGGTCTGGGAGACACTGGAGGAGCTCTGGGCACCTCCCCTGGGAGGTACTGGTCAGGGGAGTGGTCACTCCCCTTTCCTTTGTCCAGTTTCACGCCAGAGCAGGGCTGGGGGATCCCTGAACCGGTGTAGACTGGCTTATGCAAAGATGGGCACCATCTGTGCCCATCAAAGCATTTCCAGAGGCTGGGGGAGGCTACTCCTCTCCAGCCTTCACATCTATTTCCAAAGGGAGAGGGTGTAACACCCTCTCTCAGAGGAAATCCTTTGTTCTGCCTTCCTGGGCTGAGGCTGCACAGACCCCAGGAGGGCAGAATCCTGACTGAGGGGTTGACAGCAGCAGCAGCTGCAGTGGAAATCCCGGAAAGGCAGTTTGGCAGTACCCGGGTTCTGTGCTAGAGACCCGGGAGATCATGGAATTGTCACCCCCAATACCAGAATGGTATTGGGGGTGACAATTCCATGATCTTGGACATGTTACATGGCCATGTTCGGAGTTACCATTGTGACGCTATACATAGGTAGTGACCTATGTATAGTGCACACGTGTAATGGTGTGCCTGTACTCACAAAGTTCGGGTAATTTGCCCTGAACGATGTGGGGGCACCTTGGCTAGTGCCAGGGTGCCCACACACTAAGTAACTTGGCACCCAACCTTCACCAAGTGAGGGTTAGACATATAGGTGACTTATAAGTTACTTAAGTGCAGTGGTAAATGGCTGTGAAATAACGTGGACGTTATTTCACTCAGGCTACACTGGCAGGCCTGTGTAAGAATTGCCTGAGCTCCCTATGGGTGGAAAAAGAAATGCTGCAGCCCATAGGGATCTCCTGGAACCCCAATACCCTGGGTACCTAAGTACCATATACAAGGGAATTATATGGGTGTACCAGTGTGCCAATGAGAATTGGTAAATTTAGTCACTAGCCTGCAGTGACTATTTTAGAAAGCAGAGAGAGCATAAGCACTGAGGTTCCGGTTAGCAGAGCCTCAATGATACAGTTGGGCACCACACAGGGAACACATACAGGCCACAAACCTATGAGCACTGGGCCCTGGCTAGCAGGATCCCAGTGAAACAGTAAAAACACCCTGACATATACTCATAAACAGGCCAAAAGTGGGGGTAAGAAGGCTAGAAAGAGGCTACCTTCCTACACCAGGCCCACAGCCCTTGGCCAGCAATCTTACCACATGGCCTTCACAGAGGTGCCAAGGAACCTCTTTTTTGTAGAGGTAACGTTTCTTCCCTTTTCTTCAGAGGGCTTCAACAGCTCATCGACAACCTGTTTGCACTCCACCCGATACCCCTTATCCTCCCTCCCTCCAAAGCTCCCATCATCATTTCACTGAAAACCTTCTCTATCTCAGTGTTCAAATGACCAAGAAAAAGTCAGACTTCTAGAAGCGGACTACGCAGTTCCATTCGGGTTAAGGTGGTTCTTTCCGTCAGTCCCTCCTTTCAGAACCAACTTCTTCTCCATCTTTAACTTGTGCCCTTCTCAGCTACTGCTCTGCAGCTGCCAGTCGCGCCACCGTTTCAACTACCATAAAAGAGCGCGATCTGGACATCCTCTTCACGACTGAGATTCGGTAACATCACTCATTTCACCAACTCACTGACATTCTGGTTCCGCTGTGCTGCTCAAACACCAGACAAGGTCTGGGCTGATGGAATACTCCGTCATAACCGTGACGGATATCCAGTCTGCCATATTCCAATCTCCATAGGATATTATAGGATCGCAATACGGCGGGCAGGACATCTGTCATGTTGGTGACAGAGTAGTCTCCTCCGCCAAGTTGTAAATCAGGCCCCAAGTTAGTAATTAGGGAGTGAGGGTGGCCGTTCTTCAATAAGCTTCATTGTGGTCTTCCTCATTCCTTTTCTACCCTGCTCACCCTTCGACGTCACTAAGGCAAGTTCACCTTCCCCCAACAACCAAGAGAACAATACCCAGGGATCATCGAGCACCCCAAAGATGACAGCTCTCCAGCCAGTGCTGAGCATATCAAACTTATGACTTAAAGTCTTCTAGTAAGAGTTAAGAATGAGGTTAACAAGACTTCAAACTAGGCCTGGGCAAAATTTCGCCTGCACCAGAATAAGTTCAGGAATTCCGTGTTACTCCTGGATGCAGGATTACCAATAATTACGTTTACCACTCCTCCTCCTTTAATTAAGAGTAATTTGTGGGGAAAAAAATCCTACATTGGGGCACATGCCCTGTACTTGCGATTCATGCTGTGCTGCATTTAGCACTGGGCCTTGGTGCAAACTGCATCCTCAAGTCCATTTTGGATTGAAGGGTGCATTTTTCACTATGAAAATTGCGTTAAATAGTGGTAGTCAGTTGGGGGAAAATTCTACCCCCAAGAGCATATTTAGTGATCGGCGGACGGTGCTCATTACTCATGTCCTCTTGCATTTAGCGCTATTGCTTATCGCAAAATATATCCTCACGTCCATTTTGAGTGCTCGGGGCATTCTTGCACTAAGAAATAGTGCAAAATGCAGAATTACTCTTCTTACACAACCTTGTGGAATTCTTAAGTAATTCTGTGTGATTAGGCTACCCTGATTTAAGCGAGGTACATCACCCCGCTTCAAAGTCCTCCACTTGCCAATGTGCATCTTTCCTCACAACAAGCAATCATACACATAATTGCCTCAAAAACAACCATGGCAATGGCTCCATTATTGACCTCATTAGTGCCAAGCAAGACTTTCGACCTCTGACTGTCAACGTGGGCTAGTCTCTGTGGGATTTCTTTCTTAACCTCCACTCAAACCACTCACCTTTCTGTTCATAGTAAAAACAACAATACCCCTAGACTAGAGATGACCGTGAACTGAACAAAGTCGTAAGAACCAGGATCTCCTCTCTCAATGATTGGGTTCCACCAACACCAATTTCCACCTTCTGACCTATAACTTATCCTCAAATATCACAAATGATTGTTCTTTTATGTAGGAAGACTCTGAACAATAACAAGCCTTCTCAATGGTTCTCTATGAACCTCAGCCTCAAAAGACACTCAAAAGAATACCTGAGTCAACTGAAAATTAAAAGAAAGCATTAGAAATCGACTAACCTCTTCCCTTGAGCCTCATGTCCACGCTCACGAATCAACTCCGCTAATAAGAGACCACAAGAGCCTTTTGAAATCATGAATTCACAAACCAACAAATCCACCGTTGTCAGATAAATCCAGATGGCAGGAATGCTTCCCTTTTCTCCAACAAAAGTCACTCAAATTCGAGAGGAAGTCTCACTCAAACAAAATTTGTGAAGAACTAGTCAGAATCGTGAAGGCTCCTTCATCTTAAACCAAACAGTAAAGTGGCCACTACATGGATCTAACTTCAGTATTCCCCAAAGAAGGCCTTCTCCTGCTGTCGGACACTAAGCCCCCATCGTCCCAGAAGATCCAGTCACCCCCACTGCTGCCAGCACACGGATGGCATCCAAAGGTATCTTAAATTGAACTGTCGTGGCTCAAACTCTAACATCTGACTGGTACTGCAAGCTATACACAGATAAAACAAACATTTCTAAAATGAAATTGATCAAACTAATTTCTTCAGCTCTTGGAGTTCAAAAGAAAAAGAAAGTTTATTTAATATTTGAATTAGCATGCCAGATAATATATAAGCAAATATGAACATTATGATATGTGAAATATTAGGGATCAAATTAATATCTAGAAAATAATAATAGAGTAGACAAGGGAAGGAAGAAAAACAAGGAAAAAGTGACCATTAAATCCTACCAGAACAAAGATGCAAAGGTATAATATCATTGCTAAAAAATCTAAGCATTAAAGTGTGACAAAGAAAAAAAAAAAAAAAAATCAGCAGGGTATATCAACTATCTATATTAGCAGTAAAGAGCTGTGGAGGCTTAGGAACCTCTTCAGTCCTAGGGCTATGGAGGCAGGCAGTTTTTGCCGAGGAATTCAAGAAGTTGGTTACTGGTAACCAAAGTAGATCCCTCTTGATGGTAAAAGAAATTGGAATGACGTATGCTCCGTCAAGTCTACGATTGTAGCAGACACCATACCACCAAGCCTGAAACCATACAGTCGTAGAGTTTTTCCATGCTTTAGTAATCTGTTGAAACACAACTGCCATGAGTAAATCGAGAACACGAACAGTATCGGAGTCAGAAGACCAATCCACTGAAATACTCCCAAAATTTGTTTTAGTGTAAGTGTCTTTGTGGAAGTTATCATTGATCTGTTTCCAAACTTGTAGCCAAAATTGACGCATGGAGGGGCATTTGAATAACGTAGGTTTAAGGTCAGAGGCAGAAGTATTACAGGACCAACAGGAAGGAGAGAGTGTGGGGTTGATTTTATGTAGAGTGAGTGGAGTGATCAGGAGTCTATGTAATTTCTTCAGCTCCAGCACCAAGGATAACTGTAGCAAAAGGCTTACCTGGCTTCAAGCGGTGAAGAATGCTAGTATTACTCCAAAAGATGTCATCAGTGCTTAATCCCTTGGTTAAAACCTTCTCCACAGGGAATGTATTCAAGTGGCACAAATCAATTCCAGAAGTGAAAACTCTTAAAGCAATTACTGTCAAGTTTAAGTCTTGTGCAGACAGTAATTGCTCGGGATATTTCTTGTCCTTATTGGGGTTCAGCCTTCTTTGCATACCTGCCCCTCCAAAGCAGACTTGTCACACTGGAGCGGTCATACCAGCTCTCAAGTTTTCTGAGCAATTTAAAAACAGATTAACCTACCACTCTACTGGTGGTTTCCTTAGTTGGAGGCCTATTGACTCTAGATGCAGTATAAGTGCCTGCCTAAACTTTAAAGTTCATACCTCAACACTTCCCAGACGCCTCACTCAAAAGTTAACTAGGTTCTCAAAAACAGTCATTCAGAGTCAAAAGATCTCTCTGTACTCCACCTTCCAAAAACAAGTGCAGGTTCTCCTCCGTCAATGTTCCCACAATCCAGAACGCTCTTCCGGTGCATATCGCTGCCTCCAAGCACCATCAGTGACCCTCTTACGTGATCTCACTTCACGTGTGATGCTCAGCTTCACAATTAAACTGTTCTCTTACAACTATAACTTAATTACCTTCTATCAAACACTTAGGGGGTTATTCTAACTTTGGAGGAGTGTTAATCCGTCCCAAAAGTGACGGTAAAGTGACGGATATACCACCAGCCGTATTACGAGTTCCATAGGATATAATGGACTCGTAATACGGCTGGTGGTAAATCCGTCACTTTTCCGTCACTTTTGGGACGGATTAACACCTCCTCCAAAGTTAGAATAACCCCCTTAATGTGGTTACACCTAGTGCACTCGGCTGCGTCACGCCAACACCCTTGTGGATAAAAACAAAGACAACATCCTTCCAAACACACACCCTACACGGTGCAGCGTGCTACCCATGAAGGCAATCGCTTTAGCATCCCACATAGGGGTAGTGAGTGCTACATAAATGGTCAAGCAAGTGCCTAGAGACACTGTTGCTCAGTAAGCAGAATCAAATACATCACAACCCATTCATGAATTCACTGGTACAGTCTGAAGGTAAATATACTGGGTTGACAAATTATAATGTGTTTGTCTTCACATACATCTGTGTCCATCAGCATGTGTGTGCGCCAGACTGTGTGTCAACTTGATGTTTAGTGTAGTAGATGGAAGTCCTGGGGAAAACACAGGGGCGGCCCCTCCGCTATGGCAGAGGAGCGTTGTCCCACTAACGAAAAGCAGAAAAATAAAAAAGGATAAGAAAAGTATTTTATTTTCCCTTTATTTTTCCGCCTTCTTAGGGCGGGCCAGCCTCCTCCACATCAAGTGGAGGAGGAGTGGCATGTGCACTTCTAAGAGCTCATGTCAGTTTGGCCGGCCCTCCGAGGCCGGCCAAACTGACATGCACACTTAAACTCTCCAAGTGCAAAACAAGCAAATCATAGCCACCCCACCGTTGGTCTGAAGAAATTTTTAACTCATCTCCTTGAATTTGAAAGCCCGGACCCCTGGTGAGACGGACCTCTGCCTTTCATCCTTCACCCCTACAGCCCCCAGGTACAGGGGTAAATCTCTACATGCGTGCGGTGTCCTTTCTGCTTACTAGCAGTGAGCCATCAGCTCCATAAGTTCAGCTGTCTGCAGAGGTCCCTGTGCTGCTGTGAAGCTATGAGCAGTCCTTTGACAAATCAAATATTCACTGAACGCATATACATGTGAACCCAAGGGCCTGAGGGCAGGCATCATGTGTGTGGAGTTCTACACATGCATGATGAAGGTGGGGGAGACCCTTAGAAAGGAACAGAACCGGGGGGAGGAGGGCAGAAGAGAACTAAGGATGCTTACATGGGACAGTTAGGGGACACTTCATACTAAGACATTTTACCCACACTCACAGCCACTAAAGAGCATTCTGGGAAGTACACAGACCAGGCAGCTGAGAACACGAGTGTGTGATGAGTGCAAGGGAAGCTATTGAGAAGATGCTTTAAGGGCTGGTGTAAATCTATACGGAAGCTCATTGATGTAGAGGGGTGATGATTCCCAGGGCCAGGGCAGTGCATAGGATGGTACTTGTCTGCCTGGGATGTTAGTATCACGTTTGATAAATTGAGTGAGTGAACTTAGCTAGAGGTAGAACCTTCATATGGGGGATAAAGATCACAAGGGTCAGTAAGGAACCCTGGGTGACTCTTGCGGGTCCGGCAGAAGGCAGTGTTTTGGTGTTGTCTTTAGAACTCTGTGCATGGCTGTTTTTCTGGCAGATATCAAGTGAACCAACATAGAATGGTTGGGGCGATGGTGCTGTGACAGTATGAGAGTGAGGAGAACATGGTGATTGGTAGGGCTGAAGGTGGCCAGCACATCCTATAGGATGACGCAGGGGGTCTCAGTTATCAAAATCCAGGAGGCAGGCAGACAGCTATGATGGTGCTGGTTTCCGTGTTGCATCGAAGACGGAGGCTACATGGGATCAGGTGTTGATGGAATGGGGATTGTACCTGTAAGCAGTGCTTTAAATGGGCCGGTACTCTCCGGTACTGAGTACCAGCACTTTTTTATTTTGAGAGGGAGAGTACCGGCATATCTCAAGAAAAACGTAATACTTTTAATTGGAGAGTACCGGCACTTCTCAGAAACAAGCAGGTACTCTGGCACAGAGTACCTGCACTTCTGTTTTTCCATTTAAAGCACTGCCTGTAAGGCAATTGCCCCACAGACTAATTTCCTAGCTAGGGAAATTATCTGATAGGACTAAGCCTTACAAAGTCATTGGGGTCCAACTGGGGCTTCTCCAGGCAGGACACACCGTGGGCTGGTAAGGGAAGCAAGCCCAAGAATGAGTTTCTTTGTGTTCAGGATTGCGACTCTTTGAGGAGATAGTTTCATGCTAAGAGGGAGGGAGGTCATTTGAACCCCATAAGACCTGCAGCGAAGGTATCCTCTAACAGCAATTGCTGAAAATTAAAAAGATCCTTGCTGTAAGCCATTTTCTGGTAGGATGACATTGGGGAGGCGGGAATTATGGTAGTGTTTAGTAGTATTCAGCTTTAATAAGCTTCTACGCCTGGGGCCCTGGTACTCAGGTGATTGGTCGCCTTTGAGTTTGCATTTTCATGGAGGTGAATTCTGCAGCGGTCTAGCATTTGTGCCATTGGTTTTGCTTTCTGGTTGTTGTTTTGCTTTTCTGTAGTGTAGCTCATGTTTGTACCAGGCAGCTAAGGGCCTGTGATTGATGGGGTTGTTGGTGTGTTAGCGCAGTTGACTGGTATTTTCTATGTGGCGTCTGGGATGTTGTGTGGCAGGCTCTCAGGGCCAGACGACTGCTGAAGCTCATCCGTAAGGAAACTTTGGAAGGATCTTGGAGACATCTGTAGGGTTCAGCTGTCCTCTGCTGAGTGTTTGCACTGCGTGGCTTGGTGGCCTCTCAGTCAAAGCGATGAGATGATGGGATGTTGTGTGGCAGGCTCTCATGGCCCGACGACTGCTGAAGCTCATCCGTGCGGAAACTTTGGAAGGATCTTGGAGACCTCTGTAGGGTTCAGCTGTCCTCTGCAGAGTGTTTGCACTGCGTGGCTTGGTGGCCTCTCAGTCAAAGCGATGAGATGATGGGATGTTGTGTGGCAGGCTCTCAGGGCCCGACGACTGCTGAAGCTCATCCGTGAGGAAACTTTGGAAGGATCTTGGAGACCTCTGCAGGTTCAGCTGTCCTCTGCTGAGTGTTTGCACTGCGTGGCCTGGTGGCCTCTCAGTCAAAGCGATGAGATGATCAAATGAAGAGCGTTGCAATCAATTCCTTGATGGTGAGGGTAAGTAATGACCTGAGCTCCAGGAAGCTTTCTGTGGGGCCCTGGAGGCAGCATCTCCTGGAAGACTGAAGTCTCAGAGGAGGGAATTATTGGAGCAAGCAGTGATTGATGCATGCATCTGTCCAGAAAGAAAGAGGTTGAAGGATGGAGGCCTGTAGGGGGAGGGTCGGCAGAGCGGGAGAGAGTAGCTGGGAAAGAAAATATAGTGAGTGAAAAGAAACAGACAGAGAAAAAGAGGTAAAGTGAGAGAAGAAAAAAGAAAGCAAAACTGATAAAGAAAACCCAGAGAAAGAGCATAGAGCAAGAGAAAGTCGATTACAGTAAAAGAAAGAAATTGAGAAAAAAACAATTAAGTCGAAAAAAAGAATGGCAGATATAGAAAAAGACCAAGAAGGAGTAGAAAAAGACAGAAAGAAAGGAATATATACAGAAAGAATAAAGATAAGGACAGAGGAGAACGCAGGGAAAAATTAAATGAAAAATTAAAAAAGATAAAGAACAAAAATAATAATTAAAATGATGGGGAAAGAGTAAGAGAGAGAAAGTAAAAGTGACAGAAATAGCTTTGCGGCGATAATGTTGTAGGGTTGCCGGTGCCAGCTGTTTGAGAGGAGGGGGGCAGCTGGCCCACCTAATGCCTAGATTTTTGATCATGGTCTGAAAATAAATAAACCAGAGTAAGGAAATGCAAAAAACATGAATCCAACATTAAGGAAAGCCATCATGAACAAAAGCTGATAATGAATAAAAAATGAACATTAAGGCAATATCATTTTTCTTTTTAAAAAGGTGACAGAGCATTGGTCCATACGAAGTTAAAGAAGAAATTTGTGATAGGGTAATCTTTGAGAGAAAAAAAGGAATTAGTTTAGGATACTGGTGGGTTTGTGGAAAAGGGGAAGGTATAAGATTGCTGTAAGGGTATGACTAGGAATATTGTAAGGATGTGGGGTTAATGATATGGCTGGGATAAGTGAAACAGGACCAGGGTCGATCTTACATTTACCATAAGGACATTGTGTACTAGATTAGTGGTTACCAACCTTTTGACTTCTGTGGACCCCCACTTTATCAATACTGGTACTTGGGGATTCCCACTGAATCATTATTGGAATCCAGGAACTCCCCACAGTCATTACTGGAAGCCGAGGACCCCGGCCTAAGCTTTTTTGAAGACTTGAAACGCAAAATAATACACAAAAAATACAGAAACAAGTATTCAAACACATACACAATTGATAACACATTTTAATTTGCAAACAAATCTAAATAAAAAAATAAAAAAATAAGAAAAAAGGAAGGTTGGAGCTTTTCTAAATTCAATTGAAGCCACACATCGTCCACACTGTATTCTGTTTGCACCTGCACGGCTCCCATTAATCAATCTAAGGACACCCATTTAACTTTTAGCCTCCAATTTCAAATTCCTTGACATTTAAAGTACGTTTAAAAATTTAAATTTTCAGTTGTACATTTAGGTACTTTACTTATAAACACTTTATTAATATGTTGATATTATTTAATTTTCTATGCAGTCGCAGACCCCCTCACAAGGCTTCCCGGACCCCCAGGGGTCCCTAGACCACAAGTTGAGAACCACTGTACTAGATCTTTAGACCTGGAACCCATGCCCACCACTCCCAGGGTCTCTCACCTAACAGCAGGACATACAACTCTGTAATAAATCAATACTGGAGTATGGAAAAGTTGTTATTGGGCTACAACAACTGGATTACTGTGGCATTCATTGTGCCATTCGTTGTTCTCACATAGATTTCAAATGTTCACGGGCGCACCTCCGCTGCGGAGTAGTCACCCGAGAGGAGACTGGTGGACATTGAGGAGGGGTGTTTGCATAAATCTGTTTTTGTGACCAACAGGGCTCTGTAGCTTGCAATGTGGGATTTATGTGCACATTCACAAACTTTTTGCGAGTGTGGCATGTTCAGCCAGAGTGCATTAATGTAGTGGCATCAAAGGAGTGCTGTGTGACAGAGGGGATTGGCTGGAGTGCAGCGGGCTGGAGAGGAGATTGGCAGGATTGCTGCGTGACAGAGAGGGGATTGGCAGGACTGCCGTGTGACGGAGAGGGGATTGGCAGGACTGCCGTGTGACGGAGAGGGGATTGGCAGGACTGCCGTGTGACTGAGAGGGGATTGGCAGGACTGCCGTGTGACTGAGAGGGGATTGGCAGGACTGCCGTGTGACTGAGAGGGGATTGGCAGGACTGCCGTGTGACTGAGAGGGGATTGGCAGGACTGCCGTGTGACTGAGAGGGGATTGGCAGGACTGCCGTGTGACTGAGAGGGGATTGGCAGGACTGCCGTGTGACAGAGAGGGGATTGGCAGGACTGCTGTGTGATGTAGAGGGGTTTGGCAGGAGTGAAGTGTGGATTGCAGTGGGATGGAGAGAGGATTGGCATGAGTGCAGTGTGATGGAGAGGGGATTGGTAGGAGTGCAGTGTGATGGAGAGGGGATTGGCAGGAGTGGATTGTGGCAGGGTGATGGTTGGCAGGAGTGGATTGTGGCAGGGTGATGAAGACAGGATTGGCAGGAGTGCAGTGTGATATAGAGGGGATTGGTAGGAGTGCAGTGTGATGGAGTGAAGATTGGCAGGACTGCAGTGCAGCATGGAGATGGTAGGGATTGGCAGGAGTGCAGTGTGATGCAAAGGGGATTGGCAGGAGTGGATTGTGGCAGGGTGATGGAGATAGGATTGGCAGGAGTGCAGTGTGACTGAGAGGGGAGTGGCAGGACTGCAGTGTGATGGAGTGGAGATTGGCAGGAGTGCAGTGTGGCATGGAGATGGTAGGGATTGGCAGGGGTGCAGTGTGATGCAAAGGGGATTGGCAGGAGTGGATTGTGGCAGGGTGATGGAGATGGGATTGGCAGGAGTGCAGTGTGATGGAGGGGGGAGTGGCAGGACTGCAGTGTGACAGAGAGGGGATTATAGTTGAGATTGTGGACTCTTTGACAAACTTATAATCCTATTAAAGGTGCTATTTCTACTTTCAAGTTTGGAAGTACAATCTTTACTGTTGGGCTCTATGAGGACTCTGTTCCTATTCAAGAAAGTGTGATCCCTGCTCCAGATTCGGAATGATCGGTTGCTTCCTGGTTTGGAATTTCACTAGCTCCAGACCAATCACTGAAGCAGGTTCTACCTTATGTCTGAGAGACAGGCTGCTGGAATGCAGATCTTGCCACTACAGGGAATGGTTTTTATAACCTAAAATGATATGTATGCTTCATAGTAAGGTTCACGGTGTACTAATCAAGGAATTGTAATCCAAATCTCAATGCATTTGGTATAAATGGATAGGACTTATCCTGCATGAAAATTTAAATGTTTTATAAAACTTCAGCATCTATTCAAACTGCTCTAAAAAATATTCTGCATCCAAGTTTGTGGAATCCAAGGTAAGAAACCTGTCTCTTTAACCCTAGAGTTTCACAGTCATCAACTGCTAGATCATTCCGGACGCCATGGGGTGCTCCGCTGCCCACAGCTAGGTTTGCACTATGTACATCCCAAAGTGACTAAAACCTTTGTGAAAGCACGTCAGCCCCATCCATATGGTGGTGCCCATACTAATATTGGAGGTTTGAGGTCCAGGCTGTGGCATGACACTTTCCATAATCTATGATAAAGGCACTTTGGGCCTGACTTGGATGTTGCTGGAAAGAGTTGTGACAGAGCACCCTTTCCACCCACCCAATTTACAAACGGGCAGACCTTCAGTGTCTAGACGGTCGAAATTACTCCGCGTCTCCACCACATGCATACCCCTCCCACGGACCAACAGAGATTTGACCACGTGTCCACCCTCCCACTTTAGAGTGAATGGACACAGACTGTTTTTACCTTTACAAACCACCACCTACAATGTATCGGCAGGTAAGAATAAAAACTTATCAGTGACCCGCCATGCCATAAGAGTACACTCATATGGCGAGAGCGTTATTGCGTTTTTTCCATCTTCAAAAACAAAATCCTGCTATGGGATTTTATTTAGAAAATAAAAAAAGGAAATGAAAGTTTGCCATGAGGCGCAGTCATGTTGGAGCATTTTCATTGCATTTGCTGAAATCACCATGACAGTGGTTCCCGTAAATGTAAGAGATGTCCGCTGGACCGGGGAACATCTCTAAACGTGGTGGGCGGAGCAGACTCGCTATAGCGGGAGTAAGGTACTCTCCCAAGGCAATGGTACTAACACTGTCTGCCAACATCTAAATCAGGCCCTTTGTTGTTAAGTGTATTGTAATTTACAGGTCCTGCTTTAACACACATGAGGTTTAAAGTATGATAAAGGAGGCACTGTAGTAACAAATTTTATTTAAGTAGCCCTTATAGATGGCAAAAACTGTTGTCTTAAGCATTCTATAAAAAAACAAGTTAGTGATTTTTCAGCATACCGTGGTATATTTTTTTGCCTTTTTTTTTTTTTAATTAGGCTAATTTAGTCAAAGGGCTATAGAGAGCTTTACAACAGAACCTAATGTTAAAGATTGTTTTTTTTCATCTTTAGGTTTTAATGTGACAATTCAGGCATGTTCCTGAAAGCTAAAGAAATAAGCTTCCTAAACTCCACATAGCGAGTGAAGGCACCCACTGTCTCCTGAAAGTCAAGCTGGGGCGGTGAAATATGTAAGGAACCCTATGTAAAAATAGTTTTTGAACACGCGGAATACAAATAGCCACTCTGTGCCATGTGGACACTTCACAAAGGCTGGGAAGGGCCCTTAAACCACTGTATGGACCTCTAGAGGAGACCCAGTGACTTGTCTTCGGGAAGTATACTTCACTGCGTCATATGGTCGCCCCCTAAAGTTGTTACAGATTCCATGCCAGGTAAGGGCTGGCATTGGTCATTTGCAGTTCAAAAGCGTGCCGATTGCTGTTCCATGGAAGGATATTTACTATCATGGCAAGAACTGTTTAAGAGAAAGTAGGCAATGGGTACATTCTATTGGGTAGCTATTTCACATAAGTTATGACACAGTACTCCCTCTAATTTTCAGCATTCAAGTGCTCTACGCACTGGGGTAGGAAATGAACCCAAATAGGCATTCCCCAGCAGTGCTTTCCTCTTGGATTCCAGCACCCAGAAGTTTCCCATGAGGTCCCACTTCAAGGTGTCCCCGGGGAGCTGTTGCGCACCTTCGTGATGTAATACGGTTTCAGTACCACCAGGTGGAGCAGAGCAGCTGGTCTCAGGATGAGCAGACAAAGAGCCTGATTTAGAGTTTGGCAGATGGGTTACTCAGTCACAAACATGATGGATATCCCGTCCACCGTATTACGATCTCCCACCCCCCCCCCCCCACATGACAGCACTCAGGGTACTTGCTGTCTTCAGAGGGTCATTTTAGAATTTTCTGCTAGTCTTTGTGGACTGTGCAAGTAGTCTTGCATGGCTACGACTTACTGAAGAAGAAATACTCAAACTAATGGGCTTTATCACAGGCTGTTCAACTCCCTCCGAGTCCAAATAAGGAAACTAGAAAAACACCTTGCTTTTCAGAAGGGCGTAAAAACTTGGATCTAAGCAACACTAAAACAACGCCAAGAAAACACCAATCAACCATGAAACTAGTCGAGCGCAATGCAAAACAGGACCACATATCATCTGGGCACGAACTGAACATCTGCATGGAGAATACAATGTACACCTCACGTGCCCTTTAAGCCTGAGGAGCCAGGTCATGTTCACAGCGAAACAACCAGACCACCAACCTCACCAAACTCTTTCCACATAGGTCATACTGCAGCCACACACCTCCCTAAGGGAACATGCTGGTCCACCTGTAATCTCGGACAGGTGTAGTGCCGCCATGAGACACTAGATGCCCTTGTGCGCTACACGAGTACCATTTAACAAGGGGCGTATCTTGGTCAGTAAGACAGGTGGGGGGCAAGGGTGAGCTTCAGATTATCCAATAATCAGGCTGGCATATAATGGTTAAATACTTTATATGAGAAGCAGGGTGCATGCGAGGGCCTTAAGAGGCAGTGGGACGAGAGGAATGCGGATTGGTAGGAGGACTAGGAGAAAAAACATAGGGGGGCGTGTTTTGTTAAATAACCAATATTTTTGAGGACTTTCAAAACACAGAGAGAGAGAGAGAGAGAGAGAGAAAGAGAGAGAGAAATCCTGGTGCAATCCAACTGACATCTCACCATACCCGACTGAAAGCACCTGTGCCCAACTATTTATCAGAAAATACAGGAGGGGGTGTAACACCCCACAAGCTACGCTCCTGCGTTTAACATCACATAAAAAAACATGTTTTAATGTCTGCAATTTCACAGGAGGCACCTGAAACTTAAATTGGGGGGCATTCATTGCTCCTAATGGTAGAACATCCTACACTTCGAGTCTGAAAGCACCGCAGAGAGCGCTCAAGAGAGAAAGATTGATAGCATCAGAGAACAGAATAAAGTTTGGAATTACGAATTTCATAGCGCAGTACGCTATGTAGTAGCCCAATTTTAGTTCATGTGAATCTGTGCACAGTCTGTTGATGCTAGTGATTTCTTCAGTTGCTGTTTTGAAGGCAGGCTTCCAGGGAGCAGTATGGACCTCTAGTGTCCCTCCAGAACAATGGACCAGTGAGCGGACCGAGGGAGCAAGATGTATGGCGTGCTTTATTTGTGGCAGTGTTTGCTGGTGCTTGTTTATGAAAGTATGAGGCGTGGTGGCACTCAGTCTGTGTTTTTTTAGTCTATTTTAGCACAGCATGAGTGTTTAGCAATTCAATGTATTGAAAAAATGACAAAAACCCGCACTACCAGACCATCCCTACAGCCTGGGGTGACCAGTATAGTCAGAAATGTCACACTCAAGTGTGATGGTTAGTCGGCAGGAGTGGCCGGAGCGATGGGTAAGGCCCAGCACTTGCATTTTAACAAGGTCAGCACATATATATATAATGTCACTTACCAAGTGTACATCTGTTTGTGGCATTAGTCGCTGAAGATTCACATGCTGTGCACAGTCCGCCATCTGGTGTTGGGCTCGGAGTGTTACAAGTTGTTTTTCTTCGAAGAAGTCTTTTCGAGTCACGAGACCGAGGGACTCCTCCCATTTCGACTCCATTGCGCATGGGCGTCGACTCCATCTTAGATTGTTTTGCCCGCAGAGGGTGAGGTAGGAGTTGTGTATGCTAGTAATAGTGCCCATGCAATGGAGTGAATGCGTATGTACATAATAAAGTTTTAAGTAATATATTTACAAATGTTCAAGATCTACTTCTAAACGGCTACAGGCTCCCGGGGAGGCGGGTGGGCGCATGTGAATCTGCAGCGTCTCATGTCACGAACAGATGTACACTGGGTAAGTGACATTTTCCGTTCGGTGGCATGTGTAGCTGCAGATACACATGCTGTGCATAGACTAGTAAGCAGTTATCTCCCCAAAAGCGGTGGTTCAGCCTGTAGGAGTTGAAGTAGTTTGAAATAATGTTCTTAGTACAGCTTGACCTACTGTTGCTTGTTGTGCAGTTAGCACATCTACACAGTAGTGCTTGGTAAATGTATGAGGCGTAGACCATGTTGCTGCCTTACATATTTCGTTCATTGGAATATTTCCTAGAAAGGCCATGGTAGCACCTTTCTTTCTAGTTGAGTGTGCCTTTGGTGTAATAGGCAGCTCTCTCTTTGCTTTAAGATAGCAGGTTTGAATACACTTAACTATCCATCTAGCAATGCCTTGTTTTGAAATTGGATTTCCTGTATGAGGTTTTTGAAAGGCGATAAATAATTGTTTTGTCTTTCGAATTAATTTTGTTCTGTCAATGTAGTACATTAGTGCTCTTTTGATGTCTAATGTATGTAGTGCTCTTTCGGCTACCGAATCTGGTTGTGGGAAGAACACTGGTAATTCTACCGTTTGATTTAGGTGTAACGGTGAGATTACTTTTGGTAAAAATTTAGGATTGGTCCGTAGAACAACTTTATTTTTGTGTATTTGAATAAATGGTTCTTGAATGGTAAATGCTTGACTCTCACTCACTCTTCTTAGAGATGTGATGGCAATTAAAAATGCAACTTTCCACGTTAAGTATTGCATTTCACAAGAGTGCATGGGCTCAAAAGGTGGACCAGTGAGTCGTGTTAGGACAATATTGAGGTTCCATGAAGGAACTGGTGGTGTTCATGGTGGTATAATTCTCTTTAGGCCTTCCATAAACGCCTTTATGACTGGTATTCTAAACAATGAAATTGAGTGCGTAATTTGTAGGTAAGCAGAAATTGCCGTAAGATGTATTTTAATGGAAAAGAGAAAGCTAGATTAGATTTTTGAAAATGTAGTAAGTATCCTACTATTTCTTTTGCAGATGCGTGTAAAGGTTGAATTTGATTATTATGGCAGTAATAAACAAATCTTTTCCACTTATTTGCATAGCAGTGTCTAGTGGTAGGCTTTCTAGCTTGTTTTATGACCTCCATACATTCCTGTGTGAGGTCTAAGTGCCCGAATTCTAGGATTTCAGGAGCCAAATTGCTAGATTCAACGATGCTGGATTTGGATGTCGGATCTGTTGTTTGTGTTGTGTTAACAGATCTGGTCTGTTGGGTAGTTTGACATGAGGTACTACTGAAAGGTCTAGTAGTGTTGTGTACCAAGGTTGCCTTGCCCATGTTGGTGCTATTAGTATGAGTTTGAGTTTGTTTTGACTCAACCTGTTTACTAGATATGGAAGGAGAGGGAGAGGGGGAAAAGCGTACGCAAATATCCCTGACCAATTCATCCATAGAGCATTGCCTTGGGATTGATCTTGTGGGTACCTGGATGCGAAGTTTTGGCATTTTGAGTTTTCTTTTGTTGCAAATAGATCTATTTGAGGTGTTCCCCAAATTTGAAAGTAATTGTTTAGTATTTGGGGGTGAATTTCCCATTCGTGGGTTTGTTGGTGATCTCGAGAGAGATTGTCTGCCAACTGGTTCTGAATCCCTAGAATAAATTGTGCTATTAGGCGAATGTGGTTGTGAATCGCCCAATGCCATATTTTTTGTGTTAGGAGGCACAACTGTGTCGAGTGTGTCCCTCCTTGTTTGTTTAGATAATACATTGTTGTCATGTTGTCTGGTGTTAGTTGTGCTGCAACCTTTTTTCCTGCAGCATCAAATTTGCGGCTCTCTTACGAGCTGCCCCGACAACTACTGAGTCTGGTGTTAGTTGTGTTGTAATATAGATTGGATCTGTTGGCGGTGGCTTGTACTTTTTCTCCACCCTTGGAGTTATGGCTCTGCCTTTAACTGGATCCGGAAATATTTGCTTTGAATGTTTTATCATTCCTGGGAGCATGGGAAGGCTTTGGTACTGGCTATGGGTGGAGGATAGGGTGTTAAACAAAGTCATCCTCAATTGGTTCAGAATGTAAGGTGACGTTGTGAAATTCTGCTGCCCTTGCGACCACCTATGTGTAGGATGTACTGTCCTCAGGTGGTGACGGTTTTGTGGGATAGGAGTCTGGGCTGTTGTCAGACACTGGAACATCATAAAGGTCCCATGCATCGGGATCATCCTGACTCATTGTAGTATAAGCTGGTGAGTGCATCAGTGGTGGAGTTGTTGCTGGTGATGCATGTGTTGATGGTGGTGGAGACGGTGGCGGGGTTGTTTTTCTTGCCACTTTTGCCTGTGGTTGCTTGTCCTTTTGTTGAAAGGCAAGTTTCCTTTTTATTTTGATTGGGGGAAGAGTGGTTATCTTCCCTGTGTCCTCATGAATATGAAGCCTTCTTTGCGTGTAGTCAGGCTCTGCAGATTGAAGCTCCTCTCCAAATCTATGTAATTGGGAGGTTAATCCTTGTTCCTCTGTATAGGAACTAGTTTTCGGCTCCGAGGCTGGATGTTTCGGAACCGAAACCTTTTCGGAAGTCTTTTTAGGCTCCGAAGAAATCTTCTTTGTTTTCGGCGTGGTGTCTCGGTGCCGAAATTCTTCGGTGCCGCTGTCTCTGTGCCGAAGTTTCTCGGAGCCGCTGTCTCAGCTCCGAGGTTGCTGTGTGGCGGTATCTCGACCGGAGTCGGATGACTTCGACACCAGCATGCCCTTTTTCGGTGCCTTGGATCGGTCACCTAGTTTTCGGGTTAAGCCATGGCCTGTTGGCGGTGGCGTCCTCTGGGCTTTTGTGGACTTCTCGTGAGTCTTGATTTTCGACGTCTTACTCACGGTTTGGTGTGTTTCTTCGGCGTCGAGTTCTTCAGAATCCGACTCGCGGATGGAGAAAGCTTCTTCTTCCTCCTCGAAACGTTCTTGACCTGTCGGCGTGGACGCCATTTGTAGTCTCCTGGCTCTTCGGTCTCTCAGCGTCTTCCTCGACCGAAACGCTCGACAGGCTTCACAAGTATCCTCCTTGTGATCGGGGGACAAGCACAAGTTACAGACCAGATGCTGATCCGTATACGGATACTGGTTATGGCATTTTGGGCATAAGCGGAATGGGGTCCGTTCCATCAGCCTTGAAGTCGCACGTGGCCGGGCCGACCAGGCCCCGACGGGGGATCGAAAAAACCCCGAAGGGCCACCGGAGCTCTTCAAAATTCAGTGTCGATTTGTTCTAACTAACCGATACCGAACGCAAACAATACCGACGATTTTTTCCGAGATTCTAACTAACTTTCCGACCCGAAACACGGAGCGAAAAGGAACACGTCCGAACCCGATGGCGGAAAAAAAACAATCTAAGATGGAGTCGACGCCCATGCGCAATGGAGTCGAAATGGGAGGAGTCCCTCGGTCTCGTGACTCGAAAAGACTTCTTCGAAGAAAAACAACTTGTAACACTCCGAGCCCAACACCAGATGGCGGACTGTGCACAGCATGTGTATCTGCAGCTACACATGCCATTGAACATATATATACACACATATACACATACATACACACACACACACACATATAAAAAACATGTAATATTTATGTTATAGATTCTACTTCAAAAGGAACAGAGCTGGCAGAAACAATAATGAACCGAGAAGTGATAGGAAACCCACACCGGAGAGATTATTGGATGCGACTAACCTGGGGCTAAGGAGGCAAGTCCTTATTAATTGGCAGCTGTTCATGGAAAGAGTCGTGTCAATACAAAGCTAAATATTTATTATTGGTAAGTGATCACATGCTTTCTAGGAGTATTATCGCAGCAGCATATGGCGCAAGAGAGATCACGACAGTGTGCAACAGAATGTATCGAGAACTGCAATGGAACACTCATTGCTTGTCAGTATATGTGTGTGTGTGCGCGCGTGTATATGTATATATATATATATATTTTCTATACAAATAAATATAAAATATTATGTACAAAAATATAATATTGCCGAAGCCCTCCTTACCGCCTCCGTTTTTGTAGCAGAGGTACGGAAACCTCCAGACGTTTCCAAGGCCCACCGCAAAGCCAACGCAAGACATGATGAAGTCCATCTGTCGCGTCCAGGTTTCCCGCTCTGGGATCGGGATCTTCACAGACCCCAAGGGAACCACGAGAGGGGCCGTCACCGCCTTCTCATCTGGAACACCATCTCTGCCGCCAACCAAATCCGTTCCTTCCGTTTCCGGAGCATCACAGCACCCGCCACCCTCTGGAAAAAAAAAAAATGAAAAATATCAGTGCTTGACCTCCTGTAGATTCTTCAGGTGAACTTTTCAAGCCAGCTAACAAACCGGCTGGTGCACAAGTGGCCTGTAAGCAGTTGGCCAGCTCTTACAAGAATAAATGGTCATATGAATATTTTAGTTAGCCCACAATGAGGAGTACGAGGACCAGATGCAAAGCTGTGAACTGCGTATTGACCTGTCAGCAAAAGTCAACCTTTAAACAAGGGGACATCAGCCAAGCCTTAACTACCTTTTCCACACTCTGGGCCTAATTATGATTCTGGCAGTCGCAATACTGCCAGGCTCGCAGTGGCGGTTGGATCTCCGCAGCTGTGGTGGTCTGAATGCCACATTACAACCCTGGCAGTCGGACCACCAGGGGACTGTCATCTCCGCTAGGATATCTGTTCCAGACAGGCTGACGGCGGTCTTGCTTGTGAGCAGCCAGGGCGGCGCTGAAGTCAGTGCAGCTCTGCAGATTACAACCATGTTTTCTGCCAGCTTTTTCATGGCAGTTCAACCTCCATGTAGAGGCTGGCAGAGAACAAGTGTTGGGGACCACAGGGGGGCTCCTGCACTGCCAATTACATTGTTGTGGGAAGTGCAGGGGCCCCCTCCACAGCACTGCTGGAATGCGCACTGTCTGCCCAGCAGACAGTGCGCATTACGAGGGTGCTGGTCGGCCCCCTGTGCGACGGCAAAGGACTTGGCTTCATGTGCAGCCGAATCCAAAGCTGCTGCACGTTTTCCACTGGGCTGACTTCCGCTGGTCAGCCCAGTGGTTAACTCGGAATAGGGCAGGTGGGGAGACCGCCAGGCCCGAGGCAGTCTCCTCACCACAGGTCTGACGGTCGGGTTTTCTGACCGCCAAACTCTTAATCAGGCCCAGAGTCTCCAGCCATGATCAAAAGGTTTTTTCACATTCTTAACCTTCAAAATTTGCAAGGTTTCCGCTTTTATTGCAAGAGAACCCCAATCAGCACAAAATCCTAGAATGTGCTCATATGGCCACTTATTGCTTTAACAGATAGGTTGTTGAAGTAAATTGCAAATTCACATTGCCAGAATGATATTCACTTTGCCGGAGAGGGAACTGTTAAAACAGAATACAATTTTGCACCTTTGCAAAGTGCAATGAAGATGAATTCATGGAAAAATTTAAATTATTCTGACTCAAAACATCTCTTCAACAAGCATGTTATTATCTTATTCACCATTTTAACTGGCCTCCCAAGCTCTCCACTCCCCCAAGCCGAATGATGCAGATTCCCCCAAAATGCCCTGTCTGTTGCTAGACTTGGTGATCTGCCGTTTCCCATCTAGGACCATAATCTAAAAACTTCATTGGAAAGTTTGATCCTCTCCCAGGATCTTTAACAATAAAGCGACTCACTTACTGCACCTGAGCCACCCTCTGTCCTTTCACTTTCTCAAAGTGATCGTGGATGGCATCACTCCTGTACTCCAGAATTCAGCATTACTACTCCTTGTCAAAGGTGGTAGGCCCTTCTTAGTGAAAATGAATGGTTGTCAAATACTAGTTACCGCTCAAATATACTTCTGTAAATACGGTTTTTCCCTCCATCTGTAAATCATATGTTAAGGGCTCTGAAACCATGTGGAGTTATGTACAGCTGCATCAAAAAGTGTCAATAAGCATTTAGGGCCTGACAGACTTGGCAGATGGGTTACACCGTCACAAACATGATGGATATCTTGTCTGCCGTATTACAATCCCATTATATCCTACGGAAATTGTAATATGGCGAACGGTACATATGTCATATGTGACGGAGTATTGCATCCGCCGAGAGTGAAATAAGGCCCTAAATCTATACAAACCACAAAATAAAAGGGATGGTGTAAACCACGGGGCACAGGTTTGAATCCACGGCAGCGTGAATATAACCATTAATCCTTCTCAGGCAGGATACCAACAGGATTATTAAAGGGCCAGCCAGGAGCTCAAGCAGTTCATGGTATGTCCCATTTAAATAATCAATGATTTACCATAAGAATCCCTCCCAGAATCGATAGGATTGACTAGTTTTACACTTAAATTCAACATAGGAAGTGGTGGGCCCACCCAACGGTCACGCAGGTGGGCTCCCTGTCGAGTGCGCATGACCATTGGGCGGACGGAAGGGGTTTGCAAGGAGGGGGTACATGATGTGTATTTGGAACTTGTGAAAGGTACATTAGTGGGCCATCCCACTGATATTGCAGAGAGGAGGAGAGTTCTAGTAATGCGTCCAGAGTTACTCTCATGTTCCAGACTGAGGCCAACTCTGAACTAGCAGTGTGGTCAGTTCTTCACTCCTCCGCTTTGCCGAGGACAACACTAAAGTGAAAACAAGGAGTAGCCAAGATCATAACTGGAGTCGGAGGACTGTCAGTCAAAGGGAGCACTAGTTGCAGATTATTATTTTACATTAATACATTAATTGCTTAGCATATGCCAAGACTTTTTGATTTTATTAAATGTATGCATTTAATATACATACTTGTTGGGGCTTTAGCTGGAACGGTGGGTCAGTATTGTTGCAGAATGCAGGCCATTGGAAAAGACTCAGTTCACCTTGAAATCACCTCTGTGCTCCATGCTATGCCCCTACATGCCATCAGAAGCGTTGGCTATAGACGTCATGAGACCTACAGAAATGCGTTGCTAGGGACATAATTTCACTTGTACTTCACTCTTCCAAAATGACCAGTAGCGGTTCGTGGAGCACAAAAGGGGTAGGGTGGTGCGAGGGGGCTTGGGGGGTCCGGTGTGATAAAAATTAAACTCAAGAAAAGAAAAAAAAGTACCTCCTTGACGTTGCGCCACTCCTCCGTCTTCTGCAGGCACAAGCTCCCAGCCTGCCCTGCGGCCAATCCTGAAGCTGCTCAGAGCAGTGCAGTGTCAGGATTGGCTGGGAGCACCCAGTCAGGACGCTCCCAGGCAGACTGGGCGCCTGTGCAGGCTCTCTCCAGCCCAGCAACTGTGTTGCCAGGCTGGAGAGAGCCCTGTGCGCATGTGTGTTTGGCCAGCCCGACGCAGCCGGCCAAACATGCATGCGCAGTGATGGAAGAGAGCTGTGCCCTCCCCCACAGTGCACGTCAGCCCCGTGGCACCGCCCCTTTCACAGAAAACGATAATAAACAGTTTTATTGTTTTCTTTGAAAGGTTTTGCAGCTGCTGGCAGAAGAGCAACGCTCCTCCGCCCTAATGGAGGAGCCGCCCCTGAAAATGACCCGAGTTAGAAGGCGGAGGGGAAGTGGTAGGAAGTCAATGTTAGGTGGTTGGAAAGTGTAAACAGCGAGTGGGGCGCACAAAGGAAGGAATTTGTGACCCTCCCCAAGGGTGGGACTGAACAACAAAGATGGCCCCAAACAAGGGGTGAGTAGTGGAGCAGAAGAGGTGACCTATGGTGGGTGAATATTAAAGGGGCTCATGTTCTCCTATGGTGGGCAGCAGGTAACAGGGCTCGAGCTGATCTCAGAGCGCTTTTGATGGTGGAAAAGCAACAACCACCCAATGCCGAATGATGGAGAGGCAACCGTGATCCCATAGAGGTGAATCTTGGAGCTGCAGAGATGGGGACAGAAGTTGATACAGACACTAAAGGAATGTAAATCAGTGTAATAAAGAACACAGAGTTAAAGCCACAGACAGCAGCCTGGAAAGGCTCTTAAGTTTGGGTGGGTGGAAAAATCCCGCTCTGCCGGCGTAGTTGGCAGAGTTTTGGTGACTCCGTATTGCGCTCATAACAGAGTTCTTGGCAAATTCTGCCAACTGCCGCGTGGCCGCTTTTTTCTAGTGAATGGTAAGTTGGCAAGTGAGATTTTCAGTCACTAGGAGGACACGAGTTGAGATTCCTCCAACGTAGGCGGTCACGGCCCTGCACAAGCAGAAAGCTACAGCTCGAGTAGAAAATCTACTCAAAAAGCAGAAAAATCAACTTAAGTAGCTGCGCCTTTTGCAGCATGTGTGGCGCTATTCACGCTGATTTTTCAGCGCAGAACGAGCTCCCGGAGCTAAATCACAGCGCAAGGGGCACCTGTTTGCAAGATTCTGCAGATTTTTTTTTTGTAACTCTGTAGAGTTAAACTCCACAAGACCCTCCAAGGCCTACTAATAAGATCACTTGACAAGTGTGTAGAAGGCATCATCTGTGTGTTTACACAATAACAGTTCCATGACGGAGCACCCTCAGGCGACATTGCATGTGATCACTGGGTGCAGAAGAATGAAGTAGGAACAGATCTGATGTAGTGTTGAGGTGAACCGTGCACAGGCAAAGATGATCGAATGGTCCAGGCAGACCATTGAGGTGAACAGTGCCCATGGAGAGATGATCGAATGGTCCAGGCAGAGCATCGAGTGGGGGATGTTATCTGGGTGGCAGGGAGGACATGTGGAGATCATTCGCTGTTGTAAGGTAAGGGTGGCTGTCAAAGAGATTTAAACATGGAGAAGGAGGCAAGTGAGTGGGAGATGATCTGTAAATTATCCCAATTCCATGAATTCATGTATTTGTGTACCTATGTGGACTTCTGTAGCATAGCTACGAATTGGTGAAATGAGACCCCGCTGAAACAGCAGGAGAGGGTGAGCATTCGAGACATGGGTGGCTCAAAGGAAGTGTTCGCACAGCCAGACAATATCAGGGGCTTAGCTTCCGGGAGGGGTGTTTTGGGTGTTACACCCCCCTAATAAATGAATTATCTAGTAATTAGGAGGGTAGAGGTGTTCTCAGTCGGGTACGATGAGTTGCCTATCGGATTTCACCTAGGATTGATAGATAGATAGATAGATATATATCTATATATATGTATATACACACACACACACTACAGTGCTTTAAATGGGCCGGTACTGTCCGGTACGGAGTACCAGCACTTTTTAATTTTGAGAGGTAGAGTACCGGCATATCTCAAGAAAAACGTAATACTTTTAATTGGAGAGTACTGGCACTTCTCGGAAACAAGCAGGTACTCTGGCACAGAGTACCTGCACTTCTATTTTTCCATTTCAAGCACTGTGTATATATATATATATATATATATATATATATATACACACACAAACACACACACACAACACACACCTGCACTTTCTCGTCTCTGTTTTAGAGGTCTTACAATATTTTGCCCCTACAATCCGCACTCCTCTCCCTCTCTGCTCTGCCTCGTAACCCCCCTCATTCCATACTTCTCATGCAATATATTTTAATATGATATGGCAGCATGATTCTTGGGAAATCTGAATCTCACCCTCCCCAAATCTGTGGGCAAGATTTTAAAGAAATGTGGAACCCGCGTCACGTCAGCATCACCATCCGTCGTCCTGCGGCAGAAACTCCGTGGAGTATGGACCATGCAGCTGTGAGGCTCATCATATCACTGGTCACGCGCCGTTACCATGGAAACGAAGATGAGAGTGAAAAGGGCGGTTCGCCCTGGTACTTGCAAGCTGTGGGCGACATATCCGTGGGTGGGAAGAATGACGCAGAATCGGGGGCTTCCCTCCAGGGACGAAAGCACGAGTTGTGTCAGCTTTGTTGAGCACAACTGACAAACTTTTCGGAGTTTCCCCAACTCGCTTGAGGGAGAAATGTTTTGAAGGACGAAAAGTTTACCTACAGCTTTCTTTAAAAGATGAGGTTTCCTAGATTTGTGTATTTTGGGACAATACAACCTTTATCAAGTAAATTAAGTTTTTTATTTTATTTATTGTTTTAAAGTGCGTAATTTGCAGTCCCAAAATCTTAACTTCGAAAACCCAGGTGATTGACAGCAAAGGCCGGATTAAAAGAACCCTTTCCAGGCTTCAAAGGTGTATAATCACAGGGCCAGCAGACACTTCCATTTAGCATTTAGGTAGGCCTGGGCGGAATTTCAATTATCCTGGAATAATCGCAGACATTTTGGTAATTCCATGGTACTCTTTGATGCAGAATTACAGATAATTACACAATTACTCCTGGTTGTGCAATATGGGGGAAAATCCTACCGCAGGAGCTCACTATTCATGTTCTGCTGCACGTTTGCGCTATTTCTTAGTGCAAAAACGTATCCGCGCATCCCTTTTGGACGCAAGGGTGCTTTTTGGTTCTAAGAAAAAACGCTAACGCAGAATTACTCTTCTCACCTAATTCTGCATAATCTCTCAGAATTTTTAGGTAATTCCCCATGAGTGTGCAGGAAAAGGCATACCAGGATATCTCAAAGGTAACTTTGTGCTTTGGAACATTTCAGGCAAGTACTGGCCAAGTGACTTTCAATAACGTGAAATATCAGCATCGTACCAGGGCTCACATGGATTGCTAGACACACTCTAATCCCAGTTTAAGAGCCACAGAAATTGGCTTAATCGACAAATCGTGAGTGCAGGTGTTTTTTTCGTAGCTTTCGCCAGTTTTGAGACCGCTCTGTCCGGGGCTAGTGCTTGATGTGGACTGACCTGTAGAGAAGCGGTGGGCCCAGTAAGTGGCTGGGGTAAGTTTAACACCACTGGTCAGCGCCTCTGAGGACGGTGGGGCAAAGAGTTGCTGTTCAAGAAACAGACCGATACTGCAACAGCCTTAGTGACCTTTCGGGGGCAGCAGGCTTTCGGGGGCCCTTCAGTCAAGCCTGGACTGGAGCAGAACATCACGCATGGACCTGTGAAATCATGCTATTTTCCTTTACACTCTGGGGCTTTTAGTCCTGTTTTAGAACGAAACAAACAAGACTACAAGTCCCAGAACTCAAAGAAAAAACTTGGACTGGAGCAACACATCATGCATGAAACTGGGAATCCTGGCAGGGCTGGTATAGGGGTTAATCTCCCCTGGCCTGCTGATGGGAGTTTGAGATTCATGCATCTGGGCTGACAGCAGACATGGCTGGCATGTAAATGCCCTTGAACGGCTCCTGTTCAGCTCAGAAAGGCTCTGCTGTGATGACCTTGGAGAGAGCACACAGCAAACAGCAAGAACAGACTGCTACAGCCAGGATGTAAACCATCAACCTGGCCTTATCTGCAGGCAGCGTGCCGGGTGACGTCAGCACGCCGCACGCAGAGCCAGCTGAGGGGGCAGGGCAGCACGTTTAATGAAACTTATCTTTGGTGTGAGCTCCCTGCAAAGGCAGGACCAAGCAGCACGTCCTAGCACCCCTGCGGCGCAGGGTGGCACCCCCAAAACATTCAAGGGGCCCCCATTGAGCCGTAGACCAGTGATTGTCTTGGGAAATTCAAGGGCCCCTCATCACATTCTGCCCCCAGCCCCCTCGCACACCACTCGTTTTCCGTTATGTCACCGCCAAGGAGAAAAGAATGTAGTTAACTATTAATAACTAGGTAAAAAAAAAAAAAAGTATATATATATTACACACACACATTTGCATAGCACAGACCAAGTCACTGTCTATGTCAGAGCACTATACAAATCTGCACAGTAAATACACAACTCTCATAAAACATTGCTGTAAAGTATTTGAACTATTACAGTACAGAAACCTTCCCCAAATTTGAAGGTATGCACATATTGAGGCAGTGGGATAACCCAATGTGTCTGTTTAGCAGATAAGGTTTCACCTTTTACAAATTCTTCTGTCTGACAAAAGACATTTTATAGATCATATCAGTTCTCACAGTGGACTTTGGGGCTGCCCATTGCTTACCATTGGTTGGCTTTTCTTGTCTATTTAACTTGCATCCTTCTTGGTCCACATCTTTACATCCTCTCCTTGTGTTGGTCCCTGTCCTAGAGAATAGATTCTTTACAATATGTTTGATTGGATGACTTGCACACATCCACTGTTCACATTCAGGGAACTACTCTTTAGGTCAGGGTTTTGGCAGCATCGTAGTCAAACACACTTGCTGCTAACCATATATAAGGAGCGGGCTCTGGACAGCCTCTTTCAATGATTGGCAAAGTCTTCATCCATTGGCTGAAGACTTTGCCAATCATGTCTTGACTCAGCCGAATGCACTATTCACTTCTCCCTTAATGCGATTGGTTGTGTGGACGTATCCTCTCAGCTCCACTGTAGCGCTTGTATTGAACTGCAAGAGGGACTACTTTACAACAGTAGCCCTCTCTGTTCTGCTGTTTCAGGCTCCCTCACATACCTTGCTCCAATGTGCCAATGCTGGACGTGTTAGCACAGCAAAACCGTCCTGATTGGCTTAGCCAGTGCTGGTTTAATTTTGCATTTAGCACTTCCTGGGAGTGAATGTGCTTTCTTGCGCCATCACCCTTTTCCCTTTGTGCACCTCCCCCTTTCGAAAGCCCCCCGTGCTCTGTATTGTTCACCCACACTCAACTTTATTGCTGCTTCTCCAACTCAGTGCTTAATTTGTAAATAAAAAGGTGCCGGTGCCCAAAGCCCTCCTCTTAAACACACGGCTGCTGCAATTAAATGTGAGAACACAGAATACTGAGGCAGCGTATTCCTGAAGCCATCTCGGGCCTCTTTAATCCATATAAAGCCACTCCCTGCCCCTTCAGCTCACTCTTGCAGCTTTCTACTTTCTCCCTTTGTGACCTTTTCCGTTCTTCTCTTCCTCCGTCTTTCCCATGTTTGTCTTTTGGTTGCAGCAAATGGTTGAGGCAGAAGAATAAGCCCCGGCCCTGAAAAATAAGTGCCGATGCTCAGCACCAGAAACAACAAGCACAAGTTAAGCACTGCTCCCACCCCTCTGCATTACACTTTGCTTATTTTTGTAACCCTCCTTCTGTTTCTCCCCACCCTTTGCTTACAGCAACACACATAAAAAGTGTTTATTTCCTCCCTTCTCACTCACCCTCCTCTTACATTCCCCCATCACATGGACTTTTTAGACATGAATGGACTTGAACGATATACTCCGAGTGGTAACTTGTGCTGGGACCCAACAGCGAACAGCACATTGGGGATTTTGCTCGAGTCTGTTAGAGACAAGAATGGTTAGAGCTACAAAGAGTATGTATTCACCACAGAATTGGTTGAATGGTTGGTGGAATATATTGTGTAGATATTCATGGACTTGGAGTTCCGCTCCGTTGCAGGCTACATTTTTCTTAAAGACTCTCAGGCTGGTAGAATGTGAGAAGTCATAGAATCAGGTCTTTGGAACACATCGCGGGCCACCAAGGATTGCTCATGGGAGTTAGTGAACAGGTTTGAGAAACTGAATGTTTCTCCATTTCAGGAAATGAGTGGAACCATGCAACTGTGCAGGGTAAATAGGTTTCTGTTCATGTCTGTAGTTAGTACAGTTTGCTTTCAAGTGTTGCTTTACTGTAAATTATTATATATATATACATATACACACACACACACACACACACACACACATATATACACACACACACACATATATACACACACACGGCCCGCCTTTGCCCCCCCACAAAAATGGTCTGACCATCGCACTCAACAAGAAAACAAACTAAAATTTGTTGGTGATCAACACTGCAAAGTTACGTGTTGAAGGCATCTCTTAAAATAGGACTAGGTTCCATCACAATAGGACTGACTGCCCGGAGACCTGTGGGTGAAGCAGATGTCCGCACCTTGATTCCCCCTTCCCATTCAATCGCGATTCATATGCACCTGCCATTATATGCCCTTAACTCCCTGAAAACAACTCGTCTGTCTATTCAATGCAACCATCTCTATTTAATCTTAGTAAGGCTATGGTGGCCATGTTGGAAGTAAAAATGGCTGTCCGTCTTTTTTGTTGTTTCAAACTCTACAGTCATTACAAAGTTTCATTGCGAAGACACTGTTTAGTAGGAAGAAGTTAGTTTGTGTGACTTCTGTTTGAACTGATGCTACTTTGCAAACTGTTATTATGCAATGAAACCTACCTAACATTTATTTCGTAAACGTTTTCAGTGTGGTAGTAACTGCTTATATGTAAAGTGCTCAAATACCCTTTTGGGCCTTCTTCATACCACATATAATTGCAAAAATAAAATCATCCACTTCAAGGACTTAGAAAGGCTTCACAGAAAGTATTTCCTGGAGTTCAGTTGAGACCCACATGCACAAATACTGGGGTGCCCCCACTCTGGTATCACCAGGTAATTGCACTCC
Source organism: Pleurodeles waltl (assembly GCF_031143425.1). Taxonomy (NCBI): domain Eukaryota; kingdom Metazoa; phylum Chordata; class Amphibia; order Caudata; family Salamandridae; genus Pleurodeles; species Pleurodeles waltl. Next base: position 28,342,391 of record NC_090448.1, on the reverse strand, counting down.
CATCCCATCCATATTCCAACAACTGGTTCCGCAAACTGTTTTGCGATGGATTGGTCGGAGGATTGAGGTATATAAACAAGTAGAGGATATGCAGTTTGATGTCATGAGTGGGACGATACCTTGAACGAACATGCATTGCATTTTCCTGGAATAATCGCATTTTCTTTTAATCTGCTGCAGCCGGAATTTAATCACAACACTCTACCAATGTAGGGCTACTAATCTGCTCCTTTTGCATACTGACTGATTTTTCAGTTCATACAGGGATTACGCTTGACTATATCCTTTGCATCTTATTATTCTTACTTTTCAGCCTGGGGTCTTTGCCCCATGGAATGACTGAGTCATTACTACGGCTTTCCGTTCCAAGGCTAGTTTACCTGAGACGCTCAGTCATGTCCTGTCGGGGATGGGTCAAAGCCTCAGGCACCTGCTTTACCTTCAATATTGCTGCCCCCGCCATCACCACAGCGCCAACACCTTCTTTTCAAAGGGCTTCACATTTCATGGATCATACGATCAGTGTTGAAGGCAACTCTAAGTTGGACCCGTACCAACTCTTCCTGGCAGAGGATGAACTCAAGTCCGTTAAAAAGACTGTGAGCAGGTTAAATGGACCACTAATTCCAAGAATACAGTGATGCAGGAGAAAACCTGTAGCTCTCTGCCACAAAAATGCTTAGGACTGCCACCAGCTCCTCGGTCAACGCACTATCCACATCAGTAAATGGCAGCTACATGTTGTGCATTCATCGCAGTGTCTCTGCTGTTGATCGGCGTGTATCAGAAAAGAGCAGTGTTATGTGCGACAAAGCATACTCCGCTAAGGTCACCAGTTTTGAACGGGTCTCCTTCCATGTTGCATAGACTACAGGACGGCCAAGAGTAGGTCTGTGCTTTCATCCCCAGTTTCTGCTCCCTTCCAGGTTAAACAATAAACCCCTTGAAGCTGTACAGTTAGCCCATCTTCAGATGGATTCACCAACAGCCTGCCAAGCGCTTCAGATGAACAACTTGGCCATCCAAGGAGTCTCCAGTCTGGGGCTATTTTTGCAATCTCTCCTTTATTTGGTGATGTGGTAGTATAGTCCTGGAAAAAAGACCTTTTCTGTGTATTAAATTCCTCCCAGTTCACCATTTACCACCCGGCTTATGTAAACTTTCATCCTTCAATCCACATCCGATAACTCGGCGACCATTCCATCTGTCTTGCATTGTAATATGTTTAAGGCCTGCACAAGACCTTCCTCTGTGGGAGGTCTTCTGCGGACACACTGACCTCTGCATCCGTGCCGCAAGCATTGTGCGCTTTACCCTGGTGTTGGGGCTCAGACAGGAACATTCCTCCTGTTCGAGGTATCTGTGGAGGCCATCTTCTGCACCCTTAGAGGTCTACCCCTCTTCCTCCAGTGCAAATGTCCATCAGTTAGGGAGGATCACTCATCTACTTCTCCAATGGACACCACTCGTCCATCCTCCAAATGTGCAAATTACCTGTGCCCCTCTATGAGAACGCCTAGTGGGGACTACACGCCATCATTGTGCTTGTGAGTTAGGCAGAAGCAACTTTTTCCCTGCCTCAGTTCCCTTCTCCAGTCCCACTCAGGCTGAGAACACATCCAAGGCTGCCCTTCTTCCGATTACGCTGCTTCTTAGAGCCCGCCCCTTGCACAATGGTTCACCATGCCCGCGATGGGGAGAGGTGAGGGGTGGTCAGCCATGGCCACCTTGAGCACTCGAAGGGTTGAACTCTGCTGATACCACCACTGAGGGCTCAGTTCTCACACAGCATAGCCACCATGTACTACAAAAAAAAGGTGGCTATGCATAGAGGTTTGCACTTCGTGCATATGTATATAATGTGTTCGGGAAAATAATATAAAGGATCACATATAGTATTTCGAGGGTGCCAAACTGGTAAAACACCCAACCTACTCGGGTGCAACTAAGTTGACCCAGGAATCAATCAACATGGAGAAACTGATAATAGTATGTCCAGGCACACCACAAGTGTCCAAAAGAAAAGTTTCTTGGAACAATGTATACAGTCAAAGATCCAAATAAGCGTCTGTATATAGTTGAGATTTTATTTGTCCAAGGCACCATGAATCCAGTGAACACCAGCCTTATTCATCCAAGGAACCATGAATTCAGTGAACACAGCAATCCAGTGGACAACAGCTGACACATGTTTAGTCTTCAAGACTTCCCCAAGACATATGTTCGCAAACAATATGATATTAAAGAAATTATTCCTTGTTCCAGAGTACGGGGTGACGCAAAGTGTAAAGTTGTCTTGCCAAGGACTGGAGGATAATGAGTAAATCCAGTAAGTGAAATGGACACGGCCATGATAAGCCGTCTAAGGTTGTCGCTGTGTGTACACACACACTTACTTGCACTATGCGGCTCCAACCTTAGACGAAACATGTGTCGACTGTTGTCCACTGGATTGCTGTTTTCACTGAATTCATGGTGCCTTGGATGAATAAAATCTCAACTATATACAGACACTTACTTGGATCTTTGACTGTTTACAACATAGCCACCACTAGGGAATGTCAGCATCCTTGAGCCCTCAACCCTCAGTTGGTCCATTGGACGTCTTGAGACCCGGATGGAGCTCAGGAGAGGACCACCATTCTGGACCTTACCTGGATTCTCTCAAAGGAAGTACATACATAATATAAAGTGTATATATATATATATATATATATATATATATATATATATATATATATATATATATATATAAAATATATATACATAATAGATCTGTAAAGTTCACTTAAATGAGTTATGTTCAGAAACTAGTGCGCATGTCACAAGACCATAATTCAACTCACGACTGATATTACTGGATACACTATTCATAAGATACACCATCCAGACATCTCGGACCAGTGTCAGCACAGCTCCTGACCACACGCGTGTGCACTAGGCGAGGGCTGGAGTCAAAATCAAAATACCCTCTTACAAAGCTTCTAAGATATGGAATCCTCCTGAACACAATCCTGTGTTTCCTTTTTAATAACGTTGCCTTCTGTAAAAAAAACTTTGGGGACTTGGCCTTTTACCACACCGGTTTCAATTTCATTTCTTGCGGCCTGCCCTCTTTTCCTGCCATTTCCTCTTAAGCGCCAGGACACCTTCCGAGGTCACCGCTAAGCTCTATAAATTGTAGTCCTGCATTCTTCGATTCACACATTTAAAGGGCAGTGAGACAAGATCAGGCTGGATTGCAGAATGGCCTTACCCTGACCCAGAATTCTATTAACTAGAGGAACATTGTCTGGTCAGAGGTGTAACCAGCATTGCTTTGGAAGATGAAAGGGGGTGGGTGGGAAGAGGGGTGTCAACTCATAACATGTACTGGTGCTCCTGGAGCCTGAGCAGGAGGAGTTGGTTCAAATGTACTGAGCATTTGAATGTACGTAAGCATCTACTTTGGTTATAACATGGTAGAATGCACTAGAATTTAAAGAGGTTTGTGCTTCTCTAAATCAGATTCGGCCACACATGTCCTAAAGTCTCTTCATTGATGTAATCTGCGGCACTGCAATCATGGCCACTGGAATTATGGGATTGTGCGGCAACGGCATTTTTCTCTTGTTGATTTTCTGCCTTTGCCACATAATCTACAGATTTTAACAAATGTTTGTTTCTTGCTCAAACGCTTCAAAACTTACTAAAAAAAAACAAAAAAAACACAGCGCCACGTGTTGTTGCGCAGTGGAAGGCCCTTTGTCAAGGTTAAGTGGTCCCCTTTCTGTTGCTTATTGCTATATTTGGGTGTTAAACTGGTACTAATGAGGTGCAACCAATGTCCAGCGTTCACAAGTGTAAAACTGACACTATACTGAGGTAATACGGTCGCATTCTTCTCTGTAATGTTCCACCCATTACATTTGCTGCACACCTGCACCCTTAATCTGACTCGGCAGTTCGGTTACAATGCGAGATGCTTGGAAACGTCAGCAATGCATGTACAGAGCACTGATGAAATACCCAGGAGGGAATTATAAACAAGGCTCCCAGTTTTCCATTTTTACTGATTTTTACAGATAAATACAGAGAGAAAACAATTTGCTCACAGTCTGTATTTATTTTTAAAAGCTGAAAAATATAGGGAATTTCCCTTTTGTGAGAGACTCTCATGTTGCCCTTTAAGTCCAGACTGACCAATAAACATGGCCGTGGGGTGTTAAAACCCAGGATATGATTTCCTTAAGTATAGGCATTTGTTAACATATGTTTATATAAAATGCTAATATCTACCTATGGGTGGTATGTTTTGTTATGCTTGGCTGCCCAATTTGCTAAAATGTGACAGGCGTCAAAGTATGAGTGCATGTTTATCAGTTAAATATTTAAATATAGCATTTTATGACTTAATTCTCAAAACACTATACAAATACTGATAAATACCAATACGATGTCCAAAACAAATATGGATAAATACAGACAGAAATGCTAAAAAAAAATATATATATATACCATAAAACTGGAAGCCCTAATTATAAAGTAGAAGGGCGAAAAGAAAACTTTAATGTAGTCTAAGATATAACATATTGATTTACCTGAAAGTGTGCTCTAAAAATAAAAGCAATCTACAGACTGCAGCGTGATAAACAGATGGACAACCAGGACCTTTCAATATATCGACAAATGCATCAATCTGAAGGCCCTGCTGGCCACCGACTCTTTAACAACATCTGCTCATCCGATCCCACAGGGTGGCTGAGTGGCCACAGCTATGGGAGTCTCTTTAGTAAGGGAGATGACATCACAATGCACAGAACTATTTACCTTACAGAAATGGCGCAAAGATGGGATGTCCCAGGCTACATTGCCCATCCAATAAGAAAACACCATTTATTTGGTAGTTTTCTTGTAATTTGGGGCCCTAAAGCAGCTTATGGGTGCCCCAGAGCTGCACCTGGCATCTTAAACTACCAGCAATTCAGGTAATATTCCTTTGCATTATTTAGCTGTATTTGCCATCAGGTGCCCTTTAGAGTACTACATTCCCTTTTTAGAATGGTTTAATCTTACTATCAAGATGAAACCCATGCATATTTAAATGCGGTGAGGCACCTTATCACATTTCTGTCTCCAATGTCCAGGAGATAAAAACTGTGCTCAAATTATCAGTTGCAACAAGAGCAGTGTAGAGTTCTGGAGAATGAAAGCACATGACTCAGTCTGGGACTCCTCCTGCCACAAACACCTCCATCCCTGCACAAGTGCATCTGCTCTGGCCCATTATACCCACAGCAGCGGACAGACAACATCCCGCCAGCAGGAGGCAGCAGAGAGCAACAAAAACAACCAGATATCGCCAGGTGTGAAGGGCTTCTGCAGAGAAGCGGAGCACACTGCTCTGTCTTTTCAGACACAAACATCTGAATTCCAGAACTCGTCATTTCACTTCCAATACTGCTAGCATGGCCCAAAATAATTTACAAAAAAAGTGAGGCTTCGTTGAAAGTGTCCCAAATGATGTAGAGTTGATATAGCTAGAGAGATAGAAGTAGAGAGAGACGAACAGATGCTGGACCAAGTCAAAATAGGTCAGATCTTCACCATACAAGGTAAGGTCTTATATACGTCATTTGGGGACAGCAAAAATAGAGGTTAGAGATTAAAATTGGGCGGGGAGGGGGATTTAAAACCCAATTAATTTGCAACAAAGTAGAGGAAGTTTAAGAGGGAGACCTTCACAATAACAATTCCTAGCGTTAAAAATGGGACATCACCTACCTACCTAGGGAGGGTTGGCATATATGATCACTCATATTCAACTGAGCACCAAGGAAGACAATAACAAAAAACAAAAAAATGACACAAAGATTGTGAAACTCATGACGTAAGATAGGGTGCATTAGAGCGATTTTAAATTGCACACACACAATCCAAATTGAAATAGACCATTAATGTGCAGATGGCCTCTTTCACTGAAATAATCCTCTACTAAAAACATAAATTACAAATTATCAAACAAATTTATGAAATTGGGTATATGACAGAAATGTACACGCATACTGCAAAGGAGCCGCTATGGAGCTTCAAAGCAGCGAGGTAAGAAGTGAATTCAAAGTGCCTGGACTGGAGCAGATCCAAGCTAGAGTTACATGTTCAGGACAATGTGAAGTGCCTGGACTGGAGCAGATCCATGCTAGAGTTACATGTTCAGGACAATGTGAAGTGCCTGGACTGGAGCAGATCCAAGCTAGAGTTACATGTTCAGGACAATGTGAAGTGCCTGGACTGGAGCAGATCCAAGCTAGAGTTACATGTTCAGGACAATGTGAAGTGCCTGGACTGGAGCAGATCCATGCTAGAGTTACATGTTCAGGACAATGTGAAGTGCCTGGACTGGAGCAGATCCATGCTAGAGTTACATGTTCAGGACAATGTGAAGTGCCTGGACTGGAGCAGATCCATGCTAGAGTTACATGTTCAGGACAATGTGAAGTGCCTGGACTGGAGCAGATCCAAGCTAGAGTTACATGTTCAGGACAATGTGAAGTGCCTGGACTGGAGCAGATCCATGCTAGAGTTACATGTTCAGGACAATGTGAAGTGCCTGGACTGGAGCAGATCCATGCTAGAGTTACATGTTCAGGACAATGTGAAGTGCCTGGACTGGAGCAGATCCATGCTAGAGTTACATGTTCAGGACAATGTGAAGTGCCTGGACTGGAGCAGATCCAAGCTAGAGTTACATGTTCAGGACAATGTGAAGTGCCTGGACTGGAGCAGATCCATGCTAGAGTTACATGTTCAGGACAATGTGAAGTGCCTGGACTGGAGCAGATCCAAGCTAGAGTTACATGTTCAGGACAATGTGAAGTGCCTGGACTGGAGCAGATCCATGCTAGAGTTACATTTTCAGAACAATGTCTTTCTTTATGATACAGTCCTCTTCAGCACAGTCCCAGGCTTGAGGAAAAGGAGATTTGTTTGTTTTACCCTCTTGCTGTCCTTCTGAACCTCGAAATAAATCACAGAACTTGGACCATCAGAGGAGCAGAGTCTATTTTAAAATGATTGCTCGCTCTCCTTGAAAACTCCCTGCTCCGGACACCCCGGCTGATCCTTAAAGACTGATTGCTCCCTCGCAGAAGTGCAGAGTCACCCACCCTTGCAGTGACCCCCGGTAGTCCTCCAAGACCATCATATCATCATTAGAAGTACTTACCTGTTTATGGGACTCACTCAGCCGGTCATTCAACATCTCATGGCACTCACGCCAAGAACCCCTTGGCAAGTACTCGGACACTTCCAGTAGGCCTGCAAGACTCACACCGACATGCCCCGGAACACTGCAAATTCCTAACACACAAGAACCCCTACACATCATCCTAGGCTATCGATTGCCCACAGCTATTACTTAACACCCCTGGCCTACACTAGGAGACTTTTGTGCCTGAAACTCCACCATGTTATCTGAGAACTTCAGTCATCCCCAGTGGTCCCTACAAGTGCCTGGCCTGCTCCTGGAGATCCTCGGTTGGCCAGTACACATCTCTAGCAGACCCTCAAAAGATTCTCAGACAGCCCCAGCTTAGTCTGTGTTCTCACCCTCTGTGGCCTACAGCTTTCTATCAGACACCTCCCGCTGGTCCATGAACTCTCCGCGCTGGTCCTCAGACAACTGTAGCAGGCCTTAGACACCACAAGGATGCCCTCAGGAAACAATCAACTAGGAATTGCCACTTGACCAGTATTGAACAGGCCTGGCTGCAACTTACAAGTCAATAAAGGGGGGAGGAGGGGAAGGGGGGGGGATACACTCAGGAAAATGTTTAAAAAAAAAAAAACTCATTTCTTTTCCCATTCGACTTAGAACCTTGAGGCGACAAATTGAATACAAAAACTTACCAGAAGTAGTCCCTACTCCTCTAAATTATTATTAATGTTTTAAGGCATGTGACTGCAGAATTGCAGAGTTTAAAACAAATAGTGTATTTTGCAGAAAGTGTATTTTACGTATCATCTTCTGGTCCCCCAAGAAACTTCGAATATTTACAAGTAACTGAAAGTTCTCTGAAGAGGGGGCCAACTGCCAGGCTGTAGACAGTTTCCGCTGGTCATGAGACACCCCCAGAGTTCTCTCAAAGACCTCTGGCCCACTCTCAAGTTCCATGAACTGGGCATCTGTGACCGCCAGCACACCCTAAAATACCTTAGGGCTTAGTTAGTCGTTGAGTAGTGTTATGTGGTCATTATCCACCTCAGCCAGCCCTTAGCCCACCTTCAGATTCCTCCTGCTGGCCACTGGATTCCCATCATGTGCCCGTTAGAGGCCATTTGCCTGGCTTTAGGTTTTTCCAGCAGGTCCTTGAGACCCTCAACCATCCATTAGACAACTTCTCCTTAACACACATCCAAAGCACTCTTAGAAAGACCCTAATAGACCCCCCAACCCAGCCTGCAAAATAGATGCTTGCGTTTGACCCGTAGACATGCCCAGTTGTCCCTCTACCTGCCTTGAGGCATCATCATCAGATGTTAAACCAACCCAGACGTGCTCTCAGAGGCTCAGCGTGCCCCAAGAGTCCACGAATGTGTGCCCTCAGCGATCCACCTCCCATGCCCTCAGCGATCCACCTCCCATGCCCTCAGCGATCCACCTCCCATGCCCTCAGCTGCACCTTAGATGCTCAAAGTCTGCCCTCAGAGTGCCATCAAAGGGCCCCTAGTCTTCAATCACCCCAGCTGGTGCGAACACTCACCCTGCCAGCCAGCAGGCCCTCAGAAGACCATCCTTTCACCCTCAAAGACCCTCGGCTGGACGTCAGAGCCCACCTCCAGACACAACCAGCTGGTCTACAAAGATGCCGTATTTCACTTTAGACACCAGTCTCATCTGACCACCAACTGGGGGTGGAAGGAGAGGGGGGGGGGGGAGAGGTTGCCCCTCCAGCCAGCTACTTCCTTGGTTCTGGTCCACAGCAGAACTTTCAGGAATGACGTGGATGGCACTGCCCTTCTATTTACAGAGGTGATAACTTCCCTCCCCTCGAGCTCATACTGGCAATCTTGAGCACTGACATTTCATGCCCCAGCGCAGATTTACCCCCGCCTGCTCCGGGATGGCTATTTAAAGCCCCTTCAACAGCCTTGTGAGTGACACCGAAGTGTACTCGGATGTATTCTTCTAAAAGGCCCCGCTTCAGCAGACCTGTGTTCTCATCACCTTGTGCTCCTCGGCAGCTGCAGTCAGTCTCTGTAATGAGGCTGTGCGGTGAAGAACCCTTTGTAGCAGACATCACAAGGGGCCTTTTCACCCCTCTAGCAGCAACGCTTTGTGCCCAGATGGGCTCCGCAGGGGGGCACCCGCGTTACTCTGCAGAGAGGACTCCCCACCATTTATCCCTGAATGGGAACGATAGATGCGTTTGTGCTGTGAGCCAAGTGAAAAGCATTAAAAATGTAAGCGATGACATTCGTTTTTGTTTGGAAGAGTCTAACCTGGTACTCGTTCGACGGATCTTGAAAGGATCTAACGCTGTAGGCTCCTGGTCACCCTCTGATGTCAGCAGTGAGTGTTTAACTCACGGAGATGTTTAAATGGCACACATGGCTTCAGTGCTAGACTAACATGAAAGATTCGAGAAAATCCTGCAACGTGGAACGAATAAACCTGCTCATTGTGCACCTTGTGAGACTGCACAGACTAGCAGATTGTGGATGGAACACGGGCCAATTCTTGCTAAACGCAGGAGTAGCAACAATCTCACCATCTGAATATAAAGCAGTAACCAAGGGGACCCCCAACTGCAATGATGCTGGAGGTCTCCAAGTAGGAAGACCAATAGGTGGACCTGCTCCTTAAAGCAGCGTTCAATCAACCTGCATCCAACCATAGGAAAAACCAACATTGCCGACTCTACACTCAAATAAAAACCTGTAAGCTAGCCATAGCAATCACCCTAAAGAAAAATGCCTGTAAACTCAGTTTCATCTATTCACAAAGCAAAATAAAACTGTATGCTAGCTTTCTCATGTAAGCTAGCCACCGCCTTCTACATACAGAAAGTACCTGCAATCTAACCTTTTCCACCATGCGTACAAAACACCTCTGCTCTAACCTTTATCTAAGTTCACAGAAAAAGAATCCTGTAAACTAGCGTTCTCTAAAAACGAGGCTTCTCCACCTTTGTGGCACAGAAAAAGATCTGAGAGCTAGCCTTCTCCGTCTACGTGCACAGAAAAACCAATTGTAGCCTAGCCGTCTCCATGTACCTACACAGCAAACTCCCTGTAAGCTGGCCTTTTCCATCTACATGCACAGAAAAGCCCTGTAAACTGGCCCTTTCCTTCTATGTGCACTGAAGCCCTCTGTAAGCTGGCCCTTTTCCATCTACGTGCACAGAAAAGCCCTGTAAGCTGGCCGTTTCCATTTACGTGCAACGGAACCCCCTGTAAGCTGGGTCTTTCCGTCTACGTGCACAGCCAACTCCTATAAGCTAGCTCTTTCCATATACGTGCACAGGAAACCCTTTGTAAAAGGGCTCTTTCCATCTACGTGCACGGGAACCCCCTGTAAGCTGGCTCTTTCCATTTACGTGCACAGAAACTCCCTGTAAGCTGGCTCTTTACATCTAGATGCACTAAAACCACCAGTAAGCTGGTCTTTCCCATCTACGTGCACTGAATACCCCTGTACGCGGGCTCTTTCCATCTACGTGCACTGAAAACAACTGAGAGCTGGCCCCCTTCCATCTACGTGCACATGGAACCCCCTGTAAGCTGGTCCTTTCCACCTTCGTGCACTAAAACCCACTAAGAGCTGGACCTTTCCATCTACATGCACAGAAACTCCCTGTAAGCTGGGCCTTCCCATCTACATGCACAGAAACTCCCTGTAAGCTGGGCCTTCCCATCTACATGCACAGAAACTCCCTGTAAGCTGGCTCTTTACATCTCAGTGCCCTAAAACCACCAGTAAGCTGGACTTTTCCATCTACATGCACTGAAAACCACTGTAAATTGGCGCTTTCCATCTACGTGCACGGAAAACCACTGTAAATTGGCGCTTTCCATCTACGTGCACGGAAAACCCCTGTAAGCTGGGCCTTCCCATCTACGTGCACTGAAAACCCCTGTAAACTGGGCCTTCCCATCTACGTGCACAGAAACCCCTGTAAACTGGGCCTTCCCATCTACGTGCACAGAAACCCCTGTAAACTGGGCCTTTCCATCTACGTGCACAGAAAAGCCCTGTAAACTGGCCCTTTCCTTCTGTGTGCACTGAAACCCCCTGTAAGCTGTCCCTTTTCTTCTACGTGCACTGAAACCCTCTGTAAGCTGGCCCTTTTCCATCTACGTGCACAGAAACCCCCTGTAAACGGTCTCTTTCCATCTACGTGCACTGTAAGCTGGGTCTTTCCCTCTACGTGCACAGAAACACACTGTGTGCACAGAAAAGCCTGCAGTTTAGCTGCTGAAAGTGGGACCCTTCTTCAAATGCTGGTCCCACACAAGGGTCGTCACAAAGCGCTGTGCTACACAACCCATCAAGGAAGAGGTCCTGACGCACGCATCCCAGGGACTGGCATCATGCTCAGGCCCCAGGCTGACCCGACACACCCAACACTAGAACTGCATGGAACCCAAACATGATACAACACACTACACGCTCCCAACACCGTACACGTTCGTAAACACAAAGCAACATCCCTTCAACAAGAACCTTTCTACACATACAGCCACACTCCATGATTCAACACCGCCACAACACTTCCATCTGCCCACAAATTCTAGAGTATGTCATGTTTCGCTCCTTTTCTGAAACTGGACTGCTTCCAACATCAAACTCTACCTTTCAACAACTTGTGCAGCTGTGCAATGTACACAATGTTTCACCTCGAGCCGTTTATCCATCTTTGTCCACAAAAAATACTCCCTGGCATGCCAGGTCAGCATACTGCCTCCCAGGCCATTTGTGCGGTCTCCATTATTCTGTTCCCCAGGTTTACAAGCAGGGGCGTGGCTTGGGGGCGTGGCTTGGGGGTGTTACACCTTACTAATGAAAGTGTTTTCTGATAAACAGTCGGGACAGGTGCTTTCAGTCGAATATGGTGGGATGGCCGTCAGATTTCACCAAGAACTTTACATAGATGCCGATAACCTCTCCCTCTCTGGCCTCAAAAATATTGGTTATTTTACAAATTGTGTTTTCAGTGTTAGTACTCCTACCAATCTGCATTCATCTCCCTTTTCACTGCCCCTTGGGCCCCTCTCATGCACCCTGCTTGTTGTAAAATGTATTTTAATATTACAAATGAGCTTGATTGTTGGAAATCCGAAGCTCCCCCTCCCCAAATCTTACTGGCCAAGCTAGGTCCCCGTTTCCAAGTTACTTCAGCCTTCCTCTCCATTGTAGGAGAGTCACCCGCATAAATCTCAACTTCCACAGACACAAAGTCCTTGCCAGGCAGCACCACCTGGCCACCCTCCCGGCACACACTCCAACCTTAAAAAAAAAAAATCCAGGTCCTGGTTTTCAGCTTCTCCAAACTCCTCATTGGAGCAATCGTACCCTTTCTCTAGGCACTCTTTGTTGCAACCAGTGTGCTGGAAATCATACTGTTGCAACCTTATCACTTACTGTGCAATCCTGGATGCTGCCCCGCTGCTCCTTTTGTGGCCTGTGACGTGTGAGAAACACAATCAATGTCTCTCAAAAATGCTCTAAAATGGGAAGGGGACAACTGGGAGGTCCGGAGCTCCCTATACGCAGACGATGTCTTACTGTACGTCATAAAACCATATCGTTCAGCGGACAGGCTACTGCACATCATACACACCTTCGGACAATACTCGGGACGCCAAATAAATTGGGAAAAATCCTGGGCCTTCCCGCTGAATGGAAGAGAGCATTTTGACACGGGGTGTGGGATCCCCCTGACAAAAGAGAAATTTACATATCTGGGAATATATATCACAAGGAGCCCTAAGGCTTTTCTCGAGAGAAATTTATGCCCATAATTAGATCGTCTGCGGCACGATGTGGCGCATTGGTGAACACGCTCGATATACGTAATGGGCTGCGTGGCTCTTGCGCACAGTGATGACACTCCCTCAATTGCTGTACGTCCTTCAAAACACCTCATATCCAGTGTCTAAAGAGTTCTCTAACAAAATCAACAGGGAGATGCTCATCCTTCTCTGGGACGGGGGCAGCTCGCGTATTGCATTATATAAGCTTCAGAGAGGGGTCTACGAAGGAGTATTGGCGATCCCTGATATCCGGGCCTATTATTGGGCAGCCCATTTGGTCGCTGTGAGCGAGTGGTTATATGCAGGTAGTGATGAACCAGCGTAAAGGGTAGATAGAGCAGCAATGGGGGAGAGAGGGATACCCGGCAATATTGTATATCAAGAAAAGGGAGGCGGGACTTCCCCCACATACCAGAGCCGCAGTGCGAGCATGGAGAGAGATGACAAAGACCATGGGATGGGGGAAACACACTGACAAATGCAACCCCGCTTTGGACTAGTGACCAATTGTGTGAAGTGGGAAGACTGGAGGGCTTTAAAAGATGGAATCTTATAGGTATAGAGCTGTTGGGTGTGGAGAAATGGCAAATATATTTCCTTTGAAGAGCTCCGTAGTAAATTCTCCATGGCATACTGTAGGAAAGTACCATCTTGCCTGGCATGTTACCCCCATATTTCACTGTATATATGTTGTTTTAGTTGTATGTGTCACTAGGACCCTGCCAGCCAGGGCCCCAGTGCTCATAAGTGTGCCCTGTATGTGTTACCTGTGCTATGACTAACTGTCTCACTGAGGCTCTGCTAATCAGAACCTCAGTGGTTATGCTCTCTCATTTCTTTCCAAATTGTCACTAACAGGCTAGTGACCAATTTTACCAATTTACATTGGCATACTGGAACACCCTTATAATTCCCTAGTATATGGTACTGAGGTACCCAGGGTATTGGGGTTCCAGGAGATCCCTATGGCCTGCAGCATTTCTTTTGCCACCCACAGGGAGCTCTGACAATTCTTACACAGGCCTGCCACTGCAGCCTGAGTGAAATAACGTCCACGTTATTTCACAGCCATTTTACACTGCACTTAAGTAACTTATAAGTCACCTATATGTCTAACCTTTACCTGGTAAAGGTTGGGTGCTAAGTTACTTAGTGTGTGGGCACCCTGGCACTAGCCAAGGTGCCCCCACATTGTTCAGGGCCAATTCCCCAGACTTTGTGAGTGCGGGGACACCATTACACGCGTGCACTATACATAGGTCACTACCTATGTATAGCTTCACAATGGTAACTCCGAATATGGCCATGTAACATGTCTAAGATCATGGAATTGCCCCACCATTGCCATCCTGGTATTGGGGAGACAATCCCATGATTCCCCGGGTCTCTAGCACAGACCCGGGTACTGCCAAACTGCCTTTTCAGAGGTTTCACTGCAGCTGCTGCTGCCAACCCCTCAGACAGGTTTCTGCCCTCCTGGGGACCAGCCAGGCTTGGCCCAGGAAGGCAGAACAAAGGACTTCCTCAGAGAGAAGGTGTTACACCCTCTCCCTTTGGAATAAGGTGTTAAGGCAGGGGAGGAGTAGCCTCCCCCAGCCTCTGGAAATGCTTTCATGGGCACAAATGGTGCCCATTTCTGCATAAGCCAGTCTACACCGGTTCAGGGATCCCCCAGCCCTGCTCTGGCATGAAACTGGACAAAGGAAAGGGGAGTGACCACTCCCCTGACCTGCACCTCCCCTGGGAGGTGCCCAGAGCTCCTCCAGTGTGCTCCACACCTCTGCCATCTTGGAAACAGAGGTGCTGCTGGCACACTGGACTGCTCTGAGTGGCCAGGGCCAGCAGGTGACGTCAGAGACTCCTTCTGCTAGGCTCCTTCAGGTGTTGGTAGCCTATCCTCTCTCCTAAGTAGCCAAACCTCCTTTTCTGGCTATTTAGGGTCTCTGCTTTGGGGAATTCTTTAGATAACGAATGCAAGAGCTCATCATAGTTCCTCTGCATCTCTCTTCACCTTCTGCCAAGGAATCGACTGCTGACCGCGCTGGAAGCCTGCAAAACTGCAACAAAGTAGCAAAGACGACTACTGCGACATTGTAACGCTGATCCTGCCACCTTCTCAACTGTTTTCCTGGTGGTGCATGCTGTGGGGGTAGTCTGCCTCCTCTCTGCACTAGAAGCTCCGAAGAAATCTCCTGTGGGTCAACGGAATCTTCCCCCTGCAACCGCAGGCACCAAAGAACTGCATCACCGGTCCTCTGGGTCTCCTCTCAGCACGACGAGCGAGGTCCCTTGAACTCAGCAACTCTGTCCAAGCGACTCCCACAGTCCAGTGACTCTTCAGTCCAAGTTCGGTGGAGGTAAGTCCTTGCCTCCCCACGCTAAACTGCATTGCTGGGAACCGTGTGTTTTGCAGCTACTCCGGCTCCTGCGCACTCACCGAGGATTTCCTTCGTGCACAGCCAAGCCTGGGTCCACGGCACTCTAACCTGCATTGCACGACCTACTGAGTTGTCCTTCGGCGGCGTGGGACTCTTGTGCAACGTCAGGTGAGCACAGTTTCACTCCACTTCGTAGTGCCTATTCCGGCACTTCTGCAGGTGCTGCTTGCTTCTTAGAGGACTCCTTGTCTTGCTGGACGCCCCCTCTGTCCCCTCACATAATTGGTGACATCCTGGTCCCTCCTGGGCCACAGCAGCATCCAAAAACCTTAAACGCGAGCTTTGCAGCTAGCAAGGCTTGTTTGCGGTCTTTCTGCGGGAAAACACTTCTGCACGACTCTTCACGACGTGGGACATCCATCCTCCAAAGGGGAAGTTTCTAGCCCTTGTCTTTCTTGCAGAATACTCAGCTTCTACCATCCAGTGGCAGCTTTTTTGCACCCACAGCTGGCATTTCCTGGGCATCTGCCCACTCCCGACTTGATCGTGACTTTTGGACTTGGTCCCCTTGTTCCACAGGTACTCTCGTCTGGAAATCCATCGTTGTTGCATTGCTGGTGTTGGTCTTTCCTGCAGAATTCCCCTATCACGACTTCTGTGCTCTTTGGGGAACTTAGGTGCACTTTGCACCCACTTTTCAGGGTCTTGGGGTGGGCTATTTTTCTAACCCTCACTGTTTTCTTACAGTCCCAGCGACCCTCTACAAGGTCACATAGGTTTGGGGTCCATTCGTGGTACGCATTCCACTTCTAGAGTATATGGTTTGTGTTGCCCCTATCCCTATGTGCCCCCATTGCATTCTATTGTGACTATACATTGTTTGCACTGTTTTCTATTGCTATTACTGCATATTTTGGTATTGTGTACATATATCTTGTGTATATTTGCTATCCTCATACTGAGGGTACTCACTGAGATACTTTGGCATATTGTCATAAAAATAAAGTACCTTTATTTTTAGTATATCTGTGTATTGTGTTTTCTTATGATATTGTGCATATGACACTAGTGGTACTGTAGGAGCTTCACTCGTCTCCTAGTTCAGCCTAAGCTGCTCTGCTAAGCTACCTTTTCTATCAGCCTAAGCTGCTAGACGCCCCTATACACTAATAAGGGATACCTGGGCCTGGTGCAAGGTGTAAGTACCCCTTGGTACTCACTACAAGCAAGTCCAGCCTCCTACATTGGTTGTGCAGCGGTGGGATAAGTACTTTGCAACTACTTACCACTTTTGTCATTGTACTTTTCATAAGAGAAAAATATACAAAACAAGTTCAGTGTATGTACACCTAACCAAAAAGTTTTGCTTTTCTTCTCTCACTTCTTTACTAAGTGCTGAAAAGTACCTCTAAACTTTCTAAAAAGTTTTAAAAGTTTTTTCTGTCTTTCAAAAAGTTCTGAAAAACGTTCTCACTTTTTCTATCCCTTAAACACTGTCTAAAATGTCTGGTACAGGCCAAACTCTTGATCTGTCCAACATAGCTTATGACAACCTTAGCTGGAAGGAAGCAAGGAGTCTCTGTATAGATAGAGGTTTAGGGGTAGGGAAGAATCCCTCAAGACAACTGTTGGTTAATATGCTCATTGAACAAGATAAGACCGTAGTTGGCACTTCTGTTGAGAAATTAGCTGATGGTTCCCACTCTGATTCTGGGGCACCCCTAGCAAAAGATTTGGGAGGGAATCTTTCCAACCTGCCCATTAGCAGACCACCTAGCATAGCTGGTACTGATGTGAATTCACATCACAGTAATAGTGTTGTTTCTCATCACAGTAGAAGTGTCACTTCTGTACGCCAGAATGTTAGTGTGACATCTGTTAGGGCCAGGTCTCCTTCTGTTCATTCTCACCATTCCTCTGTTTCAAGACATGCCCTACCCACCCACCCTGATGACAGAGTGTTAGAAAGGGAGCTCAATAGATGGAGAGTGGAACAATCCAGGCTGAAGCTCAAGAAGCAACAGCTGGATTTAGATGGGCAGTCCTTAGAAATAGAAAGAGAAAGACAGAAATTGGGTTTAGAAACCCATGGTGGCGGCAGCAGTATTCCAAATAGTCATCCTGCAAAAGAGCATGATTCTAGGAATCTGCATAAAGATAGTTCCCCCTTACAAGGAGGGGGATGACATTAACAAGTGGTTTGCTGCACTTGAGAGGGCCTGTGTTGTTCAGGAGGTCCCTAAAAGGCAGTGGGCTGCTATCCTATGGCTATCTTTCAGTGGAAAGGGTAGGGATAGGCTCCTTACTGTAAAAGAAAGTGATGCCAATAATTTCACTGTTCTTAAGAATGCACTCCTAGATGGTTATGGCTTAACCACTGAACAGTACAGGATGCAGTTCAGAGAAACCAAAAAGGAGTCTTCACAAGACTGGGTAGACTTTGTTGACCATTCAGTGAAGACCTTGGAGGGGTGGTTACATGGCAGTAAAGGTTCTGACTATGAAAGCCTGTATAACTTAATCCTGAGAGAGCATATACTTAATAATTGTGTGTCTGATTTGTTACACCAGTACCTGGTGGACTCTGATCTGACCTCTCCCCAAGAATTGGGAAAGAAGGCAGACAAATGGGTCAGAACAAGGGTGAACAGAAAAGTTCATACAGGGGGTGACAAAGATGGCAAGAAGAAGGATGGTAAGTCTTCTGACAAGAGTGGGGACAAATCTAAAAATGAGTCTTCATCAGGCCTACAAAAACACTCTGGTGGGGGTGGTGGGCCCAAATCCTCTTCAAATCAAAACAAAGAAAAGAAACCATGGTGCTATTTATGTAAAATAAAAGGCCATTGGACAACAGATCCCAGTTGTCCAAAGAAAAGCACCAAGCCTCCTACCACTACAACCCCTGCTGCTACACCTAGTGCCCCTAGTAATAGCAGTGGTGGTGGGAGCAAACCTACTAATAGCCAATCCAAGGGAGTAGCTGGGCTCACTTTTGGTAATTTAATTGGGGTTGGTCTTGGTAGGGAGACCACAGAGGCTGTGTTAGTCTCTGAGGGGGCTATTGATTTAGCCACCTTGGTTGCTTGTCCCCTCAACATGGATAAGTACAAGCAACTACCCCTAATAAATGGTGTTGAGGTTCAGGCCTACAGGGACACAGTTGCCAGTGTTACCATGGTAATAGAGAAACTGGTCCACTCGGAACAACACCTACTTGGTCTCCAGTACCAAGTAACCAATGCTCATAACACACTTAGCCACCCCATGGCTGTTGTGAATCTCAACTGGGGGGGTGGAGGGGTTACTGGTCCAAAGAAAGTTGTGGTTGCCTCAGATTTACCTGTAGACTGTCTACTAGGGAATGATTTAGAGACATCAGCTTGGTCAGATGTGGAGTTGGAGGCTCATGCAGCAATGCTGGGCATTCCAGGGCATATTTTTGCTTTAACCAGGGCTCAGGCCAAAAAGTAAAAAGGACAGGGTGACTTGGATCCTGGAAGAATGGACCAAGTGCTCCCTAAAGCTAGGGTTAGTAAAGGTAAATTACTACCTACTATTCCTCCCTCTACAGTGGATTCTACTTCTGGGGAAGAGGAATTTCCACCCTGTGCAGAACCTACACCAGAGGAGCTGGAAGCAGACACTGCTGAGCTTTTGGGTGAAGGGGGGCCTGCCAGGGAGCAGCTGAGTGTGGCACAGCATACCTGTCCCACACTAGAGGGTCTAAGGCAGCAAGCTGTCAAACAAGCAAATGGGGATGTCAGTGACTCTCACAGAGTTTACTGGGAGGACAACCTCTTGTACACTGAAGCAAGGGATCCAAAACCTGGAGCTTCCAGGAGATTGGTGATTCCTCAGGAGTACAGAAAGTTCCTCCTAACTCTAGCCCACGACATTCCCTTAGCTGGACATTTGGGGCAAATGAAAACTTGGGACAGGCTTGTTCCCTTGTTTCATTGGCCTAGAATGTCAGAGGACACAAAGGAATTTTGTAAGTCCTGTGAAACCTGTCAAGCCAGTGGCAAAACAGGTGGCACTCCAAAGGCATCCCTTATCCCACTGCCTGTGGTTGGGGTTCCCTTTGAAAGGGTAGGGGTTGACATAGATGGCCCCCTTGACCCTCCTACTGCTTCAGGCAATAGGTTTATCTTGGTGGTAGTGGACCATGCCACCAGATATCCTGAAGCAATTCCTCTAAGGACCACTACAGCTCCTGCAGTGGCAAAGGCCCTCCTGGGAATCTTTTCCAGGGTGGGCTTCCCAAAAGAGGTGGTATCAGACAGGGGAAGCAATTTCATGTCTGCTTACTTAAAGGTCATGTGGAAGGAGTGTGGTGTTACATACAAGTTCACCAAACCCTATCATCCACAAACAAATGGACTGGTGGAGAGATTTAACAAAACTCTCAAAGGCATGATTATAGGACTCCCTGAAAAACTCCGCAGGAGATGGGATGTCCTGTTACCTTGCCTCCTTTTTGCTTACAGGGAGGTACCCCAAAAAGGAGTGGGCTTCAGCCCCTTTGAACTCCTATTTGGACACCCTGTGAGAGGTCCTCTAACACTTGTTAAGGAGGGTTGGGAACAACCTTTAAAAGCTCCAAAGCAAGACATAGTGGACTATGTACTTGGCCTAAGATCTAGGATGGCTGACTACATGAAAAAGGCCAGTAAAAACCTTCAGGCCAGCCAAGAGCTCCAAAAGCAATGGCATGACCAGAAGGCTGTTTTGGTTCAGTACCAACCAGGGCAGAAAGTGTGGGTCTTGGAGCCTGTGGCACCAAGAACACTCCAAGACAAATGGAGTGGACCCCACATAATTGTTGAAAAGAAGGGTGAAGGCACCTACTTGGTTGACTTAGGCACTGCCAGGAGTCCCCTTAGGGTGCTCCATGTCAATCGTCTGAAACCCTACTATGACAGGGCTGATCTCACCCTGCTCATGGCAACAGATGAGGGACAGGAAGAAGATAGTGACCCTCTCCCTGATCTCTTCTCTTCCACAGAACAAGATGCTCTAGCGGAAGGTGTAATTTTGGCAGATTGTCTTACTGCTGAGCAGAAAGACCACTGCATAAATCTCCTGGGTCAGTTTTCTGAACTCTTCTCTACTGTGCCAGGCACCACTTCTTGGTGTGAGCACACTATAGATACTGGAGACAGCTTGCCTGTCAAAAGTAAGATCTATAGGCAGCCTGACCATGTCAGAGACTGCATAAAGCAAGAAGTGCAGAAAATGCTTGAACTGGGAGTTGTTGAGCACTCAGAAAGTCCATGGGCCTCTCCTGTGGTACTTGTACCAAAACCTCATTCCAAGGATGGAAAGAAGGAAATGCGGTTTTGTGTAGACTAGAGAGGTCTCAACCAGGTAACCAAAACTGATGCTCACCCTATACCCAGGGCAGATGAGCGAATAGATACACTGGCATCTGCCAAGTATCTAAGCACTTTTGATTTGACTGCAGGGTATTGGCAGATCAAGTTATCAGAAGAAGCAAAAGCAAAAACTGCATTTTCAACCATTGGAGGCCATAACCAGTTCACAGTAATGCCTTTTTAATTGAAAAATGCACCTGCCACTTTTCAAAGGTTGGTGAATACAGTCCTGCAAGGGTTGGAAGCTTTTAGTGCAGCATATCTAGATGATATAGCTGTCTTTAGCTCCAGCTGGGATGATCACCTGGTCCACCTATGGAAAGTTTTGGAGGCCCTGCAAAAGGCAGGCCTCACTATCAAGGCTTCAAAGTGCCAGATAGGGCAGGGGAAAGTGGTTTATCTGGGACACCTGGTAGGTGGAGAACAGATTGCACCACTTCAGGGGAAAATCCAAACTATTATAGATTGGGTTCCCCCTACAACACAGACCCAGGTGAGAGCCTTCTTAGGCCTCACTGGGTATTACAGGAGGTTCATAAAGAACTATGGCTCCATTGCAGCCCCTCTTAATGACCTCACATCTAAGAAAATGCCTAAAAAGGTATTGTGGACAGCTAGCTGTCCGAAAGCTTTTAAGGAGCTGAAGCAGGCCATGTGCTCTGCACCTGTCCTGAAAAGCCCCTGTTACTCCCAAAAATTCATTGTCCAAACTGATGCATCTGAATTAGGGGTAGGGGCAGTCTTATCACAACTTAATTCTGAGGGCCAGGATCAACCTGTTGCTTTTATCAGCAGGAGGTTGACCCCTAGAGAAACGCGTTGGTCTGCCATAGAGAGGGAGGCCTTTGTTGTGGTCTGGGCACTGAAGAAGTTGAGGCCATACCTGTTTGGCACTCACTTCATTGTTCAGACAGACCACAAACCTCTACTTTGGCTAAAACAAATGAAAGGTGAAAACCCTAAATTATTGAGGTGGTCCATATCCCTACAGGGAATGGATTATACAGTGGAACATAGACCTGGGAGTACCCACTCCAATGCAGATGGACTCTCCAGATATTTCCACTTAGACAATGAAGACTCATCAGGTCATGGCTAGTCTTATTGTCCTTCGTTTGGGGTGGGGGGGGGGGAGCCTGGGTCCACGGCACTCTAACCTGCATTGCACGACCTCCTAAGTTGTCCTCCGGCGGCGTGGGACTCTTGTGCAACGTCGGGTGAGCACCGTTTCACTCCACTTCGTAGTGCCTGTTCCGGCACTTCTGCGGGTGTTGCTTGCTTCTGAGAGGGCTCCTTGTCTTGCTGGACGCCCCCTCTGTCCCCTCATGCAATTGGTGACAACCTGTTCCCTCCTGGGCCACAGCAGCATCCAAAAACCTTAAACGCGAGCTTTGCAGCTAGCAAGGCTTGTTTGCGGTCTTTCTGCGGGAAAACACTTCTGCATGACTCTTCACGACTTGGGACATCCATCCTCCAAAGGGGAAGTTTCTAGCCCTTGTCGTTCTTGCAGAATCCTCAGCTTCTACCATCCAGTGGCAGCTTCTTTGCACCCACAGCTGGCATTTCCTGGGCATCTGCCCACTCCCGACTTGATCGTGACTTTTGGACTTGGTCTCCTTGTTCCACAGGTACTCTCGTCTGGAAATCCATCGTTGTTGCATTGCTGGTGTTGATCTTTCCTGCAGAATTCCCCTATCACGACTTCTGTGCTCTTTGGGGAACTTAGGTGCACTTTGCACCCACTTTTCAGGGTCTTGGGGTGGGCTATTTTTCTAACCCTCACTGTTTTCTTACAGTCCCAGCGACCCTCTACAAGGTCACATAGGTTTGGGGTCCATTCGTGGTTCGCATTCCACTTCTAGAGTATATGGTTTGTGTTGCCCCTATCCCTATGTGCCCCCATTGCATTCTATTGTGACTATACATTGTTTGCACTGTTTTCTATTGCTATTACTGCATATTTTGGTATTGTGTACATATATCTTGTGTATATTTGCTATCCTCATACTGAGGGTACTCACTGAGATACTTTGGCATATTGTCATAAAAATAAAGTACCTTTATTTTTAGTAGATCTGTGTATTGTGTTTTATGATATTGTGCATATGACACTAGTGGTACTGTAGGAGCTTCACTCGTCTCCTAGTTCAGCCTAAGCTGCTCTGCTAAGCTACCATTATCTATCAGCCTAAGCTGCTAGACACCCCTCTACACTAATAAGGGATACCTGGGCCTGGTGCAAGGTGCAAGTACCTCTTGGTACTCACTACAAGCCAGTCCAGCCTCCTACACAGACTCAGAGATATAAGTGCCTCCAGATGAGACATGCACTCCGACACCACATAAAGGAAGGGGAATCCCCCCCCAGATACCTCCCTGTTAGAAGACAGACTGCTACTGGGGTCACTTCCAGGCAAGGGAGTATCATTGATTTATAAAAAGATACTTAATTACACCCCGGACGCTCTGCGTACACTTCGAGAGGCCTGGGAAGGAGGCATAGGTCCTCTTAGTGAGGAGGACAGGCAGGAAGCCCTACAGAGCCCCTGGGAGGCGAGAATCCAGGCCCGATTTCACCTGATACAGTTAAGACTTTTACATAGGTCATATTATTCCAAAGCCTTACTACACCATATGGGCTGCAGGGATTCTGATCTGTGCGGTAGGGGGTGTGGCCTGGTGGGGGCCTTTTTTTTTATACCCAATGGAGTTGGCCAATCATTCGGGGTTTCTGGTCCCAGGTTGCAGGGGTGCTGCCCCAAGTGACAGGCCTGGCGGTACCGATGGAGGCCAGCTGGCACATCCTAAATATCACGGGGGAGGAAAGATGGCCCAGACACCAAACAACATGGTTGAGGCTAGCAGCAGGAGTGGCCAAAAGAGACATAGCCAAAGCATGGGGCGCAAGTGAGCCCCCTTCAATTAGAGACTGGAAATATAACATGGATTGGTGCCATCAAGTAGAACAGGAGATCTATAAAGGCCGGGGTACGGCAAGAAATACAATAAAATTTGGTCCCCATGGTGCAGTTAGAGGTATATGAACACATATGTGACAATGTATGGCAAGGTACCTTATGGGTGCAGGGGCTGGGAACATTGGTGCTACTGTTCCATGACCACAGAGAGACTACATGCTAAATAGTAAATGAACTAATTTACGGATATGTCGGACTGCTATATAGTACCTTTCTTCCTCTCAAACCAAAGTGTAAATCATATAATGATGATATATGATGTATTCTGAGCACATGTGTATTAATAAAAAGTAAAATATATATCTATCTATCTATCTATCTATCTAATACTGTGCCTCTTTTCCACCACAAAATATTGTGTTCTTAACTGGTCAAGTCGAGGCACATTTTATAATAAATTATTTGCCATTCTGAATGTGAAATTACAGGATCCAACCCCTTAAACCCGAACCTGTGGTCAGAAATGACTCGCACTAAAAGTCAGCAGGGTGCCCAGTGAAGTAGTTTTGCCTCTACAAAGCACTCCCAGCTGCCTAATTCTAAACATTTCCCACTTTAAACAATGCACACATCATAAGCGTCTTCTTTGACAAATGTAGTATACATTTGGCATAACACTCAAAGAGCTAAAGAAACTTTATTTACTCCACTTTTATTGTGAGGGATCAGTTAAGTTTTCAAATAAAAGCTGATTTACCAGCTCAATTCCATCTTTTGACAGTTACTTCCAAGCAGGTCATAGAATTATCTTTAATTCTGAAATTCTCTTTCATCATTGTCCATATTCTTTCAATGTAGCCAATTCATGGTGCGGCAATTCAGCAATTCGCTCACCAAGAGATTGTGAAGACGTTATTTTAATACCTCTCACACTGGAAACTAAATTGTCCATCACTCGCTAAAAAAACAAAAGCGAGAATGCCAAAGAACTAATATCTGTATGAGGTGCTGAGGACCCCAGTGGTATTATAAATGATATCAGGTGCCTTAATCTCTTTCATCTTCACTTGGTGATATACGGAAAACTTCTGTGCTCTTTACAGTTTCTTCAAAGTATCACCAATATTCAACAAATACTTGGTCATCCATTATTGTCAAATTCCCATTTCTCAAGTCAACACACATTCTCAATGTGATACCGGTCTTGTGGGCAGTCACAAGTAGAGTTAACCACTCCGGTGCCTCTACTGGTTCAATCAATCCATTTCTGAGTACCTTATCCAGTTCCACCTACAACTGTTCTTCAACAGTAATCTGGATTCTACAGTTTAACAACAAACAGTATAAAGAAATCCTTGCACAGTAGTACACTATCCTTCCCAACTATGCATACAGAAAAAAAAACTGTAAGCTAGCCATCTCCATCAACATATACAGAACAAGATCCAGCCAAAGTTTAGGGCAACAATTTAGAACTATATTGAAGGCACAGCCCATCAAGGCTCGCTCAAGTAATTCCTAAAGGACTGTCATTTCCTGGGACTTTATGTTCTGTGCAACAACTACTACACCCACATTGCACCTCTTGGTTATGAGCTCACAACCTTTAATCATATTTTATCCCCAATCAAACACTAGTGTTCTTGGCCCTCCTTGTTCTACGATTTAGATCTTGCTGGAGGGGATACTCCCTCACAAATGTGACAGATATCCCCTCTGCCATATTACGATCCCATTATATCCTGGGGGGTCGTAATTCAGCAGATGGGATATCGGTCACGTTTGTGACGGTGTAATCCATCCGCGAGATCTAAATCAGGCCTAAGTCACACATTCTCTCTAGAACAGGCCAAGACACACAATGGTGGGGCCAAACCGAATATGTGACAGAACAACTCTGTCCTAAATAACTATAGCCTAAACCGCTACTGCTAAACAACTAAAAAGTCTCTACAACTAAGTACTGAACAACTACTGTCTAAACAAAAATTGTGCCTGAATAACAATTTCCTGAACAACATATATATATATATAGATATATATATATATATATAGATATATATTTTCTAAACAACTAATAAACCATAAAAAACAAAAAGAAAACCTTACCTTAAAATTAGTTGTTCAGGCAATTGTTATTCAGGCACAATTGTTGTTTAGACAGTAGTTGTTCAGTACTTCGTTGTAGAGGCTTTTTAGTTGTTTAGCAGTAGTGGTTCAGGCAAGTAGTGGTTTAGACCTAGTTGTTCAGGATGTTTACCGGCCAAACCACAGAAAATGAAATGGGGAACACTAAAATATAGAAGATATTAACCCAGGAGCTTCCACTCAATGCAGACAGAACCCAATGGCATCATTTCACATGGTACTGACAAGCTGTGTGTGGGTGGAATGCTTGTGGCAGCATCACAGTCTGTTGTTTTTCAGAACTATGCCAATGTGGACAGAGGTCCATATTCTGAAAATCTGTACTTACCCTGCTCCATCCAGAAATTTTAGAGACGGCCTCTGTCAGAACGGAATACATCCTCCGAAGGGTGCAGTTGGAGTTCTCTTGCACAGTTCGGGCCATATTCCGGTTCACTGTTTTTCACCCATCATGCAACTCTAGGGAGAGGCCCATCTTATGCAAATCAGTACTTACCCAGCTCTGTCCCGAAGTGTCGGGCCTCTTCTAGAGGGGAATACAGGTAACCCCATACCAGTTTGACCTACTATTAACTGCAAAGAACAAGGTGGTGGATGCAATGCTCAAATTATCTTCTACCGCTGGTGTTTTTTCACCGACCTTGCCACCCTAGACAGAGGCCCATCTTATACAAATCAGCACCGACCCTGCTCATCATGGGAACAGTCCATCCTGAACTATCAGACAGGCCTCCTCCGGAGCGGGCACAAGCAACTTCAGGCCAGTCTTGGCCTATTTGGGCCTCATCTGAAGGTGCAGCTTGAGTCCTGTGGCAGAGTCATCATGGAACACTCACCCCAGCTTACCTTTCACACTTACGGCATCAACTGCAACAACAAAGTAGTGGACGCAATGCTTGGATTACTCTCCGCTACTAGCGATTACCCAGGCTGTATTCCAGTCCGATGGTTTTCGCCCTCCATGCCACTCTAGACAGAAGCGTGCCTTATGCCAATCAGTACTGGCCCCGCCCTTCATGGGTGTATTCGATGCCAAACTCTCAGGTAAAACATGCTTATTAAAAGACAACAATGTAATGCTCCCAAAAGTTGTCTCTTAATATAATTTGTGTTTTCTGCAATTGTAGACTTGCTCCTGTAGGGGGTGATCATTGCTCTATTGGAGACGAGAACTGCATTCTTCAGATTCTAGAAAGTACCAGTGAAGCCATGTTTGTTGCCACCGCAGCTAACAGTGCAAGCATGCCCCGTGGCTACAGGAAGTACGTCACAAAGATAAGTGTTGTCCACCTGTGTGACTGCAGTAAGTGAACTCTGTGGGCTCCATTTCACTGCCTTTATTAGCAAGGGACAGACAGACCCCTCTACCATTGTTCCTCAGCCCTGACCTCCTGGACCCCTTGTTCTGAGGGAGGACCACAGACAGCTCTGCCAATGCTCCTCAGCCCTGATCTCCTGTACCCCTCTCTCTCTCTCAGTGAGGGGACCACAGACAGCTCTGCCAATGCTCCTCAGCCCTGATCTCCTGTACCGTGGGTGAAGGGACAGACAGCTCTGCCAATGCTCCTCAGCCTTGATCTCCTGTACCCTCCCTCCCCCATCAGTGAAGGGACCACAGACAGCTCTCCCGATGCTCCTCAGCCCTGCTCTCCTGTACCCCTCTCTCTCTCTCAGTGAAGGGACCACAGACAGCTCTGCCGATGCTCCTCAGCCCTGATCTCCTGTACCCCTCTCTCTCTCAGTGAAGGGACCACAGACAACTCTGCCGATGCTCCTCAGCCCTGATCTCCTGTAACCCTCACTCTCAGTGAGGGAACCACAGACAGCTCTGCCAATGCTCCTCAGCCCTGATCTCCTGTACCCTCCCTCCCCCCATCAGTGAAGGGACCACAGACAGCTCTGCCGATGCTCCTCAGCCCTGATCCCCTGTACCCCTCTCTCTCTCTCAGTGAGGGAACCACAGACAGCTCTGCCGATGCTCCTCAGCCCTGATCCCCTGTCCCCCCCCCCCCCCACCCCCTCAGTGAAGGGACCGCAGACAGCTCTGCCAATGCTCCTCAGCCCTGATCTCCTGTACCCTCCCTCCCCCCATCAGTGAAGGGACCACAGACAGCTCTGCCGATGCTCCTCAGCCCTGATCCCCTGTACCCCTCTCTCTCTCTCAGTGAGGGGACCACAGACAGCTCTGCCAATGCTCCTCAGCCCTGATCTCCTGTACCCCTCTCTCTCTCTCAGTGAGGGGACCACAGACAGCTCTGCCAATGCTCCTCAGCCTTGATCTCCTGTACCCTCCCTCCCCCCATCAGTGAAGGGACCACAGACAGCTCTGCCGATGCTCCTCAGCCCTGATCCCCTGTACCCCTCTCTCTCTCTCAGTGAGGGAACCACAGACAGCTCTGCCGATGCTCCTCAGCCCTGATCCCCTGTCCCCCCCCCCCCACCCCCTCAGTGAAGGGACCGCAGACAGCTCTGCCAATGCTCCTCAGCCTTGATCTCCGGTATCCCTCCTCCCCCCACCCAGTGAAGGGACCACAGACAGCTCTCCCGATGCTCCTCAGACCTGATCTCCTGGACCCCCCCCTCCCTCAGTGAAGGGACCACAGACCGCTCTGCCAATGCTCCTCAGCCCTGATCTCCTGTCCCCTCTCTCAGTGAAGGGACCACAGACAGCTCTGCCAATGCTCCTCAGCCCTGACCTCCTGTGCCCCCTCAGTGAAGGGACCACAGACAGCTCTGCCGATGCTCCTCAGCGCTGATCTCCTGGACCCATCGCTCTCAGTGAAGGGACCACAGACAGCTCTGCCAATGCTCCTCAGCCCTGATCTCCTGTACCCGTGGGTGAAGGGACCACAGACAGCTCTGCCAATGCTCCTCAGCCCTGATCCCCTGTACCCCTCTCTCTCAGTGAGGGGACCACAGACAGCTCTGCCGATGCTCCTCAGCCCTGATCCCCTGTACCCCTCTCTCTCTCTCAGTGAGGGGACCACAGACAGCTCTGCCGATGCTCCTCAGCCATGCTCTCCTGTACCCCTCTCTCTCTCTCTCTCAGTGAGGGGACCACAGACAGCTCTGCCGATGCTCCTCAGCCCTGATCTCCTGTACCCCTCTCTCTCTCTCAGTGAGGGGACCACAGACAGCTCTCCCGATGCTCCTCAGCCCTGCTCTCCTGTACCCCTCTCTCTCTCTCAGTGAAGGGACCACAGACAGCTCTGTCGATGCTCCTCAGCCCTGATCCCCTGTACCCCTCTCTCTCTCAGTGAGGGGACCACAGACAGCTCTGCCGATGCTCCTCAGCCCTGCTCTCCTGTACCCCTCTCTCTCTCTCAGTGAGGGGACCACAGACAGCTCTGCCGATGCTCCTCAGCCCTGATCTCCTGTACCCCTCTCTCTCTCTCTCTCAGTGAGGGGACCACAGACAGCTCTCCCGATGCTCCTCAGCCCTGATCTCCTGGACCCCCCCCCCATCCGCTCAGTGAAGGGACCACAGACAGCTCTGCCAATGCTCCTCAGCCCTAATCTCCTGTACCCGTGGGTGAAGGGACCACAGACAGCTCTGCCAATGCTCCTCAGCCCTAATCTCCTGGACCCGTGGGTGAAGGGACCACAGACATCTCTGCCAATGCTCCTCAGCCCTAATCTCCTGGACCCCCCCTCCCTCAGTGAAGGGACCGCAGACAGCTCTGCCGATGCTCCTCAGCCCTGGTCCCCTGTCCCCCTCCCCCCCCCCCCACCCCACCTCCCCCTCAGTGAAGGGACCACAGACAGCTCTGCCAACGCTCCTCAGCTCTGCCAATGCTCCTCAGCCCTGATCTCCTGTACCCACTGCTCTCAGAGAAACGGATCTATCCATGCACCTCAGTTCTGACCTGCACATTTTTCCACTAGCTGTACCGCTGTAGGCCTTCAGATTTGGAAGCCCCAAGGACCCACTGCCAACACACGGTTCATTTCTGCAGAATCCTTTCCCAGGCACCCACTCAACCTAACCTGACTGTAATCAAACCCTGTGTGATGGGCCCTCTAAAGATCAGCACGGGGGGCGGGGGGGTCCCTAGAGGAGAAATGACCTTTTTGTAATCCTCCCACCAGCTGGTGTTTAATTACACAACCTTTGTTGTAGTTCACTAAATGTCACTCACTCCCCGTTTTTTTTTCCACCACTATTTCAAGTAATTTGTGACATTTCCATGTGTGGGCTGGAAGCACCCACCCCCTGGTCACTCAGGTTCGGCCTTCCATTTACGATGAAGGCCAGTTGTAAATAAATATATACTGTGCTATCCACTCCCTGGGGAACCCGGCAGAATTGTACACAGCATGGCCCTGAGAGCTAGGACTGACAACCACATTGCAGGAATATTCATCTAAATTTAGAATCTAAACACTATTGCTTACAGGAGTCAATAATGAGTAAGGTTTCGGGGTATCACCCCTCTGCAGCCAGCTAGCTTGAATGTATTCTTTCTGCATTTGTCCCCTAAGTGGGAAGGGTGTGCCCACACGTGGGTACGGTGCTCACTGTGCCACTGGATTCAAGCTAGCCTGGCCTGATGAAGGGTGATACCCTGAAATCAGTCCCAGGATGCTTGTTTCTGGTCCAGGGAGGACCTGGCTTGGCAGTTCGGGCAGGACTGTTCCCAGGCTGAGCAGGGTCAAGACTGATTTGCATATGGATGGATCCAAACTGGGGTAGCATGGTGAGCAAAAGAATTGATGGATTAAACCCAGATCTTTGTGACTGGAAGTGAATGTTTGATTGGTTCTACATTCTGTCCATCATTTATGTTTGTTTGCTTTTTTTGCACTAAGTGTGCCAGGTATGCCCAGGCATACTTTCCGGGCTCACTATGCCACTGAATTCAAGCTAGCCTGGGTGATGAAGAGTGATACCCCAAAACCGGTCCCAGGATGCTGGTTTCCAATACAGGGAAGACTTGGCCTGTTCCCATGGGAGCAGGGTCAAGACTGATTTGCTCCTCACAAGCTCCAGTTTGGACCGAACTGTATGCAAAAGAAATGATGGAATAAACCCAGATCTGTGATTGGGGAGGAGTGTTTGAAAAGTTCAACACTCCATACTTCATCCTTTTGTGATGAAAAAGAACCTGCAGGAGTGTGACAAAGGGACATGTAGTGTCTGGTGATGGATTATAGAGGCACGTACCTGCAGTCCACCATACCTTGCAAAACCATCATAGTGTGTCTTCAAAACGTATAAACTGCCTTAATATGCAGCGACTTTTAAGCTGTGTGATTCCCCATTTTTCGTACCCTGGCCGGTTTTCTATCCCAGTGCAATCCTGGCCAGTTTCGGAAGACCCAGAAATCTGTGCTGGTCACCGCTCAGTCCTGCACCCTTATGTATGTTGAGGTGCTCAAGTACCCCCAGATACAACCACCAGGGCTCCGACGTAGCTTCCGGAAGAAATTTTTGTGTCCATGGCAATGATAGTGCGGCTGGACCTCTTGTGAGGTGGTGTGTGGATGCGCCCCTTTGAACCCCAAGCTTTCTGTCTGCCAGACAGTGGTGGGTTTTCACCTCCCACCACAGGGACATGGGCACCTCCCCATCCTACTTCCATTCTCACTGGCTGGCAAGTTTAAGGGTGGAACTGTACACCAAATCTGCATCAGCACCAGGGCCACTTGGCATAGATGTCTTTTATGGGTCGCAGCTGCGACCTCTGGCTTGTCCCTTGTGACCCCTGCTACTGCCTTTGCGACCCCTGGTCTCAGCGTTGGCAAACTCAGTCCCAGGCACACAAGGGCAGCTCCATTTCCCTTGTTTTCAATCAATTCTGTATTAAACTAAGTGAATAATATGTTATTAGTGACAATGAGTGTAATAAATAACGAATTGCAATTAGCTGGAATATGACGTCCCTGGCAGCCGAGGTAATGATTTTAAATGTATGTTGTGTGCGCACTTGCAGATGAGTGTGGTTACGTGAGAAGGACTGTGTGCAAGTGGGAATTTGTGTGTATGTGTCTGTGTGAGAGTGAAAGTGGAGGTCAAAGGGCACGTGAGATCACCTCCCATACCCCTGGCATTTTGGTAAATTGAAGTTCATGCCTCTTGGGATGCTATGAGAAGGGCACGCCTCGTTATGTCCGGCCTCTTCTAACCTTTAAAGGGCCACCAGAAGCGTGCATCCTTCCCTCAAGCTGGCACCATGCTTGAAGGGCTACCTATGCCCAGCTCAAATGGACCCCGCTTCCCTGGCAAGCCGGTGGAGACCAGAGGGTCTCTACAGCTCATGTCAACCCCTCTAGAGACCCCTCACAAAAATAATGAAGGCCACATCAACGAAGATGATCAGGCAAGAGGACCCCCAGGAGACAGGACGTACCCCGAAACACAAGCCATATTTAGTTACCATCCCCTTCCCCCCCGCCCCCACCCCACCCTGCTAGGCAAATGACCATCCCTTGGCACCCACCAGCCCTCACCCAGCATATGGGCCAGGGTGGAGAGGGGGAGCCCAGCAAGTGAGTGTTGTGTGTCCCTGTGCCACACTGGAAGCCCCCTGGCACTGCCAGAATGTGAAGAGTCCAGCACCCAGTCGGCTCCTGCACCAAGGCCAGAGCTCACGTCTACACTGCAGGGCCCATGCTGGGCACTTTGGACTTTACATGTTTAGGTTACAATTTGTTGTTTGGGGTTGGAGCAATTCCTAACAAAAAGCCCCCCTGCGTCTTTGACCATGGTTAGCAGTTCACCATGGACAGACATTTATGTTTACATGGGGTTAGTCAAGACCTTTTGCTTTTACTAAAATTATTTGTACAATATACTTATCTGGGTTTTATAGCCAGCCCTCCTCATCCATTGGTTTGGTATTCTGTCATTCACATCGTTCTACTGCCCACTACAGCATAGAGCGTGGGGCAATGGGTTAGCCCACTTCAGCCATTGGCTGACATGACTGACTAATGGCATTCTGCCCTTTCACAAGGAGCACATCCACCCACAAAGTAGTTCCCTTCAGTGCCCGGGCTACTATTCTGATGTATATGTTTTTAGGCGTTTTCTTAACAGATTGAAGAGTCTGGCAGCTTCCCAAACAAAGTTTAGGAGAAGCAATGACAAAACAAGCATTGACAAAGCCAAAACATGTTTGGGGTGGTCTATTTTTTTTGCCTTGAGATGCATCTCATGAGCATGTGCTAAATAAAAGCCATCCTTTCCTGCCGGCAAATTACCCAGACATTCCAGTATCTCAGGGGAACTGAAACTTTGCTAACTGGTGGATGTTAAAATCTTAGGGCCAGATTTAGAACTCGTGGACAGGTTACTCGGTCACAACAGTGACATATCCAGTCCGCTGAAATTTAAATCCCATAGGAGATAATGGGATTTAGATTTCAGCAGTGGGATATCCGTCACTGTTATGACGAATTAATGTGTCCGCCGAGTTCTAACTCAGGCCCTTAGTCTTGGTAGCCTATCATGACCACTGATCCCTACCACTTGGAAGAGGAAAGGCCACAAATATTTAATCAACTTCTGACGGAACCCAGATAACTCTAGTTTTTACTCAACTAGGATTCCATTTTTTCCGATGTTCTGAGCAGCTATACTACTACTTTAGCTATTTCCAGAAGGCAGCATTTTTGGGAGAGGACTCGAAGGGGTAGAAGGGGGTGGTCCTTCGGGGGTGCATCCGATTTCGAGACCGGTCTTCCACCCATCAAACCTTGGCCACTTCCATAGACCCAGATGACAACTTTCAGCACCGAGGACAGCTCCTCCTAGGATAACACTGGTCCATGGTCTCCGGCGCCGGTCCAGCCAGGGTTCTGGCCTGAAGGTTTCGCTCTGCCGTCTCTAGAATGCTCATGGCTCAAAGCTTGAAAGTACCACCTTACTCTCCCACTATAATTCATTTTAATTAATAACCGTGACTAAACATATTCTGTGTAAAAGTGCACTTCACTGTAAGTGCTTAACGGCCTGAGCTGCCGACTTTGGAGCTGGGAAACCAGGGTCGACTCTTGGCGTCGGCTCAACATCCTGTGATCCTGGGCAAAGACGTAATCTCCTGTGCCAAATCCTGGACTGTCCCTAACCCAGCTTTCTGGGACTGGCTGCTTAACCAAGCTACACTAGAATCAAGGAACTTTGGAGGTCAACCTTCCAACTCCATCCATTGTAGTAAGGGGGTATGTAAGAGAAGGTATTGCCACCCCCCTCCCCTTACCTTAAAACCTTCTAGGCAAGGGTCAGACTGTGTACACACCACTCACTTGATGAAGTGAGCCTGGTATTAAGGTATCTTCCCGGAGAGATTTACTCCTGAACCAGGCCTGGTTTAGCCGGGCACTGTAGCTGGTTTGTGGGATGCGATTGGTACCCGGGCCCAGATGCAGTTGGTGCAAGGAGGAGGTTGGATTTATAAGTTATCAGAGATCTCTAACAGGTTCCCGCATCGTAACATTGGCCCATACTGCAGACTCCGCCTCTTATCCAAAGCCGAGCATGGAAGGGGAGCCCCTGGGAGATGGGGAACTAGTGCAGTGGTGAGCCAGGCGCTTCGTAAACTGGAGGAGAGCGCCAAGAAACGGAGGAGATGCCCATGTCCAAATGTGCAAGACAAAACATCAAACCCCGTCAGCTGCAGGCGAGCTTACTAAAAACGCAACGCACACTAACTATTTATCAAACTCGGAAGGATGAAAGGCTGAGTCAGTCTGATCGAGTGTCACCCTCTACCTGCCGGATGTTCATCCGGGTCTGCGGCAGGTGCACCGACCCCTCGGGTGTCTTACGCCTGCTTCGCTGTGATCATGGATCTAAGAACTGGTAGATTTAAGGATTTATCTTACACAATATTGTCGGACACATATATTGGGGTGAACCCTCAGAATCTATTCCTTATTTGTTATGAGGACGTGCCCTCATCTTCAATGACGTGTTCTGCACCTCCCCGCCCCCATAACGTCCTGTTTCCATGCAGTCTCACTTTATGTTCGTCCCACACCCCTTTATCTGATCAATCCAGACTTCCAACACCCACAGCCTTCCCTCCCCCCAATACACCCTCCTCATTTTCAGCTGTCTGTTACACTGCACCCGATACCTCGACTCAGACACCACAAGGGTCCTCACACGTCTTGGATGCTTTTTGTCCTGTTGAAAACACACTGGGCCTGGCACTCTGGCCACATGCAAGGCCTGCATCTGCGAGGCCATCAGGGCTGGGGCAGCCATTCGCCTGGCAGGCCACGACTGACCGTGCCCCGGCCCCCACATCCTTTCAGATGCTGGGTGCTCTGCAGTCGGTACCATCCCTCTATTCTCCGCTGGCCAGTCCGTCCTTACCACACACGTTCTAGCTCACTTTCTGGATAGCGCAAAGAAGCCCCTGTGGATCTAAGTGAGCACACACCGTGCAGAGGTTCACCTGTGCGTGAGCTGGAATCCGCAGGTCATTAACGGAGGTTAATGGACCGCGCCTCATTAGGCGCCATTAACCTGGGTTAGGAGTACTTGCACACTTATGTAAGCACAGAGCAGGGCACCGGAGGGTGTAATCACGCCCACAGCCTTGTATTCCACAGTACTTAATAGTCAATTGGCACAAAGGTGAGGGCTTTTCTGCTCTTGCTTTCACCCTGCAGGCTTGCCTTGTCCCTCCATGATTCTTCGTTGTATTTATCCATATATTCTCGGCCCAACTTTATCTCACGAAAAAGCCTTCTGCCTACTTGGTAACACTGGGCCAATTAGGTAAGGATTGGATCGTGCTTTCGTTTATTGAGATCCAGAAGGATTACCCAATACCCTGGGCCACTGAAATTATGCGGCAGGGGAGAACCAAATTACGCGGCAGAGTTGACTAAATTATCCGGC
Organism: Pleurodeles waltl; assembly: GCF_031143425.1. Lineage (NCBI taxonomy): Eukaryota > Metazoa > Chordata > Amphibia > Caudata > Salamandridae > Pleurodeles > Pleurodeles waltl. The sequence continues at coordinate 28,306,702 of NC_090448.1, read as the reverse complement.
AAGAAAAGGCAAATTATGCGGCATAGTACAGCATTTTGTTTTATAGTATTGCTTTATTTCTTTGCAATTTTTTTGTATTTATTTATTATTTTTTACACATCATAATACTGTCTAGGTAAAGATTTCACCTCATTGGAGCTAGTTTAACGACCAAATACTGAAATAAGAAACTGGAAGGGGAGAAGTTACGGCCTTCTACTGCGCGCAGATATATGTTGCAAAGTTTAGAATTTTCGATCGTTTGCGCTAACAACGTTTTTGTTAAAATTCGCAGATTATGCAGCAAACAATGGATTATTTGGCAAATCCATAATTAAGTGGAAAAAAAGTGCAGCCACAGAACCGCATAATTCCAGTGCCCTGCCCCATACCTAACCAAGTAGGTTTTTTTCCAGATGTCTTCACACAAGAGACCTTCATGGAGCATCTAATATACTCTTGGAGGTTTTTATTAAATTGCCTGGACCTGGTCATATATACACTTATCAGTTTTTTTTTTTTATGAATAGTAACAAACAATTTCGATCCTCTGGCCTCCAAAAGGGCCAGGAAATGTGGCACCTGTAGTACAGTTAGTGATACAAGTTTAGGAGGCCAGGTGGCACAAACCAATCTTAATCTCTCTCGTCTGAGTCCATCACTACAAAGTCCTGCGTGATTCATACTACACACCGCAGAGACCACATGAACGGGGTTTAGTAAAAACATCTCAGTGACTTGGCTGATTTAGGTTGGAGGAACACGCGACCCATGCAGCTCCGACATGTCCTAAAATGGTACCAGACTGGACTCACCTCCTCTTCCTAACAAGGTGCTGCAAACCAATATCTTCAGACATAAATTGAAATTGATCGGTCTCTCTCGGTATCACGTCAATTGGGTTCTGGGTCTTTTTTTCCTTCAGCGTCACCTACCGGATTCTGACGCTTGCTGACAAATGAATGTTTTTTTTATGCGTCTTTGCTTTCTCAATCACACAAAGTGCTTCAGGGCGCGCAGAAATTGTTACAAAATTCGGAGCCCTGTAATCTGTTGGTCGAGGAGCGTCTCTCCGGGCATCCTGAAAAATATGTTGAACTGTAAACAGAGCAGAAAGGCTCGTTCACACCTGTGGGGTCTCATTTGTCCACCGTGGACTTTAAAGTGCGAATGGTGCAAGGGTGTGCAGTGATCCAGGCTAAATACCATTTTGCCACCAGAGCTCCCCCTTCCACTAAGTGCACATTTTTAGGCAATTTCTTGTAATTTTCCGCTGTTTTATCTTATGAAAGTACCAACCATGGTTGAGAAAGATGCAGTCTGCTTGACGACGACCATATACAAATAAAATCCTTTGTCGCTTATCGAGCCCTCATCAGAAAATACCTTCTACGCCAGCTAAGGATTAAAAAAAAAAAAAAAATATATATATATAATAATAATAATAATAATAATAATAATAATAATAATAATAATAATACACAAATAATAAAAAATAAAAAAAGCAAAAAAGCCAAACGATACACAAATAAAAACAAGAACAAAAAAAGCCACACACAAGCCTCTAACATCTCACTGGAAGTCCTGCCACTACCCTGGCAAAGGTAAGGCGGGCTTGGTTTTTCATCTGTGCCTTGGCACTGTGGCTCTCAAGCATGCTCCTGAGTCTACCTCCTCACTCTCAAGGAGTCTGGGCACCGGTCTGTTGTGATAACTGAAAAACAGGGTGTGCAGTTAACACAACCTTTGTACCCGCCTCTTTGCATCTAGTACACCCGGCCTGACCATAGGTCACTTCCATGCGGTTACCAGTGGTTTACAACCTTGGTACATTCTGCACGAGGCCACTCATTGGGGGTGATTTGGTCGCATTTTGCTCTGCCCGTTTGATTTGTTGTCCAGGGTGGCATGGTTTGTCGGGTCATTTGTAGCGTGCAGCGGATAGGACCGACCTCACCAGCTGGATAGAAACGAAAAACAAAAAACAGATAATTCTGCAATAGGCACTGTCCAGGAGCACACCAAAAAGTGAACTAAAATTGGCATTACTGGCAGACCCGGCTTTAGCGCTGGTGGTGGCCGGTGCGACAATCTTTTTTTGTGCCCCTCCCATGACCATCTCCTTTGATTCCCTCACTGCCACCCAGTAAAAGTGCCCCTCATTACTCCATAGCCCCTGTCCCACATATGTTTCACTTATTTCAAAGCGCTGGTAAAGGCTGGCTTTACTAATCCACTCAGCTATCCACATAAAATACAGATCTGTTCTTTGCAGCAGGCACATTAACCCTCTTGCACTGCTTTATGGCGTCAAAACTGCCACTAGACAAAATTCAGCTCATTTTCATTGCTGCCTTAAAGCTGGACACACAATGAACTCTGCAGCAGGTGCTTTTATATTATAAGTTATTGCTGAACACAGCACCCCCAGGTCAGTGCCCCGCATAGCCACACCTGTCACACTGCCCTAAACCTGGCCCTGATTACAGGGTTGGCGTCAGGTACTTATTTAGGGCGTGACTGGCCATGGTCTTGTAGGCGCGACCGGCCATGGTCTTGTAGGCGAAATGCAGAAGCTACAGGTGGGCGAGCCAACAAATTAACAGGGAGAGCCGAGCTGGCACTGAGCCAAGGGTCTGGCTTGGCTCTTAGAGGCCATGCACGAGCCGAGATCTGAAAAGGTTTAGCATGTATATTATACAACAAATATCTGATTATGATAAAGTCTCTTCAGGATTCATAAAAGTGTACTTACTATGTGGACTCTTTGACCCTAATATGTCACATTATAGCACTGCACTGAGAAGTACTTATTAAAAGTGATAGTGATGTGAACCCCCATTTTTGGCCAGATTCTCACAGACAGACATACATGTTGAATCTGGTATTCTGACCTCACATATTTGAAAGTGCTTTCATATGAGATAATGAAGAAAAAGAAGGATGGGTGGAATGAAATCTTTGCCTAAGATCACACAGTTTGGTTAAGTGGGGAAGCAGCGATTAATCCAGGTTTCTGGTTTTACTTTGTACAAATGAGTCACTACATGGGTAACTCTGTCTCTCCTTTTCACCCGTAACGCTAACGTTTTATGTTGAACTCTTTATGCATAAGGGTGGGGCGAGGGAGGCAGGCAGAAATCACTTGAAAGCGCAGCTTGTCCTAGGCTTCTGGTTCCAACGGGACCTTGAGCTGACCCAGAGGTTCAGTGGCTCGCCCTCCTCTAGCAGAAGCTAAGAGGCAGGACAGCTCAGTGACCCGATCACCAGCTGCAGGGCCACATGCACCAGTGGCAAACCGCAGAGGCCGCAGTTGTGGGGAGGTGGACATCAGTCATTCTTTCGAGTTTTCAGCAGCAGTAATACCACGGGACATGACTAGTATATATAAATATCTAGCTCGGCGAGGATAGCACTGTGCCGATCCTATGCCTAAAAACTTTGCTAGATAAGCAGACATTTGAGGTGAGCAAATCTAGTGTCGCTGGTGTTGCAGAGTGCTCCTTACTAGAGCTGCTCTCCACCTAGAATTGGGAACTTCCCAGAGTTCTCCTTTGTTTTTTGTATATTATATATATATATAAAAAAGTGAGAGTGAAACGAGAGAGAGAGATATTTATGCATTTATTTATTGTGTAAAATTGCAGACTGTGTAGGTCAGATTTGCCCTTTCCTCAAGATGTGGAAACTGAAGTGTCACATCTGGTCACCAAACAGATGCAACGGACACATTTCCTTTGTACTATTTTACCTCCTACAGTTCATTCTTTGCCTGTGAGCCAGTTTCCTGGATCTTTTATGCAGAAGACATTTCTACCATGTGAGATATTGAAGACTCTGGGCTTTTGCCATGATCTGGTTAAGATGCTCTACACCCTGAAGGATGAGAGGAGAGGTGCAATGCCTCTTCTGCTCTCAGCCCGGGTGAGATCTCTGCAAGATCAACTCACTGGCATCCAACACCCAGAATAAAAGCAGTGCCCATCACCAGCTGTGGCTGTGCGAGGTTTGAGCGAATGGCCACTATGCCAGCCTTTCACAATCAAACACATGCATGCTGCAGAGTTAGTTCATCAGGGATGTTGGTGGTCCTGGAACTGCAGCCAGAGTTAAAATCCAAAGACAAAGAAAATTCATGCAGCTTATTCATGTGAATGAGATTCAGGGGGGTTAAAAGCCTCAGCTGCGATGCTATATATTGTGGAGACCATTAAACGGGCATACCTTGGTTTAGGAACAACGTTCAATCCCCTTGTTGCATGTGTACTGAAATAAACCTTGGCTTGAAGCCGCTAAATCTATTGATATACCTGTTTCGGTGCCCATTGAGATTCAACAAGTCTTCAACAGGTTATTGGGTATGTAAGATGGCAGGTCGTGGTCAGAGGTAAATGCTCCAGGGGAGGTACTAATGCCTAGGGGAGGCTTCTTGCAGTAGGTAGGCAGGTGGGGTAGACCTAAGCCAAGCCAGCAACACTGTTGTGTGGCTTCTTGAACTCCAGTTCACACAATGTAGCCAGTTTGCAGTTTCATTGAAAACACTACAGTGTGGTTCATGATATAGCGCACCTATAGACGGACGCTTGAGTAAAGAGGAATAGTTCTCTAGTGCACGTCTGCAACAGATATCAGGCAACTTCCTAGAGCATCTTTCTTCTTCAAAATGTAATTGCACAGTTACTGATGAAAGAAGGCAAACAGCTTAGCTATCGCACTTTTGTAAACATTTAATGGCTTATAACCTCATTCGTGTTCTGACAGCTGAACTCTATTTTAGCAGAGAGGTGCATCACTTCAGGATGGTTAAGCTGGCATGAAAGGCCATTTAATTAGTAATCTTTCCTCTGTACCCTTTCAGATTGCACTAATGATCACATGCTGGGAGGGATGGGTGTCTGCACTTGTGGGGAGGGAGGCGAGTGGCCAGTTCCTGTAGTGGGGGCGGAGGGAATGTCATCCTCACCCGTGACACATCATGTGACCTCGCTCATGCTTGAATCACCGAGGTGGAGGCTGCTTTGGCACCTGGTGTCGTCTGCAACTAATGCAGATCCTCAGGAAGGTCATTGTGATGGACCTGGTTGTGAAGATTGTGTAAGTGACCTTCCATCCACAACAGCATGTAGGTACCACGGTGGAGATGGCCTTCAACACAAAGTATCCTGTAAAGAGGCAGAAAGGCTCAGCATGTGGGAAGACTATCCACTTCGTCCCACGTCACTCTTACTACCGTGGCAAGACCATGCAACTCTCCATCTTCAAGCAGTCGTCCTTTAGTGGTTGAGGAGGCATCCTGGAGGTACTGGATCCCCTGCACTGGGAATGAAAAGCAGAGATAAATATCCCTTAAATACCTGAGAAGCCAAATGGGAAAACCCAAGAGGTAAGGAAGTGCAGGGTGAAGATGCCTAAGTGATATCAGCAGATATAGAAGCATCAGCCAATGTCATGAGCAAACAATTCCATCAGTTAGGATCATGACTAATGATAGACCAAGGTCACACTGCGAGTTGAGCAGATGGAGGTGCCGGACCCCTTCCGTTCACCTCTATATGGGCCGAGGTCAGTGACTGCACACAGAAGTGAGACCGATGCTGGCCCTAGCAGGCTGATCAGCAGCAGCAACACTGCTGAGGTTCTGAAACAATTTAGGTTCAGTGTGCCCGCCTGCGAGCTGGAAAACCTACTGACTGAATACTATTGGAACAGAGAAGGGTGGCATTCTACTTCAGACCATAAGCGCAATCAAATGTGCAAAATGGAGGAAACTGGACAGTCCCAGGACCTTGAGTTTCGCAAATGGTATTCACCTGAAAGGTTACACGTGCAGTGAGAATCAGCGTGGACACAAGGCTCCAAATAAATAGAAAAGGACCCGATGCAGAGTAATGGTGAATCACTGGCAGATAGAAGAAAGCAAAAAAGCGATAGATTGAACACTTGAATTCACATCAGCCACTCTTTACTCAGGTCCACAATCCCAGGCCATCATTTTCTCTTGCCCACCATGCCACCTTAGACAGACACCAGCCATATGCAAATCAGCCTTGACCTTGCTCCAAAAGGAACAGCTTAGCCTAAACTGCCAGGCCAGGTTACCTGTGAACGGAACAAAATCAACCGCAGATCAGTTTCCGTCTCCTTGGGCTTCAACAGTAGAGTGTAGTTTAGGTCCTGTGGCAGAGTGAGCACAGAAACTACATTTAGACATATGCATCACAACTAAGGAGTTGCAGTGAAGAGGAAAAATGTAAAGCCATGGATGGAATGCTTGAATTAATCTCAGCCACTGGTAATTACACGTTCTGCATCCCAGTCAGGCATTTGTTGCTGACCACGATACCTCTATGGCAGACCTGCACAGCGCAAGGTGGTTCTCGTAACTACATCCGAATGTCGGCTACAGTTAGCCGCCCCTGCGAGGGTAAAGCCACCACAGCACCTCAATAGCGACACACATCTGCATATGGAGATACAAATGGCTCAGTTTTGGTACCTCATGGGCAGCAGAAGTGATCCAAAGCACAATCAGGGAAACATCAGCTGGTTTGAAAGTAGTGCTTAAGTTGAGCAGGTGGTTTCCGGTGCTCAGCACCAGCAATTATGACAGCTGCCACATGGTGTCGCTGTTTGTCTGATGCAAAGATGAGCAGAGCAGGTGTTTATTAATTCCTTGTACAACGAATACCTGCCGCCCGAGCCATTCTTATAGCTTTGGGGGTCTCGAAGAGTCTGAATTGTAGTCATGTGATTGCCGGTGGCAGTACCAACGCAACCGATAACAATCGGTGGTGCAAGTGGTGGTGGCTTCCCGAGGAGGGCCCTGGCACTTGTTTATTTAGTTTTTTTGTGTTTTTGTGTTTTTTTTCTTTTTACAAATTAAGCACTGGGCATGCAGGGGCCGAACCTGGGCATGCCTCGTTCCACATTGTGTGGTGTGATTGAGGGGACACCCCCTCCCCGCACGTGCACAAGGGAGTAGCGTGAACATTAAAATACTCCCCACTTGAAACAAACCTCTAACCAGACCGAGCGTGCACAGCCAGCAGAAGCCCTTTTATCTATCTATCCACTTATCCTTCCATCTATTCACCCATCTGTCCATCCCTTCCACGTCTCATCTTCTCACTCATTACCACATTCATCCATCCACCATTTTACTCATCAACTCATCAACAGGTTAATGTATCCACCCACCTTTTAACCATCCATCCACCCATCCACTCACTCACTCACCTCCAACTGGCCGTTCTTCCATCCACTTTCACCAGTCGGTCCTTTCACTCTTCCATTCAACCTTTGACCCTTCCATTCATCAGTCCTTTCGCACACCCGTCCAGTCATTCTTTCCCCCTTACATCCATCCTTCCGGTCTCCCTCCTCCCACCTCTGGTTCTGTTTTCGCTTTCCATCTACCCGTCTATTCACTCTCATCCTCACTCTTTCATGTCCTTCTCTCTCGCGCGCATTGCTTAGGTCCTCCGAGAGAGAGAGAGAGAGAGAGTGTGTGTGTGTGTGTGTGTGTGTGTGTGTGTGTGTGTGTGTGTGTGTGTGTGTGTGTGTGTGTGTGTGTGTGTGTGTGTGTGTGTGTGTGTGTGTGTGTGTGTGTGTGTGTGTGGAAACTGCCCTCCTTCGGGGCGCTTTATTTACTCCATTCTGGCGAGGAGGAGGTCTGCTCCAGCCAGGCACCTTTCAAACCTTCAGGAATGCACCGAGGTCATAGGACCTACATCCCGGACTTCCGTTCCATCACATGTGCGTGTACTTTATAGAAGTGTGCAGTGCACCACACATCAGAGAGGGGTCTAGGCCAAGCCATGCCTCGAGCCACAGATCACAGCCCAGGACCCCTCGTGCACGCACGTGTGCAGTGCCGCACAGCACGCACCACAGGACACACACACACACACGCGTGTGTGCAGTGCACCACAGAGCCCAGGACCCCTCGCGCACGCACGTGTGCAGTGCCGCACAGCACGCACCACAGGACACACACACGCGTGTGCAGTGCACCACACATCAGAGAGGGGTCTAGGCCAAGCCATGCCTCGAGCCACAGATCACAGCCCAGGACCCCTCGTGCACGCACGTGTGCAGTGCCCCACAGCACGCACCACAGGACACACACACGGGTGTGCAGTGCCCCACAGCACGCACCACAGGACACACACACACGCGTGTGCAGTGCACCACAGAGCCCAGGACCCCTCGCGCACGCACGTGTGCAGTGCCGCACAGCACGCACCACAGGACACACACACACGCACTTGTGCAGTGCCCCACAGGACACACACACAGGTGTGCAGTGCCCCACAGCACGCACCACAGGACCCCTCGTGCACGCACGTGTGCAGTGCCGCACAGCACGCACCACAGGACACACACACGTGTGCAGTGCCCCACAGCACGCACCACAGGACCCCTCGTGCACGCACGTGTGCAGTGCCGCACAGCACGCACCACAGGACACACACACACGCACGTGTGCAGTGCCCCACAGCACGCACCACAGGACACACACACGGGTGTGCAGTGCCCCACAGCACGCACCACAGGACACACACACACGCGTGTGCAGTGCACCACAGAGCCCAGGACCCCTCGCGCACGCACGTCTGCAGTGCCGCACAGCACGCACCACAGGACCCCTCGCGCACGCACGTGTGCGGTGCACCACAGCACGCACCAGAGAGGAATCTTGGCTAAGTCGAGGCTCAAGCCACATGTTACAGCACAGAACGTCACCGCACCAGAGAGCACAGGACACACACACGTGTGCAGTACACCACAGCACGCACAGAGCACGGGACATACACACACACAGAGTGAGCAACAGCACGCAGCAGAGAGTACAGGAGACACGCACACGTCTGCAGTGCACCATAGCACGCAAAGAGCACGGGACCTATATACACACACAGTGAGCCACAGCACGCAGCAGCGAACACAGGACACACACACGTGTGTAGTTCACCACAGCACAAACAGAGAGCACAGGACACACGCACGTGTGCAGTGCCCCACAGCACGCACCACAGGACACACACACGGGTGTGCAGTGCCCCACAGCACGCACCACAGGACCCCTCGTGCACGCACGTGTGCAGTGCCCCACAGCACGCACCACAGGAGACACGTGTGCAGTGCGCAACAGAGCACAGGACCAGCTCCCCCCTCCACACACACGTGTGTAGCACAGGACGCACCACAGGACCTGCCCCCCATACACACGTGTGCAGTGCACCACAGCATGCACCACAGGACCTGCCCCCATACACACGTGTGCAGTGCACCACAGAGCACAGGACCAGCCCCCCTCTACACACGTGTGCAGTGTACCACAGCACGCACCACAGGACCTGCCCCCATACACACGTGTGCAGTGCACCACAGAGCACAGGACCAGCCCCCTCTACACATGTGCAGTGCACCACAGCACGCACCACAGGACCTGCCCCCCATACACACGTGTGCAGTGCACCACAGAGCACAGGACCAGCTCCCCCCTCCACACACAAGTGTGCAGTGCACCACAGCACGTACCACAGGACCTGCCCCCCATATACACATGTGCAGTGCACCACAGAGCACAGGACCAGCCCCCCCTCTACACACGTATGCAGTGCACCACAGCATGCACCACAGAACCTGCCCCCATACACACGTGTGCAGTGCACCACAATTCACAGGACCAGCCCCCCCTCTACATACATGTGCAGTGCACCACAGCACGCACCACAGGACCTGCCCCATGCACACGTGTGTAGGGCACCACAGCACGTAGCAGAGACGAATCTAGGCCAAGCTGAGGCTCAAGCCACATGTTACAGCACAGAGCCTCACCGCACCAGAGAGCACAGGACACACACACACACACGTGTGCAGTACACCACAGCATGCACCAGAGAGCACAGGAGACACACACGTGTTCAGTGCACCATAGCACGCACAGAGCACGGGACCTATATACACACACAGTGAGCCACAGCACGCAGCAGCAAACACAGGACACACACACGTGTGTAGTTCACTACAGCACGAACAGAGAGCACAGGACACATGCACATGTGCCCCACAGCACGCACCACAGGACACACACATGCGTGTGCAGTGCCCCACAGCACACACCACAGAGCACAGGACCCCTCGCGCACGCACGTGTGTGTGCAGTGCCCCACAGGACACACACGTGTGAAGTGCGCCACAGAGCACAGGACCAGCTCCCCCCCTCCACACACACGTGTGCAGTGCACCACAGGACCTGCCCCCCATACACAAGTGTGCAGTGCACCACAGGACCTGCCCCCCATACACAAGTGTGCAGTGCACCACAGGACCTGCCCCCATACACAAGTGTGCAGTGCACCACAGCACGCACCACAGGACCTGCCCCCATACACACGTGTGCAGTGCACCACAGAGCACAGGACCAGCCCCCCTCTACACACGTGTGCAGTGTACCACAGCACGCACCACAGGACCTGCCCCCATACGCACGTGTGCAGTGCACCACAGCACGCACCACAGGACCTGCCCCCCCCATACACACGTGTGCAGTGCACCACAGGACTAGCTCCCCCCTCCACACACAAGTGTGCAGTGCACCACAGGACCTGCCCCCCATATACACGTCTGCAGTGCACCATAGCACGCACAGAGCACGGGACCTATATACACACACACAGCGCACCACAGCACGCAGCAGCGAACACAGGACACACACACACACACACACACAGTGTCTGTAGTTCACCACAGCACGAACAGAGAGCACAGGACATACGCACGTGTGCAGTGCACCACAGCACGCAGCAGAGAGGAATCTAGGCCAAGCCGAGCCTCGAGCCACAGATTACTTCGAAGGCCTGGGGTGGGGGGGGGGGGGGACTGGATTACTGAAAAGAGAATCCTGACGCTTTCACAGCATAAAAGCGGGTTTGTGACTGAGGCAATCGCTTTATCCACCGCGTGTGTGACCTAGATTCACAGGCCGAGGGTGCCGCAGAGCACACAGGGTGTCAGAGGGCTGCCCCAGGAGTGACCGGCATTAATGAAGTGTGCGCGGGCAGCTATCACCGCTTCCGGAGATCAAATATTAGAATGAATGAATGAATGAATGAAACGAAACGGTGTGGGGGGACGGGGTCTGTCAATCGATGAATGAACGAAGGAGGTGAAACCTCAGATGGCCGGTGTCCTTGATGCGCCAATCTGCAGAGGCGCAGCTGATGTCACTTGGGGGGGGCGGGTGGGAAGCGGGTTGGACCTAGCTGGGCCCCCTCCACCATTCATTCTCATGATGTTGATACAGGAGAATCATGTAACCAGAGCCAATGCCTGTCAATCATGAGAACAGCGAGACAAGATAGGTCTGTCTACCTGAAACACCTGCTTAAAAAAAAAAAGAATTAAAGTCCATAAGGGGCTCATAATCTCTTGGTGGCCGGTGACTCAAGTTATTAATCAAGGAAGAAGGGAAAAATAACAAGCATTAGCAAAATCAATAATTCGCGCTTTGAGACCATTGTCTCCTGTCATGTCCTTTGGTTCTTTTAGTACAGCATGGGCATTGCCTACTTTAGCAATGATTTTTTGTTTTAGCCATGCTGTATAGCAGCGTGGCTAAAAATAAAAAAGGACTAGTATGTATCAAGTGTTACTGCATTAAATCAAATAAAAAAAAATTAAAGAAAGAAAAAAAAAAAACTTCATCCCTGGCTGCGTCGAATGTAACCACATTGCACAACATGCCCTTCATCTGTACAGCATGGCAACAAGACACTGGCAAAGTCAATAGGTCTCATGCCCTTCTGTGAAGGCAGCCTCAGATGGATTCTGAGCCTCTGCATAACAGCCAAAATAGTGTGGTTTTTAAACAACTAGCCACGGTTACTTGTTATCCTTTCGTCTTGTGGTTGCCACATAAAATGTCACGTGTCTCTGAAAGCGAAAGAAAGTTGTACAAAGTGTCCTTTCGCTGCCTAAGCCAGGACAACAAAGGGGCCCGCAGGCTGGCACAAAATGATACATGTGCCCTTCATAGAAGGGGCGGGGAAACAGGCTAACACGAGGCCCCTCCAAATCAAGATGCTTAATTCTGAAAGTCAGCTCTTGTGGGAGGGAAGGCTCGGTGATGATGGTGGATTTGGCAGAGGAGTGAAACCTAAGAATAAATATGCAGACTGATGCAGGGGAGATCTAAAAACCCACTCTAGGACAAGAGTCGTGCACACACGGTGCACGTTTGGGGCCTTTGGGGTGAGCCAAGGGTCGTGGAGCCCCGGGTCTCCGAGATCAGGTGGTATTGCCTCACTATGATCAGGGCCACTGGAATTATGCGGCAGGAGTGGGCCGAATTATGCAGAAGGATTGAGTAAAGTATGCGGCAAGAAAAGGCAAATTATGCAGCTTAATGCGACCCATTTAGTATTACTTAATTATTTTTAAACTTGATAAACTCGTGCAACCAATGCCCAGGCGGTGTTAACACCTAAACATTGCAATAAGCAACAGAAAGGTGGCAAGTCCTGATTTGCAAGGGCCTTCCACTGGCTGCAACACGTGTCACCGCATTTTTAGTGACTTTTGAACCGTTTGAGCAAGGGACATTATTTTTTGTTAAAATCAGCAAATGTTGTGGGAGTTGATTAATTATGTGGCAAATGCGGCAAATCTCTAATTATGTGAGAACCGCCACAGCCGTACAACCGATTAATTCTAGTGACCTAGACTATGATAAACACCAGTCCTTCCCGCGCCCCTTGTAAGGGGTGGGGGCAAAGACCATACAAAGATGAATTCATACCTGCTGACGCGGTAATAATACTTCACCCAGGATTCGGTAATCCTGCACTACCATGGGTTTTGGGCGCAGTAGTGGGAATAAAGGCTGAATTTATGGTTTCCACATCAGTTTCCCTCCTTCTTAGCACCCACCCTGGATGTATCACCACTTCTTTTCACAGATAAAAGGTGTTCTGCTATAATAACGAAAAGGTTCACATTTATCAGAAAACCGTGCAAAAAGGAGATTTCAACAAACCTTGCAATCAGTGCCTAACCTCTCTAGCCGAGGCCGGGCACAAAAACCGAGGAGGGCTTGCAGCTGGAAACCCACCAAGAGCTGGCCATGGCTAGCAAGGAGGACTAGTAAAGTCCAAGTGGTGTTTTAAAATTCAACATTAACTTACACCTACTCGTCCCATTTACAGTTTACAAACTCAGAAAAAAAGTTCATACATTAGTCGAAACAGGGGTGACTAAGAAACAGCAGGGGTTGGGTCACGCGCGGACCTGTGCACTCTTAACAACATCCCACTGGCGACAGCTCATGTTAACACTACATGTTAGGCTTGTTTCCAAGTGCAGAACTTGTTAATAATACGGTCTCAGATTGTGCAAATTCACCATACTATAAATCACATCTCCTCGTGGCCTTAATTTACATGATACCAATTCAAAACAACCATTTGCAATGCAATAGGTCTCACATTTTCTTGTGTTAGAGCTACTGACATTGTAAATTCATACCTGGACTTTTTTTGCCACATAAATTGGTCAACCCTGCCCCATAATTTCGTCTTTTCCTGCCATATAATTCCAGTGGCCCAGCATTTAACTAAAGCAATTCCTCTATCCTTCTACCTCTATCTTAGAACATATACAATGATCATATAAACCTTTATCGGAAATAAACCTTTTGGCATTAGAGTGTAATGCTCAAAACACCATAACAAAAAAGATAATTTGGGACGGATTGGAGGGTGAAAGGAAAGAGGGAGTCGGGAGTAACGATGGAGAGGGGAAGTGGTGTAGTAAGGGTGTCATAGGCCCTGGAGTAAGGAAGGAAAATGGGTGAGTGCAATTTCCGAAGGGACATACAGCAGTAATTAGAGTTAAGTGAGGTCCATAGGTCTTTGGGCCACTGCACCTGTTGCTCCATTGATAACCAGGCCTCAGGAGAGAAAGTTTATGGGGAATAAAAAGAAGTGAAAGGAATACAACAGACAAAAGGAAGAAAGAGAAGGGGTCACAAAGAAATAAAAGAAAGAAGGGAAAGAAAGAACGAGAAAATGAAAACACAACTAAGAAGAAATAGAGCAAACATGTGACAAAAGAAAAGGGAAAGAAGCTAGTGAACAAAAAATAGAGGAAAAAATAAACAAACAAGTGTGAAAAGAAAGTGAAAAATTAACATTAGGAAGAAAAAAAACTAGATGAGAGAAACAAGCAACAAAAGAACCAGGGCATGTATGTACCAACACATTAAGGACAAGTAACTTGTGGCTCCCATATACAAATGGGAAAAAGAGGGATTTATAATAAAACGTGAATTGACAAAGATAAGAAAAAAAACACCAGAGAAAGGAAGAAAGATCTAAAAAAAAAAAAAAAAAAAAAAAAAAAAAAAAAAAATGATGAAAGGACGCATAATCAAGTCAACGGAAAGAGCACAAAAAACAAACAACAAAAAAATCTGAAGGGAAGATGAAAAAAATATTGTGACAGAATGAATGCCGGATGAAGAAAAAAAGAGAAACATCATGAAAAGAAAGAACCATGTTTTTGCGAGTTCGAAAGAGGACGTAGCAAGGGGAAGAGGGAAATAAAAAAAATAAAACAAAAATAAAAAAAAGGGAGAGGGGTAGAAATAAACAGTTGAAAGAAAGTAAAACAATGTTAACATGTGGATTTTAGGAGCTGGAAAAAGAAAAGTGGGGGAGAAAGAAAACATTGAAAGTAAACAGAGTAAAGGAAAGAATGGAGTGAGATAGGCAAAACATACCCTCCCAAATAAAGATGGCAGCTAAGAATAAACTGGCTCCCCCATGTCCTCAAACAGCAGTCCGAGTGTGGAACAGCAGGGGGCACTGCAGAACAGCAGGAGGTGCATTAGCAGAGTTGTATGTGAACCCCATTACAGCAATATTGGGGCGCTTCAGATCAGGATTGGGGGTATAGACAGAGCTGTGTACCAGCCCCGTGCTGGAATAGCAGAAAGGCAGCGGGTGAGGAATGAGAAATGGAGCGCCGCGTAACTCCTGTTATTGGAATAATGGGGCGCTGCAGGTTAGGGTTGAGGTGCACTGATAGAGTTGTATGTGGGCTGCAGTACTGGAATATTAACGGGCACACAAGGTCAGAAATGAGGTATGTTAATGGAGCTATGTGTGGACCCTATTATTGGTGTGCCAGTGTTAACCTGGAGGTGCCCTGGTGAAGCGGAGAGTGGGGCCCAGTATGGGAGTGGCTTTGCCTCTGAACCACAGAAGCGGGGAGCCCCGAAGGGCGTGTGTGTCCCCCTTAGCACTGAGAAGAAATGTGCACTGAATGTTAGAATTGATGGATTCTGGCGGAGCTGTGGTGGTTCCCATCAGCAGTGGCGATGGATGTTAGACTTGAGGTGCCCTGGCTGAGCTGTATTTTGCTCTTTTGGGTCCAGTGTTGGCTTGCAGTGGGAATAAATATTAGAAGTCAGCTGCTGTAATGAAACTGTACATTCCAGTATGGGAAAGGAAGTGACCTCGCCGGGGTAGAAATGAGGTGCACTGATGGAGCTGCGCCCGAGGTCCCAGTACTGGAGCATCAGAGTGTACTGACTGTAAGAACTGAGGTGCTCTGGCAGACAGTATGTGGGGGGGGGGGGGGTTCTGGCATGGGCACAGCTGAGGGGCTTGGAGTGTGTGAACAGAGTTGCACTGATTGAGCTGCACGCGAGGTCCCAGTACTCAAACTGCAGTATGTACTGGCTGTAAAAACAGTATGCTTTGGCAGACAGCGTGTGCGGGGTTAAACCTGGCTGAGGGTCTTGGAGTGTGTGGACTGAGGTGCACTGATGGAGTTACGAGTGGGATCCCAGTATGGAGCAGAAGGTGGCACTGTCTCTAAGGATTGCAGAGCCCTGTTAGAGCTGGGTGAGTGGTCTCGGCACTGGAATAGCAGTGGGCACTAAGCAATTGGAAGGAGGTGCTCTGGCTGAGCTGCATGTGGGTAGCAGAGCTGAAAGAGCAGGGACTCCATGCAAAGGTTTCCTAGGTGACATCAAGTTACATCTGGGGGCGGGGCCTCTGGATGGCACAGGCAGGCAGACCAAATATGACCAAGATAACAGCCTGATTTATAGCCTTGTTTACAGCTAAGCTCAGAAACTGAGCTGCTCAGGCAGACAGCGTGTGTGGGGTTTCAGGCACAGGCGCAGCTGAGGGCTTGGAGTGTGTGAACTGCAGTGCACTGATGGAGCTGCACCCGCAGCAGTGTACTGACTGCAAGAACTGAGGTGCTCTGGCAGAGTATGTAGGGTTCCTGGCACTGGCCTGGCTGAGGGCTTGGAGTGTGTGAACTGCGGTGCACTGATTGAGCTGTGCCAGAGGTCCCAGTACTGGAGCAGCAGAGTGTACTGACTACAAGAACTAAGATGGTGTGGCAGACAGCGTGTGTGGAGTTCCTGGCACTGGCCTGGCTGAGGGCTTGGAGCGTGTGAACTGAGGTGCACTGATGGAGCTGCGAGTGGGATCCCAGTATGGAGCTGAAGTGAGCACTGTCTCTAAGGGTTGCGGAGCCCTGGTAGAGCTGGGTGCCACGGCTATAAGCAATTACAAGCGGTCCTCCGCCCTTGCTCTAGCACACAGACAGGCACACTTAGTACAGAAAATCCAAGCAAAGGAAGAGCAGGAGCTAGGCAGCTGAGAGCGGCACGCAGAGAGCCCACATAGACCAAATGTGACCAAGATAACAGCTTGATTTATAGCCCTGTTTACAGCTAAGCTCAGAGGAAGAATGCTCTGCAAATGAAAGGGGAAGCTTCCCTGGACAGGAGCAGGAAAGGAAGTGAGAATTTGTTTTTTTTCAAAAGTCCCCTACAGACCAGATAAACAAGACAAAGCGTAATTATACAGTAGTTGGTTCCTGCTCCCACCCGGAAGGAGGGACAAAGAGGCGTGACTGACCACTAGCAAGCAAGGATTTTTAAAATGATACTGAAACTAACAAATGAAACAGCTGGAAGCCCACAGAAGAAGTGTACAAGTGGTCGTAAGCTTATGCTCGACCTAAAAATCCTTTACTTGCACATGCTTAGTTTACACATGCCACGAGTAATAGTGAATGGTAGTTACACAGAGGCGCCTGTGTGGGATGCCACTCAAATGTTTTACATCAGTAAAAAGTTAAATGATAATATTTTGTTTTCTTCCCCCTTTGTGCATGGTTTCCTCCAACAGATCACCATTTTATATTAACGTGAGCAGATACTCCCACCCCACTCATTTGGGGACTTGGTAGAGTTCATCTCTTCCTCCTCCCCATCAGCCAGGTTCAGGCCACCTCCATCTTGAAAAGCCTTCTTTTAGGGGCCTGCAACAGTCAGTGGTCACCAGGCCCTCCCCGGTTTCCACTGTTAGTCACCACTGGTGTCCCATGGCCGTAGCTGCTACTGCAGACAGATAGTTCAGCAAAGGATTCCCTGTACCTCCACCCTCCGACTCATCCCAAACATCTTTCTATTACTACGATCTCCCTAAGATTCTTTCTAGACTCTTCTCTGTCCCTCCTTTAACGCACCCCAAACCTCATTTTGCTACTATGATGTCCAAAATGACACTTTCTCGACTCTTCCCTCCCCTATCCCTCCTTTGATTCATCCAAAACCTCATCTAATGAGCATGGACTCCCAGATAACACTTACCGGACTCTTCCCTCCTTGATCTTATTCGATCAAACTAACACAGTTATGTCCACCTCTCAAATTAACATACATTTCCCTACACTAATCCACCATTAGTCCACTGGGTTCCAGAATAGAGCGCTCCTCACCAAAAAGCGTTTCAACACCTCGTCAGGGGTAGTAAGCGCTATGTAAATACAATTGAAACCAAGTTGAGGCAAACAGAATATGTTTCTCCAGGTGGGGATGGAAGGGTTGGGACTCAGATGCAGCCGGACACAAAAGATACACACACACACTCAAGGCCCAGTCAAAACTTCCTCTTTTATTCTGAAAAAACAGAAATAACTTATTTCTACCTGTACATACCACAGTCTTTACATTAGTAGTTGTTTTACTGTTGCATGTTTTTTTTTAAATGAACAAAAAGGTTCCATAGATAATGTTTCACATGTACCAAGGCTATTATGTTTAGACTGCCCATGTCCAAGTTTAGGAGCCTTTCTGTTCCAATAGGAACAAATTGGTATATTCCAGGTGGCGGAGAATTTCCCCAAAAAAGTTTTCAAAGCCCAATATCCACTGTGCTAAGAGTGAAGAGGGGCTCTGAAACCAAAGGAAAATAATGGGTTCTGGGGATATGAAAGAACTAGCCCCAAACCCAACATTACAACGCAGCATGGCCACTGCTGCTTCAGTGCTCCGTGTCATAAGGCACTTAGCATAGCTCTGGGGGTAGGCATGGGGGGTCTCAAAGGTCTGTCACAGGCATCAAGGACTTCCAATGCGGATGACTGACACTACTCAAGGTCGGTCGCCTGGAGGTACCAAACTTCAGCTTGGATGTCCATCTCACATGTCCGTCCCGTGGTGGTCACCATAAGTGGCAGGTGGAAGAAACAAGGGAACTGGCATGCAGGGTTAGGACCGCGTGCATTTTTAAACTGTTCTATGTCCAGAACAGTAAGATGCAAAAACCGTTCAGATGGTTTGAGAGTCAGGGTGATCTGCCTCCACCAATGGGATGCTACCCTAAGAACCACGAGAAAAGCCAGGTGTCCTCCTGGGGCTAGAAACCAGCAGCTGTGGCTTCCATAAATATCAGCCTCATCCTGGACAGCAAGTTCACCACGAAGCAACAAATTAACGCAGTCTCCTCCACCTGCTTCCACACTCTCTGAAGAATCTTCAAATGGCTCCCCATCAACATGAGGAAAACCATCACCCAAGCCCTAGTCACCAGCCAGCTGGACTGAGGCAACGCACTGTACCCAGAAACCACCACCTAACTCATGAGACGATACAGAACTCAGTGGCTGGTCCTCAACCTGCCCAAACGGACCCACGTCACCCCAAACCTCAGGAACCTCCACTGGCTCCCCATCCAGAAAAGATGCATTTCAAGAGATTGATATAAGCCTAAAAAACCCTCTACAAGCTAGGACCAGGATCCATCAACCTAAGAATTCAGGAAGAGAGAGACTAAGCTATGCAACCTAGCGCCTGAACACCCTCCCAGGCGACTGTAGCACTATACACATATGGTTTGATTGATAAAACCACAGGTGTCAGTTCAGGACAATGCCAGCTTAACATAAAACAGCCCAGGAACTTCTCAGCCTTGCTGCAAAGTATCCGGACCGGTTCTGGGCAGCTGGGTCCCAGGGCAGCTCAGATCTTGGAGAGGACCTTCAAGTAGTCTACAGTCTGCCTCGCCTGGTCTGTAGATCCTCCTGGTCACGTGGCCCCGCCTCACTAGACTGCGTAACAGCTCTTCCAGGCCACTGCAGCAGGGGTCCCTCTGGTCCTCAGGGGGCCCACGACCTATAAGGTCCTGCTCTCTCAGATCTTGGAGATGACCTTCAGGTGGTCTACAGTCCACCTGGCCTGGTCCGTAGATCCTCCTGGTCACGTGGCCCCGCCTCACTAGACTGCGTAACAGCTCTTCCAGGCCACCGCAGCAGGGGTCCCTCTGGTCCTCAGCGGGCCACGACCTATAAGGTCCTGCTCCCTTTAAACCCATGTTCCTGGCCACTGAGCTGCTGGACCGGTCTGTGGCTCCACTTTCCATCCTCGTCTCCTGGCTCATCCCCAGGAAGAGGTTGAGACTTTCTGTGGGTTTAGTCACTGTTCCATCATCTGACTGTTGCTACTCAGGGCATGAACTTAGGTTTGTTCTTTAACTCCGGTTTTCGTCATATGCACCCTTATTTCTTTCTTTCCTGTATTTACTTTTAAGTTCTTAAATATATTGTACCATCACGTATATTTGTGGTCAGTGGTTTGGCAAAAGTGCTGTAAAAATGTTATATCAAACAAGTAGCCAGCCACTGGTCATCGCCCACTTTACACACTGAGAAAAGACAGATGCGCCCTCCTAGAGATCTGGGAAGAGGGCCCCCCACAACCGTGCAAACATATGAGGCCTCGGACTGACTACTATGGCTCGAGACCATGTATGTGAAACATGACGTATAAGGTCATGTACTGCTTCGGAATCCCTGGCTGTGTGCGCTTCTTGCTTTTACAAGCAATAAAAGTTATTCAGAAGAATGGTTATTGCGAACCCTGCATCACCCCTTTCAAACCTGTACCCCAATGTGGCCTTGGCGAGTTCACCAGCGAGATAGCGCGGTGGGTTGCACGGGCACTGCAGATTGTCCTCCGAGAAGGAGGTCACGTCTATCACAGCCAAGGAGGCCCCGCCCCTTGTCCATCACACCGAGGCAATGAGTACCGAGCGCCCAGCTGGCCACAGCACCCTAGACTGAGCACCCAGGAAGGCTCGGCCAATCACAGCGCTTGGGATGCAGGCACTAGTTCCGTCCGCTTCTCTTCTGTGTTCGGGGACATCAGATAGACGGAGGGTATCTTTATTCACTTTATTTTCATAAATAAGTCTCCAAAATGTTCACAGCCCGTGTCAGGAAAGAAACTACATGCAGTTTATGAGTTATCACAACCTCGTCGATCGTTCACGCGGATTAAAGAACCAATGATTAACTGAATTTTTCGATAGCATGAACTTGGAGCAAAAGGAACTTGTATTTATTTATTTTTTATTTATTTTTTTGTAAGATCTATTTTCTGCAATTCATGTCCCTGCAATGTTTCTATATTTAGTTTATCAGCAAGATCTGAATATCAAAGGAGGAGGTTTACAGGAGATTGACAACCTCTCTAAAGGACCAGCTCGTTTTTAATCCACGGTGACCCAGTCATGACATCAGGAAAGGTTTCGTTCTTTCCTTATGGGGGGTCTCTAAAGCGCAGTGGTCGACCCTTGCCTGGCCTCTTGGCGCTGTGGGTGTTCTCGCTAATTGTTTTAGCCAATGAGGAGGCACCAGGGGTGTCATTCATCATTGGCTGCTGCTCCTGCTTACGTCCTGCGTTTGGACAGGGCGTTTGCTTGTGTTTTTTGGTCTTGGAAGTCTCAGGACTTTGTAATGGATTCTTGTTGAAGTTCTAGTGATCCTGGATTAGGAAGGACCTATCTGTATCTTACTCAACCTGTTGGCGGCTTTTGGCGCAAGCATCCAGGCTCCTACAGCTTCAGGAGATCACTGAGGGTGGGAGGGGGTGACTGGGTGTGGAATCAGCCAGTGGGTCACTCACTCCTGGGTGCAGCTGCAGGGGGGGGGGGGGCCTCCAGTCTAGGTGGACAAAGCACAGGTTGGAGTCGGTCAAGGCTCCTGTGGGGGCCCCCCGCACTGCCCAATCTGTGTGTCCCCCAACTCCATGCTGCACTTCAGTACATGTTTCATGCATTCATACACGGGTCAGGTCATGCCTTGAGCCCTTGGGTGAAACAAGGGTTTACTTTCTATTCCAAGATCTCAGGGCCTGCCCTGGCTGTAGGACTTTCATTGTCCAACACGCCCACCAAGAGAACAGGCTGCCTGAACTCACTGGTGAAAGAAATAACTAAATAAAGCATTTTTTTTCTCCAAATGCAGCCCATTTTCCTTAAAGGAAAACGGATGCATTACAAAAACAAAAAAATGAAACGTTTGTCTCGTTTTTTCAGAGCAGGCAGTGGGACGTAGGACCACTGCCTGCTCTGAAAAAATGTTTTCGCTGCCATTCAGAAAGGGGAAGGGGTCGCATGGGGACCCCTTCCTGTTTGCGAATGGGGTTGCACCAGTAGGACACTGGTGCGAACTGCAATTGTTTTGCGACCGCATTCGAGGTCACAAAACAATCATACATGGGACTGCCACTCGCATTTAGGAAGGGAACACCCCTTCCTAATTGCGGCACGCAATCCCTTTTTGCAATTCGGTAAATAGTTTACTGATTCGCAAAAATGGGTTTGTACATTGGGGGGGGAAAGAGTGCATTTTGCACGTCGCAAACGGCCCGATTCGCTGTTTTCGACGTGCAAAAGCCTTTGTACATGTGGCCCCTGGTCCTTTCTGGTCTACACTATCTACCCTGTGCCCCATGTTCACCCCCTCAGTTTCCATTATGAATGGACGTGCCAGGATGCAGGGCACGAGGCACTGACAGGGGCCACGTGGCACCAGGAGAGATCTGCTCTGCCCGCGTCTCGGCGGTGTCTGGTTTAAGCAGGTCTGTTGTTGCAACCACAGATAGCCGCCCATCCCCCTCCTGACAAGGTCACTCGCTGCTCGAGGCCTTGCCAGCTATTATTACCGTCTGGTCTTGGAGGCATCCTGCCAAGATGCCGCCTCCCAGCCCTGGGCTGCAGTGGAAAGGGGTGGCACCGCTCCTATGGCTCAAGGGTGGCACCGCTCAACCTTTGGGGACATTTACAAATGTTGTGAAGAAGTTGGCACGTTTGATGCAAACCATGGTACCCGCAGGGCTCAGGAAGAAAAGAAGCCCACCTGAAATATGTGGCGATGACCCTCTATGAACCCTCAGAATCGGGGTGAATCATAACTCTGCAGGAGACCAATGCAGGGAGGTGCCCTACACACAGGGCACAAGCCGGGGGCACACAGGGGAGACGGTGTCCGCCCACTCTCTCCACAGGGTGGACGCTGCCTACCCCTCCACGAGGCTGGGCCCCAAGGAAATATGCTAAGCTTGTCCCGGTGTAATGTTCAAACACTGGGACCCTTTCAGCAGGGCCCCCGTTATCAGCTTTCCTTTCAAGCAGCAAGGAGCAGGCGGCTTGGGGCTCAGAGGCCAGCTGGTCCCATAACAACGACGAAGTTAATGGGCTATCAGGCCACCCTGGCTGGGAGCCATCAGGAGCCTCACAGCCAAATGCAATGGAGGGGAAACAAAGGCACCCAGCCTATCACTTCACAGGTAGTTTAGAGGCACGCTTCTGACTTTGTTCAGTGCCTGTATATGAGGGATGCATACACTGCTGGGATGCGTACACTGCAGGCTGGGAATGCGTACACTGCAGGCTGGGGATGCGTACACTGCAGGCTGGGGATGCGTACACTGCAGGCTGGGGATGCGTACACTGCAGGCTGGGGATGCGTACACTGCAGGCTGGGGATGCGTACACTGCAGGCTGGGGATGCGTACACTGCAGGCTGGGGATGCGTACACTGCAGGCTGGGGATGCGTACACTGCAGGCTGGGGATGCGTACACTGCAGGCTGGGAATGCGTACACTGCAGGCTGGGAATGCGTACACTGCAGGCTGGGAATGCGTACACTGCAGGCTGGGATGCAATTTGCGTTGCTCCGTCCAAGTATCTACACAAATAATTTAAAGACCACTATTTTGTTTTATTTCTTTTATAGCACTATAATGCTTCTCATCCCAGTCAGAGCGCCTTACATCACACATTGACAATAAATCGTATATGTGTAAATTAATGTACAGGATGTGTTACATAACACGTGAGGGTTTATAAGATGTAGGAGCCACATGGATAGCTCACTGCGCTGTATTAGAATTACAATTTATGAACTGCAAGTAGTAAAAGGATCCGTGTTAAAAAGCGGTGACCCACTTACCCATTTGCATAAAATAAACACATGCATATTACATAATGTGCTTTTCAGGAGACATATTAACCACCTGTGCTACTTTGATTCAAAACTTGGACTAGACAAAACACCGATGTCTCCAGCAAATACATCAACCCACAGAGTTATCTTATCACTATTATTATTCCCTGAGATTTAGTTGGCACACAGATCTCTGCAGCAGCTGCCTTAACCCCATAAGTTATTTTAAAATGCAGACTTTGCAACCAATTAAGCAGAACAGATTGAATGCCATGTTTTCTCCTTTTTGCCAATTTCTTTGTGGCAGTCACTGTTGAGACCCAGATTTTGCATCGGGGTTGTGTCACGTTTTTGGCACAACCCTAATTCAAAAAATCTCATTAGTTAAATATTGTAAGACACTTAAATTTACTCATGATAGACCTGCTAAACATGTTTGTGAGGTCTTAAGATCTGATGTCACTTCTTGTAACGTCATTTCCTGCGATGTCAGGATTTGTGATGCAACTTCCTGTGATTCCACGTACAATGCCACACGTCGTGACGTCATGGGCAATGATGTCACATGCATACTGCCTAGCTTTATTAATCCCCCACTTTTTTCAGGACTTGTGTCCTGCCTATAAAAACCCACAGAAGGAACACATCCAAATAACCAGTCAGTGGCAGAGTCACCACCTCCCCAGCCCCTAATCCAGGAGTTAACTCAATTAGTTCACCCTTACCTCACCCATTCCTGCATTTTGTGGCTTCACACCAGATGAAACTGACAAGTCCCCTCCCCATCCTCACAACTGAAATGTTGGGCAGGATATCTGGCAAAATGAAACCTCCCTCCAGTATCAAGCAAGACACCAGACTCTGTCCTACCCTAGAAGTACAACACACTATGGACTCAGGGGGCACACCAACAAAGCCCTCCAGAACGCCGGGCCTTTATACCTCAACCACCACCTCTCCTTCTACACTCCCACCAGACAACTCCGCTCAACTAGCCCTGGCCACCATCCCATGGATCCACAAGGCCACGGCTGGAGGAAGATCCTTTTCCTACCTCACTGCAAAGACCTGGAACTCCCCGCCCCTGCACCTCAGGCAATCACCATTAATGCTGCAATTCAGGTAGGACCTCAAGACCTGGATCTTCAACTAATCCGCAGACGAAGACCCCCCCTCTCAGCGTCTGAGACCCTCACACGAGTAGTTATGCCATAAAAGAACCCTAATTGATTGGATACCAAAACAGCATCTTTACGGTACCTTGGAGATGTGCCTTTATTAGTTCTTGCAATGCCATGATCCTTGGGCTCAGGCGACATCGAGGCACTTTAAATGCAACTTACCCAGATACCCTGTCCTTGGGAGGATACTGACCCTATGTGGGGGTCCATGAACGGTGCCCACTTGTTGGACTCCAAGCTCGGGTTACCTCTCATCAGTCGGGACAAAAGGATTCGATGTTCCCCAGGAGACCCATCCAGGGACTTAAGAAGGCCTAGTGCCTCTCTGTGCAGTGCTTGGACACCTCTGGATCCTTATGTGCAGCTTCCATAGCTCTTGTCAGGCTATTTAATGCAAACTCACTACTTTCAACTCATTCACCTGGTCAGTCACAGACACTCAATATCAGAGACCCAAGACTGCCCAGAGACCACTGCAGGGACCCTGACAAGTGCAGGGGGTCACTGCATCACCCACGAGGCACACACAGACAATGCAGTTTACTACCCCCCCCCCCCCCAAGCCCCCACCACCGTCACTAGGGCTCACCACGCCCATATTAAAGTGTGTGGTCAATCTGGAATCAACTATTATGTACAGCAGCTCACCACACACCAGGAAGCCCCCAGCACAAACACAAGAAAAATATCCATCAAAGTAACAGGTAATCACAAAACTAAAAACACAGATGCTGCATGCTGACAAAAATGCTAACAGTTCATCAAATGCTTGTGGGTAGTCTTCTTTGCTACGTGTCACTCAAATGAACGGTTTCACAAACCATGAGACCTCCCAGTGCTTAATTTGTGCTGGTGCTTACACTAGGGAGGCACCAGCACTCACATTTGCGGGTCCACACTTTCATTGTCAGACTCACTCACGGCAAGAGAGGAAATAAAGAAAAGATGGAGGAGAGCAAAACAGGGATAAAGAGAACCCGCAGGGGTGAGATAAAGTGAATGAGGTGTAGGGTGGTGCAAGAGGCATGGGATGGAATGAAGGCTGGGCAGCGTTGGTGTTCATGAGATAAAGACACAAGAAGTGTAGAGCGGTGGAAGAGGTGTGAGGTGGAATCAAGGCTGGGCAGCACTGGTATTCATGAGATAAAGGGACAGGAAGTATAGAGCGGTGCAAGAGGCGTGAGGTGGAATCAAGAGACGGAAGCCTCAGTAGTCATGAGAAAGAAGCAGGAAGTGTAGGGTGGTGGAAGAGGTGTGAGGTGGAATCAAGGCCAGGGCGTGACAGTATTCATGAGATAAAGGGACAGGAAATGAAGAGAGGTGGAATCAAGGCTGGGCAGCATTGGTATTCATGAGATAAAGGGACAGGAAGTGTAGGGTGATGCAAGAGGTGTGAGGTGGAATCAAGAGGAGGAAGCCTCAGTAGTCATGAGAAAGAAACAGGAAGTGTAGGGTGGTGGAAGAGGTGTGAGGTGGAATCAAGGCTGGGCAGCTTTGGTATTCACGAGAGAGACAGGAAATGAAGAGTGATGGAAGGAAGAGACACAGGAGGTGGAATCAAGGCCAGGGCGTCTCAGTATTCATGAGATAAAGGGACAGGAAATGGAGAGGTGGAATCAAGGCTGGGCAGCGTTGCTATTCATGAGATAAAGGGACAGGAAGTGTAGAGTGGTGGAAGGAAGAGGCATGAGGTGGAATCAAGGCACGGGCGTGTCAGTATTCATGAGATAAAGAGATAGGAAATGAAGAGCGATGGAAGGAAGAGACACGACGTGGAATCAAGTCACGGGCGTCTCAGTATTCATGAGATAAAGGGACAGGAAATGGAGAGGTGGAATCAAGGCTGGGCAGCGTTGCTATTCATGAGATAAAGGGACAGGAAGTGTAGAGTGGTGGAAGGAAGAGGCATGAGGTGGAATCAAGGCAAGGAAGCCTCAGTATTCATGAGATAAAGGGACAGGAAATGAAGAGAGGTGGAGTCAAGGCTGGGCAGCGTCGCTATTCATGAGATAAAAGGGACAGGAAGTGTAAGGTGTTGCAAGCAGCATTCGGTGGAATCAAAAATATGCAGCAACCTTGACTGCGCAGGTCTTTCGGGACCCTGACCTTTTTTTTAACACATTAGGGCATTTATTGGTTCATCCATGTATGCACGTCCCCTAACTCTGTGCACAGTGGGCAAGCAAAGGATGCCCACGCCTGTGATTGGCAGTGCCACTTCAACTGAGACAGAATCAATAAAATCTAACTTCAGAAAACACCGTTGAGAAAAAATGAGGCGCAGTGTTAAGGATACAGGTTAAAGGTGGACATACATGTTTGCCCTGATGCAAGGTGCCTGTAGCCAGGACCACAGGGGTGTCCAGGAGGCCAGAGACTGGACTGTTCAAGCAAGGAGGTCCGTGAGGTCGGCGGGAAATGAAGAAAGATCAGTTCAGGGTGAGCAGAAAATGACTCATGTTCGAAGGTTGCATACATGTGGTAAGTGCGCTGCATGCTGGGAATGTCTGACGAGTTTCAATCACCAAAACAATCTTTGAAATCCATAAAGCACCCTAGAGAGCGCCGAGGCAGCCATAAAAGCTACACGATGGTGCTATTGAGGAATACAACCGAGATACAGCTTTTCTTCATCCCTTGCAACTGCCCCACAGCCTGCTCTTCTGTTCATTACAACAACTGCCATCCCTCCTTGTGCCAAATGCACTAGCCTTCTCTTTCCTATTGGCCAGCCGGCCTCCTCCTTCCGCCATCTTGTTTCTCCCTCACTGCCCCTCTTCCGCCTTCCCCTTCTCTCAAGGCTCACCCGGTTCATTTCTGCCTCTTTGGCCTTCAAGGAGCACCAGGCTGTCTGCTCCTCATGCTACAGGAAGTCATAAACAAGATTGCTTATCCCCTTTCATTCTTAAACTGCTTCCCCCCCCCCCCCCTCCCCACATGACGCAAACATGGCTAAAAGCTTATCACAGTTGGGAAAGTTGCCACTGTCGAGTCAATCGTCTTTATTGTTTTGGACAGTTTGTTCCAAAGAGTCAAGGGGCACTGTATTTAAAGAGGCAGTTCCCGTTTAAATGGTTGCCCAGGTCTTTGCCACTGGAGACGAAGCCATCATCAAGTCTCACACAAGCTCCGCAGGTGGTCCTTCTAGCAGTGACCACGGTGGGCCAAAGTGGTCATCCATCCGAGAGGGATATTTGAAGACTCGTGCAGGCAGAGGGGCAGTGGCCGGCAACGACACTGCCCACAGCCTAACTCTTGGTTGCGTGCTGGCGGGGAGGTCCAACCGTAGCCCCAGGTGTGGTGGAGGACCGCCAGCAGGTTCAAGTTGGAGGCAAGAGGGAAATATGGAGAAAGGGGGGGGTGGAATTAAAGTGCAACCGGCAACAACATCCTCTGGGGTGGTAATAGAGAACAAAACCTAGGCCACGGATAAGGGCAGCGGGGAGACTTTGGAAGTAGAGTCCAGCAGGCTGGTGCACCTGCGTTCAGTATTACGGATGGAAGGCGTGGTCCCTGCAAGAAGGCCACTCAAGGAAGGTCTTCCCTCACCAGAATGTATGGACATCTGGAGGCAGATATTTCTCAGGATTGACTAGACTGTGGCAGCTATGCCCAGGGAGCAGGGGGAAAGGTTAGCATTGTGATAGGGCTGTCAGTCACACTCCCTGGCAAGATTAGCAGATGCCAGATGTTCTCAAAGGAGGTTCAGCACTGAAATCTTGGAATGCTTCCCTGTGACTGAGAACATGTATGGGTGGGAGCGAGACTGCTGCAGAGAAGTTAGTTTTTATTGTTCAGAACAAAGCGAGCGATGACCACTGTGAAAAGAAGGACGGTGAAGTTGTCCAAGACATTCGAGGGTGCTGCTGTGGTGAATGAACTGTAAGATGGAGCTGAGGGCAGGATAGATCATGAGTAACTGATAACAGCGTGGTGAAGGCAAGGTCTACTGATAGTCAAGATTCCTTGGCTAACACCGGAAACAGAGGTATGGCCTGCTTCAGTACCGCAAGTCTTTGGAAGCCAGAAGAATGAACCCCTCCATTACCATGGGTCCATGAAAGGCAAAGAGTGGAACTCAGTGGTACCACATGTCCATGGAACCCAGACAAATGGACAGATCCAGTACAGCATATCTATAGAAGCCAGAAGAATGGACCATCCCAGTACCACATGTCTATAAAGGCCAAAAGAGTGGGCTGCTCCAGTACCACATGTGTATGAAACCCAGAAGAACGAAATGCTCCTGTACCACATGTCGATGGAAGCCAGAAGAATGGACCACTCCAATACTGCAGGGCTATAGAAGCCAGAAGAAAGGACCACTCCAGTATCGCATGTGTATAGAAACCAGACGAATAGACTGCTCCGGTATCGATGTGTATAGAAACCAGAAGAATGGACCGCTCCAGTACTGCATGTCTATGGAAGCCAGAAGAATTGACCGCTCCAGTACTGCATGTCTATGGAAGCCAGAAAGGCTGCACTTGTATTATTTGTGCTATTTTCAGTGCAAAATGTGTCCCAACTTTCAGCATGGATGGTAGTAATGCATTTTTCACTAAAATATAACGTAAAGGGCCAGAGGTATGTAGCTTTTTTTTTTTTTTTTTAAACTCCCAATTGGCCTGTCTTGCAGAGTATGGCCGTTTGTGACCATAAAAAGGCCTTTTTGTATGTACAAACCCTATTTTGCAATCTTATAATCTATTACTGAATCGCAAAATGGGTTAGCAATTCAATATTAGGAAGGGGCATGTTAAGGGTGTCCCTTTCTATTAGCGACTCGCAGGTGAAATGTGGTTGCAAAACATTTGCAGTTTACCACCAGTTTCAATTGGTGGTAACCAATTCACAAATGGGAAGGGGTCCGGACCCATTCCCAAATGTGGGTGCAATGTGTTTTTTTAAGTCCAGGTAGTGGTTCAGTTTCCTTTTTGAAATTCTTCCGGTTTTCAAATAAGGAAAAACTAGCTGCATTAAAAAAAAAAAAAAAAAAAAAACACACACTTCTTTATTCAAAAAGCAATCACAGGCATGGTGGTCTGCTGACCCCAGCAGGCCACCATCCATGTGATTTTTGGCTACCCCAGTTTGCGACCTACCTCATGAATAATCATGATGTGGGTCCATTTGCCGCCGACTGGGAATCACTAAAATGTGTCCGAGACACAGAAGTCCATCACTCTTCGTGATTTCCTATTTATGAATCGCAAAATTTCGCAATTAGGAAATCATAAATACAAAGCAACATACATCTGGCCCTAAATGCAAGATGTGCATTTCTCGTAATTTTGCCAACATTTCTCATAATTACACAAAGTGGAATGAGGTGAATTTCACGCACCCCTAAGTGGGAAGCAGAACAAGTCGGCAAGGTTGGAATCTCTTGGGCACCGAGGCTTCTGTCTCCAGTGTGTACCCGCCCGAAGGATGAATGATGCCCGGGTCAGTGTGTGCGCACGGCCTTGTGCACTCAGAGTTCCCGGAATCGCGGAGAATAACAGCCTGCCTGGTCCTTGGATAAAAGAAGCAACTTGAGCCAAGGAATTTAATTAGACGCGCAGAAAAGTAAGAGACCAGCGGCGTACCATTGCCTCTGGTTCATGCTCATTCAAGACTTCCATCCATCCATCCGTCATCGCTACTGGCTCATTCTGCACCTTTGTTCTCATCCTTCAGCAATAAAAAGGGGTCAGGGGGGTGAGAAAAGATCATAGGATTTTGCAAACGACCATTTAGCTGGATAAGAGATAAACCAGGTACCCCCGTCCTCATTATTACTGGTGTGACTGAGTGCAGCTATCATTCAGGAAACGAGGCGCAGCTGGGAAAGAAAGAGCAAACGTGGATCTTCAGGAGGAAAGGGCCAGAAAAAAAAAATACATTCTGTGGAAGGGTGCCTTTTGCTGGTGGAGTGCCAAAATAAGAACAAGCATTGGCAAGCCCAATAAGTCACGGCTTTGAAAACTATTGGCGTTGCCGAGGCTATTCAGCAATGGTAAAAAAAAATTAAAAAAAAATAAAGAAGAGGAACTGGGGTGTCAAGTATCTGTTAGAGAAGCAGCACACAAGGTAGGAAGCAACAAAAACACACTCACGATGTGCTGAAAGAAAGAAAAACAGTTCCCCCACTATGAGAAGTGGAAGGATTCAAGTCATCCAATCAAAACGATGTGCTCATTGAGAGGCACAAACACAAGAAGAAGAAAGTAAGACCCAAGCATGTGAAACTGACGAGAAAGACCACCAGTGACAAGACATTGGCTGGCACAACACCCATTGAAAGTGTTGGTGTTGTCCACAATATGTCTTCGACAACTGAGAACTAGGCCCCGTAGGCAAGACTTGAAACATAGAAGGTCTGAAAGCTCCAGGATTGTCTGAGTTACAGGCTTCGGAGACTCTGTAAGGAACTCATAGGACACTCACGGATGGGGCCGCCTTACAGGCCTTGGCCCTTCCTAGCTCAGCAGGAGAGCAGAGAAAGACTGCCTGCAGGAGTCTGGGGGAGAACAGAGGTGCCCTACATGGAGGATGCAAGGTCTGTACCGTCTTGTCCTAAGGTAGGTTTGAGCTACTGGCAGGCAGATGGAGAACTAGGAGGAAGTGTGGAACCCTGAAGGATGCAAGGTCTCTACCGTCTGGTCCTAGGCTAGATTAAAGCCACTTGCAGGCAGACAGAGAACATGGAGGAAGCGTGGAACCCTGCAGGATCCAAAGTCTGCAGGGCCTGGTCCTAGGTTAGGTTAGAGCCACTGGCAGGAAGATGGAAGTGTGGAACCCTGCAGGAGGCAAGGTCTGGTCCTAGGTTAGGTTAGAGCCAATGGCAGGAAGATGGAAGTGTGGAACCCTGCAGGATGAAAGGTCTGCACGGTCTGGATCTAGGCTAGGTTTGAGCCACTGGCAGTCATACTCCCAGGATTCACATGTCAATCTGTCCTCCCCACACATGAAGAAAAGGGGGACAGACAGGTCGCTGCAAGTGGAACCCGCAGAGCCCTGTGTATGCAGTATGAGGATGTCACACAGCAAGTCACCACTGTGCCAACCCTAGATGGGTCCGTTTAGGGCACCAGGAGCCTTTCTGCTTTACCACCAAGGACCTGTTCGCATCATCTGTCAGACAGGGCAGTCACGTCATGTTCTTCAGAGAGCAATTCTAGGAGGTGCTCAGATCATGTTTGGTCCAGACCGCACATCTGCTTGCATGTTCCGAGCAGGGCACATCTGGGTTACGAACCCTTCCCTTGATGATGCAACGTTACATCACTTGTGTGAATGGGAATCACTGGGACCAAGGTTTGGGTTTCCCTCTGCAAGGACCTGTAGGTTACCAGGATTTCCACAGAGCTGTGGTGCACATGGCCATCTGTGATAGGAGCAGATGTGGTAGCAAACCTCCAGAGTACGGCACCCCGCCTACAGGGTCATGCTGTCAACGCACTAGTGCAAGGAACTATGGAGGTTTCAGGGGCCTCTAGAACCCAGCAGTACTCAGAACGTTTGTGACAAGCATGATGTTCCGTTTCAAATGGACACGCAGCAAGGGGTGGTTTGTGTGTGTGTGTGTGTGTGTGTATATATACACACATATATAGATAGATAGATAGATAGATAGATAGATAGATAGAGGGGGAGTAAATGTTGCCTAAGGACCACAGCTGCCAACCTTGCAATTGGAGAACAACATCCTGTGATGTGATTCTGGCCAAATTACTTCATCTCTTTCTGCTATAAGACCGTGTACGGTAATCTGGTGCTCATGTAAAGCACTGCAATACCCTTGGAACAAGTTCACACTATAAACAACTGTAAGAAAATACAAATAATAATAAATAAACAAAAGGCATATGGTCCAGAAGGTCAACCAGATTAGTAAAGTTTAGCGCCAAAAGTCAGATGTAAGATGCCTAAGAGGAATAATCATCATCACAAAAGTTAGAAAGCCAGGACAATAGAAACTAACTTTATAAATGACATTAGCCTTCTGTTTTTCCCTACCTTCCTGTGGGCTTTACACTATTCCAGATAAAAAATGGCTTCTCTTCAGTGCAGGTCATTGCGAGGTCAGACATATCCAATGATGCCCTCCAGCTCAAGCTCCCAAATGTTGGCAAACACTAAAGCCAGAAGTATCTCATGTGACCACAACTGGAAGGAAGACAGGATGTTCTTCGCTAGCTTGGGATTGGGATAATTTGCTCTTCTGCGGCTGATCTGCTGATTGGCTTTTCGATCAAGTATGCCGCCAGCAAGGTGCCAGTTAGCCTTTCAAGAGAGAGGTCGGTGCTCAACTAACTGCAAGGAAAATTGATCAAACTCCCATGAGATATTGAACGGTAAAGTGCCTTCTGCTCCCGAAGGGATGGAGCGCAGATCACCGGAGCACATCCATGGACCCATGCCAGCAGTGGGAGCCAGAGCCTGGGTGGGCGCCCCCTCCACCCCCCAGCGCCCATGGATCCATAAAAACCCACTGAAAGACCCTGCTAAACATGGAAGGTGATTTAAATCACGGATGCATGTCCCTGGATCCCTCCCATTGGTGGGACATTGTGCCAGGAATGGGGCAGATGCAGATCACCGGAGCACATCCATGGACCCATGCCAGCAGTGGGAGCCAGGATAGCTGCTCCCCTCTCCCCCCCAATACCCATAAAAACCCACTGGGAGACCCTGCTACATATGGAAGGTGATTTAAATCACGGATGTATGTCCCTAGATCCCTCCCATTGGTGGGACATTGTGCCAGGAATGGGGCAGATGCAGATCACCGGAGCACATGTATGGACCCATGCCAGCAGTGGGAGCCAGAACCTGGGTGGGTGCCCCCTCCCCCCTCCCCAAGCACCGCCTCCCCCCTCCCCAAGCACCCATAAAACCCACTGGGAGACCCCGCTACGCATGGAAGGTGATTTAAAATCACGGATGCATGTCCCTGGATCCCTCCCATTGGTGGGACATTGTGCCAGGAATGGGGCAGATGCAGATCACCGGAGCACATGCATGGACCCATGCCAGCAGTGGGAGCCAGAGCCTGGGTGGGTGCCCCCTCCCCCAGCACCCATAAAACCCACTGGGAGACCCCGCTACGCATGGAAGGTGATTTTAAATCACGGATGCATGTCCCTGGATCCCTCCCATTGGTGGGACATTGTGCCAGGAATGGGGCAGATCACCGGAGCACATCCATGGACCCATGCCAGCAGTGGGAGACAGAGCCTAGGTGGGCGCCCCCTCCACCCCCAGCGCCCATGGATCCATAAAAACCCACTGAAAGACCCTGCTAAACATGGAAGGTGATTTAAATCACTGATGTATGTCCCTAGATCCCTCCCATTGGTGGGACATTGTGCCAGGAATGGGGCAGATGCAGATCAACGGAGCACATGCATGGACCCATGCCAGCAGTGGGAGCCAGGATAGGTGCTCCCCTCTCCCCCCCAATACCCATAAAAACCACCTAGAGACCCTGCTACACATGGAAGGTGATTTAAAATCACGGATGTATGTCCCTGGATCCCTCCCATTGGTGGGACATTGTGCCAGGAATGGGGCAGATGCAGATCACCGGAGCACATCCATGGACCCATGCCAGCAGTGGGAGACAGAGCCTAGGTGGGCGCCCCCTCCACCCCCAGCGCCCATGGATCCATAAAAACCCACTGAAAGACCCTGCTAAACATGGAAGGTGATTTAAATCACTGATGTATGTCCCTAGATCCCTCCCATTGGTGGGACATTGTGCCAGGAATGGGGCAGATGCAGATCAACGGAGCACATGCATGGACCCATGCCAGCAGTGGGAGCCAGGATAGGTGCTCCCCTCTCCCCCCCAATACCCATAAAAACCACCTAGAGACCCTGCTACACATGGAAGGTGATTTAAAATCACGGATGTATGTCCCTGGATCCCTCCCATTGGTGGGACATTGTGCCAGGAATGAGGCAGATGCAGATCACCGGAGCACATGTATGGACCCATGCCAGCAGTGGGAGCCAGAACCTGGGTGGGTGGCCCCTCCCCCCTCCCCAAGCACCCATAAAACCCACTGGGAGACCCCGCTACGCATGGAAGGTGATTTAAAATCACGGATGCATGTCCCTGGATCCCTCCCATTGGTGGGACATTGTGCCAGGAATGGGGCAGATGCAGATCACCGAAGCACAACCGTGGACTCATGAAAACAACGGGATCAATGCCAATGTGGGTCGTGAGCGATCACCAATATCAACCAGGGCGGACACAGGTTACCACTGCCCACCTGGCGAAGTACAACATAGCCCAGTCATGGTACATAAGCCGTCTAGGGTGATGTGATGAACGAACCTGTTGCAAATGTTATTCTTATTGACAGCTTTCACTTGTGTAATTTTGTTGTGTGATAATAAATAATAAAAACACATTTAAAAAAAAAAAAAAAAAAAACCACTGCCCACCTCAGTCCCTCCCTCGCCCCCGAGAGATTGACAGCTTATGTGAGCCAGCTCTTAGAGGGCCGCGGTAGGCGCTGTACATAGACGGATCAGAGACTGCGTAGGAACCCTCTCAGCGTCAAGGAACTCATTAAGCACTTTCTTTGGCTGAAATCCAGAGTGTAGCGCCCAGTCGGCCCAGGTAGGCGCTGTACTGGTGGACACGTGCTGCACATCTGCACCCTGATGCCAGGGTGGCTGGAGGAGTAAACACTACGTCATGATATGGCATCAGGTGATGTGTGAAGACATTTCCATTTATGCTGCATATTAGGACTTGTGCCCACTACTGTTAAAGTTTGTGCCAAGACAAACATTCCAACCCACAGGCCATGGCAGCCCAGAATAGAGACACCAGGGCTACCCAAGGCTGTACGTGCACAAGAGCAGGTCTGTGCCACACAGCATGAGGTGCATCACATATGTTTATTTTCTAAAGCATTCCTTCCCCAATGTCCCATAGACCAGGAGATCAGAACCGAAAACGGGTACATTTATGTGTTGTGTGTGTAGCCATTTTGCCGGACGGTGTCCGCAGAGACGTTAAAAGCCATTGGCCCCGGGCCCAGCCTTTCTGGGGGGCCCTGATAAAGCCACTTTGTTCTTTGGGGAGTCGTGCCCAGATTACTTTAAAGAATTCCGAAACAGACTGGTGTAAATATTGTTCATTTAATTTATTTGTAATATGAGTGGTGTGTGAGAATCTATTACAGGCATTTTCCAGAGAAATGGGTTTCTTTCATGCAGCATGCATTTTTAAAAATTATTATTTTATTTATTTTTAAATCAAACAGGACCTCAAATTTGAGAAATGAGAGGGTGTCAGAGATAATTTGCAGTAATGTTAGAGAGCTGCTGCTGTGTTACAATATTGAAAACACACCTCACTATCTGTGGACACATTTAGAGTTTGGACGAGTGTGTCTGTCACGGTCAGTGACCTGGACAAACAGCATGAAACAGTTGAAATAGTCTCAAATTCAAAACTGTTTCGAACCGGGGCCTCCAAAACACATTTGGGCAGGAACCCCAAAAGTCCTTAAGATGTTCCTGGGTGTCCGCCAGCTTTCCATACAGTGGGTGGACTTGGACTCCCAAGCATCTGACAGCCGGGCATCATCTGTCAGGACAGCCGGGCATCATCTGTCAGTGCCCACGCTGAACAAGTGCCTGTTGAACACATCCTGACTGCCCGGCTCCGCAGGGCCCATCACCAGCTCTCATGTTTGCAGGATCAACACTTCTCTAGAGAATTACTCTTCTGTGTACACCAAAGCCAGAGCTCCCACCCCCTTCCTCCACGGACACAGAGGACAACATTAAGCCATTTCTGCATATAAAGACCAGAGCTTGGCCTTTCTTCTCCCAAAGGACATTCCAGAGCTGGCTACCAGGATCAGATCCCTCGCAAGGGCAGTGCCTGTCGAGAATTGCTAACACTCCTAGGCAGGATGGGAGGGGATGTCAACTCAAGGCCAGAGAAGACATGATCCATGGCCGGCATTCCGGATAACAACAGCGAATGTAAAATATTCACATTTAAATGGTCTGCATGTCAATTTATTCCATCCTGAGAATGTAACAGGAATTCTAGGTTGCTCGTCAGTGGCTCAGAGAAAGATAAAGGATGGAAGGCTTGTTCAGGCGGCTCAGGGGGTCACAGGCAGGTTTCTTCAGAAAGGCAGTCAGTGGCGGGGGCAGAAGCACCTGGGCCATAGGCAGGCAGGACCACAGGGTGCGACCGCAAGCGGGGCAAGAGACTCCAGAAATGTCCTGGATATTACTGAAGACAGAACATGGAAGCCTTAGGATCAGTGCTGAAGCCACATGTGTTCTGCAATCATCCTCACCGTGCACAATGATCTAGTTTCCAATTAGAAGTTGGACTAATTGCAGGTGAGATAGCTCACTGCTGCTTTGATCCTGAAATCCCAGGTTCAAATTACAGAGGTCTCACCTTTTTTATGCTTCCTGAGGGGGATAATCTGCGCACTGTTGAACATCATCCCAAGTGCCCTACCAAACACCAAAACTGTGTCTGAAAGCGCTATAGAAGTCAAGTCAACTTCCGACTGAAGAAAGGCCCAGTCAAGGTGGCCATGATTTGCACAAATGGCCTCGAGGTCTACGGGGACAGGATATTGGGGCGTCAGCATTCAGATGCTCATACACTCCTTGAAGGATTCCACCAATTCTGGAATCACACACTGGTGAACGCTGTAGGCCCTGAATCCTATCGGGCCAACTACATAGCTATATTCCCTCCCTTGACAAGTCCTGCGAAGCTAAGCAAGGCCTGCCCGGCTACCTTAAGCAGGCGTGCATTGAAATGCGCACGTGAGACATGAAATGCAGGCTCAACAATGTCTGCCCTTGGACAATGTCAACTCTTGGTTCTGGGCTTTGGTCCCACTGGCAGCCCAATAAAGTTCATTTTAATTTCTATGTTGTTGTTGAGAAAATAGATAGAAGTAGACCCATGAGGTCACAGATGCCTCAGGATTAAAGAAAGATCCTGCCAGGTCCCACAAAGCCTGGTCATCCTGAAAAGATTGCCCTGTCTTCCAGAAGAACAAACTCCCAGAAGACTTTGCCTCTCCCCCTTCTGGACCAACAAGCACTAAACCTGGCAAAATGTTTGAGGACCTGTCACCCGCCAGCTCCCATAAGCCACACTTACAGGTATACTTGTAGGACACTCACCTGAGGGGTCTCTTGGTGCTATTCATTGATGAATAAAATACACTTAATAAAGCATGGCAGCAGTCTCTACAAGTTCCGGGTGCTAGATGGCACAGAGGAAAGGACCAGCTTTTGGAAGGCCCTCCAGGTCGAGAAAGGATCACCTAGATTACAGACTCCCACAGATGGAGAGGGTCAAAGTTTAGATGCCAGACATGAAAAAGTGAGCACCAGTAGGATCTCGATGGTGGCAGGAAATGAGCGAAGGAGAAACTGAGGCAGATCTGAGCCTGAGGTCTGGAGTGCATCTCCGTGCGGCCACCATCGCTAGATCACACCTTGGGTAGAACACATAGGGATTTAAACACAGGGTCTTCTTCACTGGAGGCCACGGGGTTTTGAAACCAGTTTGTGGCATCGTTTTGACTAGATATTGTCAAAATAAGATGAGATGCCAAGTTTAGAATGAATTGGTGGGTCATGCGCCTAGGAAGATGTAGTGTGCTGTCCTAATCCATCATTGAGGATATCAGGACCAGGACAACACGCGCAAGACACTGTAGAGGAAGATAGGGGCAAACTCTCAGTTTTTGATCTAAAGCAGCAAGGAGTTTGGAAAACCAGGGCAAGAAGACGAGGGTGTGTCAGGATTAATGGCAAGACCAAGGCCCAATCAATGGAGTGCTTTGGGTCACAGTGTGCTAATGATGGCAACCAAAGGTCAGGATGGGTTGGGTTCAGCAGAGACCCAAATAATTCTACAAAGAACAGGGTGAAAGAAGAACTGAGAGGGGCAACCATGGGGGTTTGATCTCTCAAGAATCATGAGAGAGAGTTTAAGACCCCGCCTTCAAAATCTGTTACTAAACCCATTGGTACTCATTTTAACAACCTCAGAAGGATAACAGGCCGATTGGATCTGCCAGGATTCGAAATTGTGACCATGGGGGTCTGAGAGATTCTTGGAGTGGGTCCATTAGTCTACCAGCCCCCATCCAGCTGACTCGGTTGGGGAGGATTGTTTTAAATCTCAGCTTCCCCATAAATTGTGCTCGAAGAAACATCAGAAAGGCAACCACACAAGCAACTTGAAAGAGGATTTCCTACCGTCTTGAAAACTAGATTCACTGCTGTAGGGCCCGGGTGCCTAGAAAGCACTAAACTTCTGTGCACATTCTTAATTCGACATGCAGTACAACCTTTATTACATGACCCTTCCCAATCCTTCCAAATACATTTTCGTACGTAAATGTTAATTATGTCCACCTGACATGTTGAGTATTCAAATGTTAATTTTCTTTTTGTCTTATTAGTTGCTTATTATGTGGCTCTGTGTCTTTGTTCCTGCTTTAAAAAGCGTCATATTTAAAGAACTCGGTGTTTATTCGATTGTCAAGGGAAAACCTTCAAAAGTGAATAAAGTCACAGTGGTCACCGGAATGCTCATCAGATCGAGTCCGGAAGTGGATGCTGATTGGAGGGAGACTAAGAAATGAGACCGGAGGAATGGGAGGGTCCCTGCAGCAGTTTATGAGAACTGGTGAAGAAAACCAGTACCTTTGGTGGGAAGGCACAAACTGGCTACAGTGCTTAATTTGTAAAACCGTAAGTACTGGGGCCCACAGTTTTGTCCGAGGCCACGAGCACAATCGAAGATCGGGGTGCCGACAGTGGTGTAACGAAAATTAAGGGGGGACCCCCTACGAAGTACATGGAGGGACCCCCCCGACTCACTCAGGAGCTCTCAGGCCAGGGTGGGGGGAAGAGGCACCCCCCGCGGGGGCTACCGGGGTCTTTGCTATCCCATTGGGTGAAAAGTACTAAGGCTGCGCAGTCTGGAATTCACCGGATGCCTCTTCTCTCCCTCACATGGCACTGATAGTCTCTGTATCTCCCTCTTGGAGGTTCCTTTTCACTCCTTCTTTCTCGTCCTTTCTCCATTGGCGTTTTATCTCGCTACTCGTTTGCGTAAAACTCTGATGAGCAGGGCTGGCTTTAGGGCGGTGTGACCGGTGCCACCAGCACCAGGCGCCGAGCTGGGGCGCTGTATTTTGAAATACACTATGGGTTTAAAAGCACATGCTGCAGCGCTTCTTGTGTGTCCAGCAATTTTCAGGCAACAATAAAAAGGTCAATATAGCTCTGTTGAATAATGTACCTGTTGGAGAGGGATCAGCGTTGCACCAAGTGGCCATCTTGACCATAAAGTAGTGCAGAGGGTTTACATGCCTTCAGCAAACCATGGGTACCATGCAGATCATAGACTTGTATATCATACATATAGCTCAGTGGGTTACTGCATAGCGATGGACATGCTTTTGTTACTGTGCAGTTCATTAACAAAAATCCTAATATAGCACAGTGAGCTATGATCTGTCGTTATAAGTTACGCCCCGTCCCCAGTCTTGCATTATGCTAAAAAGGAAATTCTTATCAGTAAATAAGGTTTTAAATCCTGAGTTTGTACTTCTTCAAAGCAAACACTTAAGATATACTGCCTATTAGAATGGGGGCATGAAACTCCTAAACCTTTCCGTCCTCTTTGTCTTATTCAACAGTTCCTATAGACATGTATAATTCATTGTCTCTGTATAATGTGTGTGTGAGGTAAAGTGCTCGGTCACCCTACACTAGTATGAGAAGCACTATAAAATGATGGAAATACATGTGAAAAAGGGGCTATGAAGACAAGGAGGGAACTGTTGAAGGCTGCTGATGAGGGAATCTGTGCTGCAGGTCATTGCCAGCCTCCAACAAAGATGGTCTCACAGGGCACCACCAGCGCTGCAGCCAGCCCAGCAGATGAGGGAAAGATGTACCAGTCCCAAACAAGCATTGGCAAATAGGTCTCCCCTACGAGAGCTATTGGTTTTGGCAATGTTTTGTAGCCATGCTGCAAAGGTGTGCGGATGCTTTGCTGTGAGGCTAAAACTAAGTTAGCAAAGCACCATGATGTAGCCAGGGTTATTTATTATTTTTTTTTTTTTAAATGCCGTCATGCTGGGTGCATTATAGTCTTTTTTTTTTATTTTTTAGA
Source organism: Pleurodeles waltl (assembly GCF_031143425.1). Classification (NCBI taxonomy): domain Eukaryota; kingdom Metazoa; phylum Chordata; class Amphibia; order Caudata; family Salamandridae; genus Pleurodeles; species Pleurodeles waltl. The sequence goes on along the minus strand of NC_090448.1, from coordinate 28,265,742 downwards.
CCTATTGGTTTTGCCAGTGCTTGTTTGTGAATGTCATCACCTTTGAACTCGAATTTCCAGTTGTGCTGACTCCTATAGTTCACTACTTATCCTTCTGCACATGCGGTATGGCCTCAGAGCAGAGTTACCCTGCATTGGCCCAAGAGGGGGAATTAAAAAAAAAAAAAAAAGGCTCTTCACAGTTTCTATAAAGTAATGAGAAGTGCAACAACCATTTATGGGTCTCGCGTATGCTCGAGCTAGAGCAATTAGCATTGTAAACTCCTAACCGGACTTTTCTTGCTACATAAACTGAAAAGTAAAAGTTTCACATAGGTGAGCTGAGAGCCGCCATCAGCGTAAAGCAGACACACAAAGGGAAATAAAAGTTCACTTGCAGTAAAACCGATCAGCAAAAGTGCAACTACCTATGTAACAGGGTCGATGTCATGCAAAGCACTAGACTACTGCCCAGCGAGATCACGCTGTGAAAAAAAGAGAAAAAGTAGTCCAGAAACCCAACGGAAAATGTGGAGCCTCGTATGTTTTCAGTAATTGGTCGGTGCACTCGAAGAGGGCTAAACACCAGATAAGGCATGACGTATGCATGCCTTCCACTAATGAAAGCAAGCAGATTTAAAAAGGCAAGCCCACGAACTAATGAAAGAAACTGACGTGACCTGGACGTAGTTTGAAGCCCAAAGAGAGATTACAACACGGGACGGAGCGCTTCGCGCTCGCCCCTAAATACTTGTGCTTGTTTTGTTGTTGGTGTTCACACCAGTCAACGTGGAGTCTCTCCTTTCTGGGAGATGCATTTAACCAGACCTGGTAGGATGCTGTGCATTGGTCTAAACTCCCTTTCGCTGGAACTGGCAGGCCACAGACTTCCTACCAGATTTAACGTGCTTCACTAACCCATTACTATTTCCTCTGCAAATCTTCAATAAGGACCTTACTTCCGGACTTACACCACCACGCACCTCACATCCCTTCCACGTACCTCAGGCGCTTCTGGTGAAAACAATAAAATGGGTGAAAATCCATAAAGCTAAGCCGTGCATCACTGAGAGCACACACCACTTTCAAATAAAATAGGGCTCCATCACAGCCTTGTAAATGGAGCATAGAGAGACTAATCTGCATTCCTCTTTCCTATAAACGCTCTCATTTTGAAGTCAGCAGAAAGCAAAGTAAACTGCACCAAGGTCCCTGGAAGACACAGTCTGACAATCGACATTGGTATTTGAATGCACAGCACATTTGACAGATTGAAGGCCTCTTTACAGAAGGGAAGTTTGTGGAAGAATACAATAAAACACAGTTTAGGCAACAGAAGAATGAATTGAATCGGGTAAGCCTAAAACAAATAAAGCCAGAAAATGTGAGTTACAAACCACAAAGCTAATGGTAAGCAGCAGGCGTAATGTATTCTTAGGTCAACTTTCTAAAAGTGCCCAATATGTCTATAGCAAACCAGACAGCAGGCTGCAACCTAAAAATGAGTGCCGGTGGGTCCAACCTGCAATCACTGGGTTCAAATTAAGCACTGACTGGCCACCACTTTACATGAAACAGAACAATCTGGCTTTTAAAAGGATAGTGCAGCTGGTTAGAGAGTAATTTCTGTGACGTCACGGTTTCAGATAATAGAGCCATTGATTGGTTAACCTGTAACCTACTTGTATCCATGCAGCCATTTGTCTCAAACTGTAGCCGGGATAACTGCTACATCAGAGGCGCGAGTCGTGCATTAAAACATGGCCGGGAAATAAGGCTGATTATAGGAAAACTAAGAGCTCGACACACAAGCCTCAGATTTTTAAGATGGAAGTTTGCTTCCTAAGGATTAATACTTTGAAGCAAATTTGTGACCCCTGCGATTCGCCAAGGGGATGAAACAAACCAGCATGCTAAGGTTTGCAGCAAACATGCTGTGTGTGTAAAATCTTGGTTTTTGACAGCGACAGGGTGACCAGACGTCCCGGTGCTTCTCTTAATTTTAAACAAATGTCCCGGTTTTTGAGACAAAGGTCAGATCATCCAGGGAAGAATAAGTTAAAGGTAGCTCTCCTTTAACAGAGGCCTACAAAGTATGAACTAATTAAAGTACTTTATCTGTTACTGTCAGGCAAGAGTCCCCTGTCTGCTCCCAGCAGAGAGACAGAGTGGGGAGCAGGGTACGAGGTCAGGCCATGGCTAATTTTATATGTGTAGTCTTATATATATATACACACACACACATTTAAATCAAAAATAAATAAACACACGTATAGGCACACATTCACAAAGCTACGCAAAAAAAACCTGGACATGCCAGATATAAAAGTGAGTGTAGTCTTTAGTCCTTCCTTTATGTCCGACCTGTCCCGGTTTTTGCTCCTCAAAATCTGGTCACCCTCCGGGACAGGTAATACTTTCCTTCCATTGAGGAATCACTTTTCCTCGGCCCGGTACCCACATTGGAGTCGGGTTACCCGCCTCACTAACCCCCAAGACACAATCGCTCCTGCTTGTCAAAGGAGCACATTAGTAAAGCTTTGTAAGTCCCGCAAGACATGTGGAAACTCACAAACTAAGGGGCATATTCATGAGCCCCTTGCACCACCGCATCACTTTTGTTTGACGCTTTGGAGGCGCGGAGTTCATTATCATATCTGTGAAGCTACATGGATGGCCTCGTATGTATGGAGTAAGACGAGGCAGCACAAGTCGCTCCGTTGCATTACTCTGCGCCCGGGGGCGTTCCATGGGCGTTCCATGGGCGTTGCGGTGGGTTTCCCATGGATTTTGACGCTGCCCCACATTTACAAAACCATGTATACCGGGGGATGCAGCAAAACCGTACGCCTCCCAAGGTGAGGCGTAACGAGGGGAAATATTCTAAAGCACTCATAAAGAGCAATCGCCTCTCTGGATTATTTTTGTGCAGGAAGGTACCCAATCCTGCCTACAACAGAGGCACCCTTGCACCATGACGCGAGGGTGGCTACGTTGGCGCTAGGCTGCCAAAACAGCACCAGTACATAGAAAAGGATAGGACTGTGCCATAAGTGGACATTTTACGGGCCTTTGTTGAGCTTGGACCCTGTGGCCCAGATTCTCGAAAACGGTGTTGGACCCTTCAGACGGGTAGAACAAACCTCACAACTGTGCTGGGAATGTTCAGACTCGGGTCCAGAAACAGGACTTGCGGTCAGAGGGAGGACGGGGCAGAGAGCGCAAGGCCTGCGCAGAAGGGGCACGCATTCATCCCATGTGGCCCTCCGTGCACAAAGGGGGCTCGCCCCTTAATTCTTATGCACTGGCCCCCATGAGACTCGTGTCACGTGACAGGGGCTGGTGGATGTCAACAGGTCCGCCTCCGTGCCCACGTCATCATTGGCAGTAGAGTTGACATGTATGAACCTTAAGGTATCCCTTCCTGTCAAGGCTTCGATTTAGATTGCCACCTCGAAGTTAAAGATGGATTATATACATTAGTAACCCACAATACGTGGTTGAATTTGGTTAGTCTGCAGCAGCGTTTTCCACATATTTATGGATTTGCCACATAATCCATCATTTGCTGATTTTAAGGAAAAACATACCTAGCTCAAATTGATCAAAAATTACCAGAAGACGCGGATTCCTGTATTTAGGTCTTCAACTGATACAGATAGGATAAAACATTTGCCATTAATGTGTTAATATGTAAGAGTGACAAAATAATGAAGTCATACTGCTTCAAGATGTGCCGTGTTGAGCTGCATAATTTGCTTTTTTTGCCGCATAATTTATTCAGCCCTGTTGTATAGTGGAGTCTTCCTCTGCCACATTATTACCGTCGCCCCTAGTACGGGTGTTTAGTTGAGGCTGTAGGTGCACGTTCTGCTGAGCTCTGAAAACAGACATCTCTGTACCCCCCCTACCCCCACACACACACTCCCCCACCACCTAAAATACTCACAAGTTGGGGCTCTCAGCCAAGTGCCCAGTTGTATGTCGGGAGGGTTGGTGTGCTGCGTGCTTGGGGGGGGGGGGGGGGGGGGTAACGGGGGATGGAATTGGAGGTAATGAAGAGGACTGAGTGGTGTTAAAAACAGCACCTAAGTATGTTGAAAATGATATAACCAACTTCTAACGTGGTCACTGTGCAGGGGGCCCCGTTTGCAGATGGCTTTAATGCTGACCCCACCGGGCGCCCACTCTGTACACCGGCGCCCTGTGCCTCAGCCCGCCCGTGCCAAAGGCCGGCCCTGTATGCACCAGGTTCTGCCCCCGGCAGTGCTTTAAATGGGGAGGTACTGTCCGGTACTGTGTACCTGCACTTTTTTTAATCTGAAAAGGAGAGTACCTGCACTTCAGTACTCCTGCAATACATACAATGGCAGAGTACCGGCACTTCAGTAATCCTGCAATACATACAATGGCAGAGTACCGGCACTTCTTAGGAGAAAACGGGTACTCCAGGGATGGAGGACCCGCACTTCTGTATTTCCATCTGAAGCACTGGCTCCCGGCGCCCCCTCCAGCGCAGTGTGTGCGGAGAGGCACATGCAGTCTGCCGTGCTCGCCATCAGGCGCACCCCGCATGTTGTCCAAGCGCCTGGCGCATGCGCAGGGCGGTCCCTTTTACCATGTTCTGTACCGCATGGAGCACTCTGTTCAGCGCCTCGTGACCTGCCCTGGGAGAGGCGCGTTTCCTTTAAGAGACAGACACATGTCTTGTAAGAGACCAGTTTCCATTGCCCAACATGTCTGAAACACATTTGGAGAAGGCAGAGGGTTCAAATATCACTGAAAAGTCACAGTGGCCCAGTTTCATCCATCTATGCCACAGCAGTGTGTCTCCCTCTCGAAAAGGGCTGTTCTTTTTAACATTACAAATAACCAATTGTGGCTCCTCTGTGGCTGGTGTGGTAGTGTGCTAAACGGTCACTTACGCGGCTATTGTAGAGTGCTCTGTTTTGCAGCCATAAAACTGCCGCAAATCTGTCCAAATAGACGCGTTGCTGAAAAACACGTGCGTTTCTCCTTCGAGTCCACATTTCAAGGAAAGGCCTGCTCTAAATTTAGCTGCTGTTTATAAATTTAGGACATGATAGAGAGGCCCAGAGAAACGTATTTAGCTTAATGTGAACTGGACTGCACACGTCGCTTGGGGGATGAGCCCCCTTAGCACAGCCGAGGAGCAATGCTGTAAATTAAACATGAATATGGAAGTCGATTCGTTTTCTGAAGATCGGTTTATCCGTAAGAAGACATGGCCAGCGAGACTGCACCTTTAAAAAAAAGTTTTCTAATACTGCTTATGGGTTGTGTCATCTCAGAGTATGATGTATTTGGTACTAGCAGTGCTTAATTTGTGAAATAATGCGTGCGGTGCCCATAGCTTTGCCAGGAGGCCGTGCCCTGTACTGTTAAATGCCCCCGTGCCCCATACCAAGGCTGTGAGGTCTCCTATTCACCCCCAGACCTCTTAAATCCACCATCAGATTCACTGCCTTGATCTCACGCCTCCATGTCCCTGCTTCCTCGTCTTGAGGGGTTTCTCCATCTTTCTCTTCCCGCTTCCTCTTCATTCGTGTGGCTTCCCCCTCTCCTTCCTCCCCCCCCCTCCTATCTTAAAATGCCTGATGAGGAAAAATAAGTGCTGGTCCTCAAAACTGAGTGCCGGTGGTTCCCTCCAGCAAACACCGGCTCAAATTAGGCAGCGGGTGCCCGCCTGGAGCGTGTGTTAAAGAAGCCGCAGGCTCCTGGTTCCATACAACATGTTACATGCCCAGTCACTTCTGTTTGGCAAGGGCATCTACACTCGTATAGTGGCCCGTTCCCCAACGTAAGTGAATCCCTTCAGAGAAGGTACTGAGGAGCTCCCAGATGCAGGGAGCTACAGATAAGGATGTATAGGTGTAACCCACTGAAGAGAAGGCCTCCTCTGGAATGATACACACTGCCCAAAGAGTTCCAGCCATCAACCAGCAAGTAAATGAAATCAGACATTCATTCAAAATTGAAACTGGCCTCCAGAAGCCAGTGTTTTCAGAGCTTCAGGTGACTATTTAGGTCAAGCATAAGCGTACGACCTCTTGTATACTTTTAAGTACACTTGTTCTGTGGGCTTCCAGCCATTTGTTAGTTTCAGGGTCATTAAAAAATCCTTTCTTGCTAGTGGTCAGTCATGCTTCTTTGTCCCTCCTTCTTCTGTGTGGGAGCAGTGACCAACTACTGTATAATTATACTTGGTCCTGTCTATCTAGCCTGTAGGTGACTTTTTTTTAAACTTTGTTTCCTCCCCCTGTCCAGGGAAGCTTCCCTTTTCTTTTGCAGAGCATTCTTCCTTTGAGCTTAGCTGTAAGCAAGGCTATAATAAGTCAGGCTGTTATCTTAGTCACATTTGGTCTTTGTGGGTTCTCTGTGCCCTCTCTGAGCTGCCTGGCTTCTGCCCTTCCTTGGCTTGGATTTTCTTTGCCAAGTGTGCCTGCCTGTGTGCTGAGAGCAAGGGCGGAGACACCCAGCTGTACCAGGGCTCCGCAGTCCTTAGAGATAGTGCTCACTTCAGCTCCATACTGGATCCCACTTCCAGCTCCATCAGTGCACCTCAGTTCACACACTCCAAGCCCTCAGCCGTGCCAGTGCCAGGAACCCCACACACACTGTCTGCTGGAGAACCTCAGTTCTTGCAGTCAGTACACTCTGCAGCCCCAGTACTGGGTCCTTGGGCAGCTCCCTCAGTTCTCTGCAGTTCACACAGTCCAACCCTCTCCATGTCTGGTTGCCCTGTGTGTGTGAAGGGATGATGTAGTGACGTGCCATGTCTGGTTGTCCTGTGTGTGAAGGGATGATGTAGTGACGTGCCATGTCTGGTTGTCCTGTGTGTGTGTGAAGAGATGTAGTGACATGCCATGTCTGGTTGCCCTTTGTGTGTGAAGGGATGATGTAGTGATGTGCCATGTCTGGTTGCCCTTTGTGTGTGAAGGGATGATGTAGTGACGTGCCATGTCTGGTTGCCCTTTGTGTGTGAAGGGATGATGTAGTGACGTGCCATGTCTGGTTGTCCTGTGTGTGAAGAGAAGATGTAGTGACGTGCCATGTCTGGTTGCCCTTTGTGTGTGTGAAGAGATGTAGTGACATGCCATGTCTGGTTGCCCTTTGTGTGTGAAGGGATGATGTAGTGACGTGCCATGTCTGGTTGCCCTTTGTGTGTGAAGGGATGATGTAGTGACGTGCCATGTCTGGTTGTCCTTTGTGTGTGAAGGGATGATGTAGTGACGTGCCATGTCTGGTTGCCCTTTGTGTGTGAAGGGATGATGTAGTGACGTGCCATGTCTGGTTGTCCTGTGTGTGAAGGGATGATGTAGTGACGTGCCATGTCTGGTTGTCCTGTGTGTGAAGGGATGATGTAGTGACGTGCCATGTCTGGTTGTCCTGTGTGCGAAGGGATGATGTAGTGATGTCCCATGTCTGGTTGTCCTGTGTGTGTGATTGTAGGAGGCGTAGGCACACTAATTGGGGTTGGGGGCGTGTGGAGGTGGAGGGCATGCGGGGCCTGGAGGAGCGCACAGGGGCATGGGGCGGACGTGAGGGGGCTTGTGGGGGACCAGGAGGAGCGCACAGGGGCGTGGGGTGGACGTGAGGGGGCTTGTGGGGGACCAGGAGGAGCGCACAGGGGTGTGGGGTGGACGTGAGGGGGCTTGTGGGGGGACCAGGAGGAGCGCACAGGGGTGTGGGGTGGACGTGAGGGGGCGTGTGCACTCTCAAGGTCCCCTCACGTGTCTGGATGGAGCTGGCTCTGGATCAGTGGGGGGGGGGGGGGGGGGGGGAGTGACAGTCAGAGGGCCCCAGTGCCGCCCCCGCCCCAGCCAGCCTCTGACCCGTAAAAGACCGGTGTGTAAATGTGATGTTATGTGGCTCTGGCCCGTGTGCAGCTGCTGCGCACCAGAGACCCCCGCAGAGCCCTGGTCCAGCCCCGGGGGGGGGGAGGGGCCATCGTTTATAGACGCAGGTGTGGCACAAACGTTATCTTTCATCCCAGTCATGACCCGGCCCCCGGTTCACCTTTCTAACTGCTGACGTCACTATCAGAGGCATCAAACCATTCGGTGCAGAGGAAACAACCTAATTCAACACACACAATCACATAGTATGCACCATTCATCCACATTCTTACACACACACACACACTTCCATCCACATTCTTACACACACACACACAAACACTTCCATTCACATTCTTTTACACACAAACACACTTCCATTCACATTCTTTTACACACACACACTTCCATTCACATTCTTTTACACACACAAATACACTTCCATTCACATTCTTTTACACACAGCAAATACACTTCCATTCACATTCTTTTACACACACTCTTCCGTTCACACACTTACAAACACACACTCTGTAATGGGCCATCACATGTATATCCAAGGTGGGAGTGTGTGTCTAAAGGGAGGGGACTCTCAATGCTCTTCAAACCACAGACCCCAACCCCTCACCTCTAATGACAATACTGCAGATACTCTCCAGGTGAACAGTACCTGTATCCAGCACAGTGTGTTTGGCGTCGGGTATTTGCTTGTTTACAACAGTAACAGAACTCAATTGCAATGATTAAAGAGGGTCTAGACACATTTAAACATTGCCAATGTAATAGAATTGGTGGGTGGGGTCCCTAGAGGGTGGAGGCGGGGTGAGGTCCCTAGAGGGTAGAGGCAGGGTGAGGTCCCTAGAGGGTAGAGGCAGGGTGAGGTCCCTAGAGGGTAGAGGCAGGTGAGGTCCCTAGAGGGTAGAGGTCCCTAGAGGGGTGGAGGCGGGGTGAGGCCCCTAGAGGGTGGAGGCGGGGTAAGGTCCCTAGAGGGTAGAGGCAGGGTGAGGTTCCCTAGAGGTAGAGGTCCCTAGAGGGTGGAGGCGGGGTGAGGCCCCTAGAGGGTGGAGGCGGGGTGAGGTCCCTAGAGGGTAGAGGCAGGGTGAGGTCCCTAGAGGGTAGAGGCAGGGTGAGGTCCCTAGAGGGTAGAGGCAGGGTGAGGTCCCTAGAGGGTAGAGGCAGGGTGAGGTCCCTAGAGGGTAGAGGCAGGGTGAGGTCCCTAGAGGGTAGAGGTCCCTAGAGGGTGGAGGTGGGGTGAGGCCCCTAGAGGGTGGAGGCGGGGTGAGGTCCCTAGAGGGTAGAGGCAGGGTGAGGTCCCTAGAGGGTGGAGGTCCCTAGAGGGTGGAGGCGGGGTGAGGTCCCTAGAGGGTAGAGGCAGGGTGAGGTCCCTAGAGGGTAGAGGCAGGGTGAGGTCCCTAGAGGGTAGAGGCAGGGTGAGGTCCCTAGAGGGTAGAGGTCCCTAGAGGGTGGAGGCGGGGTGAGGTCCCTAGAGGGTGGAGGTCCCTAGAGGGTGGAGGCGGGGTGAGGTCCCTAGAGGGTAGAGGCGGGGTGAGGTCCCTAGAGGGTGGAGGCGGGGTGAGGTCCCTACAGGGCGGATGCGGGGTGAGGCCCTCTACAGGGCGGAGGCGCAGTGTACTCTGGAGAGGTGGGTCTTCAGTAGGGTGGGGGCAGGCAGGAGGGGCCTGTGGTCCTGAGAACATTGTTCTGGGTGCATGGACTGTCACTGGGGCCCCCTGCAATAAGGAAGACATGCGCAGGAAACCCCAAAACACGCCTGAGCCTCCGTCCACTCCACCAGTCTCCGGCTCCGTGCACCAGGCGAGCCCAATGCCCCGAAACTCCTAGCGCCGCGAAGAAGCCACAATGCGCCCATCACAAATTATTGAAATAAAAAGGTACCATCGAGGGAGATTCCGCTCTTCTCGGTGCCCCTGGGGCGTACGCGCCTCCGCGCCTCCCGCCCCCCCCCCCCCCCCCCCCCCCCCCCCCCCCCCCCCCCCCCCCCCCCCCCCCCCCCACCCCTCGCCCCCCCCAGTACCTGGAGCCAGTCAGCGGCCCCTGCACAGGGTTATGTACTGACGGGGCCCCCTGGAGCTCCCCCCCCCCCCCCCCCCCGCACCGCTTGGGCTGCGGGCGCCTTTGTTACGCCACTGCGGAGTACCTGTCGGTTCGAGCTGCTATTCCCATGACTACGGACAAATATTTGAATTTCCTGTAATTCCTAGTACAGCGCGAGCCATGACCACATAAGGGGCGTCTGTGCGCTAGACGCGAAATTAACAACCATATTTACAGCAGAAGGTGCCGGTTTCAGGCAGTGCTGCGGTGCTCAGAAACACGCGGGGGAGGAGGAATACGGATCGGTAGGGGGTACTGAGTGAGACACCACCAGATTTAATTAAATAACCAACATTTGTGAAGACTTGAGAGACAGAGATGAAGTGTGTGCGCGTTTGGGGCTGTGTGAAATCCGACAGACATTACCGAACCCGACTGAAAGCTCCTGTACCCAACTATTCACCAAAAAATACATGCATTATTGGGGTGTCACGCCAAAACGCCCCCCGCAACCCCCCGAGCTACGTCCCCTGCTGATGGGTTTAAGAAAGACCGGGAGATGAGAAGCAGCGAGTCAGAGAGGTATGTGAGGGGGAGAGAGAGTGGGTGGGGGCGGAGGGGACCGGGGAGGGAGGGAGAGAGTGAGTGGGGGCGGAGGATGGAGATCTTAGGAGCGCTGACGTTTATTAAATAGACGCGTTTTGAGATTCTTTGTGAAGGGATTAATGGGGAGAGGGCACGGAGGTCCTGAGATGCCAAGCTGCAGGGCATTCCAGAGAGGGGACACGCGGTTTATGAAGGAAAATTAAAATATAAAGAGAAAGGTGGGCGCTGGGGGGCGCGGGCGATGCCGCCCTGTGCGGAAGCCCCGGGGTCGCACCCTCTTCTAAGCGTCGACAGCGCGAGCCCTGGGCACCTAGCGCCTCCCCAGGTCCTCGACACTGTGAGTGGGTGCGGTGAGCCACCTGCCCTACAGCTAGAGCTCCTCGTGCAACCGAGGGCATCCCTCCAAGTGAATGAGCTGCGGGGCACCATGGCTCCTGGCTACAGACCTGCCCATCGGGGCGCCAAGCCATGTGCCGAGCTGCTGTGGCACCGGGGGCACACACGGGCCTTCCTCACTCACACCCAGTATAGAGGTAGCTGCTAGGGTGCTATAGCGCCTAGCTACAGACCTGCCCATCGGGGCTTAAAGCCTTGTGCCAAGAGCTGCTGTGGCACCGGGGGCACACACGGGCCTTCCTCACACCCAGTACAGAGGTAGCTGCTGGAGTACTATAGCGCCTAGCTACAGACCTGCCCATCGGGGCTTCAAGCCATGTGCCAAGAGCTGCTGTGGCGCCGGGGGCACACACGGGCCTTCCCCACTCACACCCAGTATAGAGGTAGCTGCTAGGGTACTATAGCGCCTAGCTACAGACCTGCCCATCGGGACTCCAAGCCATGTGCCAAGAACTGCTGTGGCACCGGGGGCACACACGGGCCTTCCCCACTCACACCCAGTATAGAGGTAGCTGCTAGGGTACTATAGCGCCTAGCTACAGACCTGCCCATCGGGACTCCAAGCCATGTGCCAAGAACTGCTGTGGCACCGGGGGCGCACTCAGGCCTTCCTCACACCCAGTACAGAGGTAGCTGTTGGAGTACTATAGCGCCTAGCTACAGATCTGTCCATCGGGGCTTCAAGCCATGTGCCAAGAACTGCTGTGGCAACAGAGGAGCACACGGGCATCTCTCACTTACACCCAGTACAGAGGTAGCTGCTGGAGTACTATAGCGCCTAGCTACAGACCTACCCATCGGGGCTTCAAGCCTTGTGCCAAGACCTGCTGTGGCACCGGGGGCGCAGAAAGGCCTTCCTCACACCCAGCACATAGGTAGCTGCTGAAGTACTATAGCGCCTCGTGTGCCCATCGGGGCTTCAAGCCACGTGCCAAGAGGAGCTGTGGCACACACAGGCTTCCTCCCTCACGGAGCCTTTTCAAGGCCAGCTGAGCAACAAGGAACGGAGCAATGATTAGATCTGCCTAAAAGCAGCATTAGCCCTCCGCGTTCTAGACCATTTTACTACTGCACAAGTACTCGTAGGATGTTTACCGTATCGAACTCAATATGCCAAGCGAGAGCGAGTTCAAGGCCGTTGTGTCCGGCTCACAGCAGACCGGGCTCAGCCTTGGTGAGGGGCAGTAGCTGGTTACTGACTCATAATTGGGTTGGCCAAACATCCCGGTACCAGCTCTGACCCACCGAGGTGTTCCTGTCAAACTTTTTTGTTTGTAATGAAGAGAGTGAACCATACTGGTGTATGATACTAGGGTCTCTCATGAGCTACCCTGAAGCCCTCAACCAGTAATTACCACTGGTGGCGTAAATGATCACCACTATGGCATCATCATTGGGTGATGCACCTGGGTACTCGCTTCCCAAGGCGAGTGCCAACTCTCTGGGAGAGTACTTGTGGGGTCTGTACAGTGAAAGTTACAATTACCTCCTGTATGTGGCCTGTGAACTTTAAACTGAATAAAAGTACAGGCGTAAGCTTAAAAAGCTGAAGTGGTGATGTTATTCGGATGTGTCAACCATCCACGTCATCATGACTGAAATGGTCAACATGTTTCGGCCTTTGCTGCCCTATCGGGTCCTAGGCCTTCCTCAGGACCTTTGTAATAATTGGCAGATTCCAGTCGTCGTACTTTATGTGCTCAGTCAGTCTACCATACTCACGTCTTCGTAATTATTGTATAACATGATACCTCGCAGGGAAAAAAATCATACCTGGGACTTTGGGGAAAAAAGGATTCTAAAAAAGATAAGAAAAGATCATGCCAAGCATGTGTACATTTCTTCAGTTCTCATGTGCACATGCTTTGGTTCCTGTTAGACCGCCACAGTTCCATGGCAAGTAGAGGGACCCATCCACCAGAGCTCTAAAAAGGATTTTTTTTCCGACCGATGGGCACTTTGAATGGTCCCCCGGTGAGTCATTATTCAATGTATAGTTCGCCCCTCTCCCACACACGGTGGGGCATGCAAAATATGAACTAACAGAAAAGGGGTCAGTAACTCCATGGTGGTCTGGGAAGGAGAGCGGGTCTACTGTACGCAAGATCACCTAGCAAGGGTGCCAGGGCCCCATGAGAAGGGCCCCTCTGTGCCCTGCTGGGTAGTGAAACAACCACCCCTGGTGCAGCTGGTACCCCATGCTCTCAGGGCCTGGTGTCACTGCACTAGAGACACCCACTTCTCTGTGTCCTTTCACGCCACAGCGTCCGTCAGACGTCATTTACGCCACTCAACCCATTTAGTGTTGTTGGTGGCAAATTAAAGTGAGCCCTGCTGTTAATCCCAATGTTTTAAAGGTTATAGGCTACTTCAAGTAATGGTAAACTCGCTGACTCTTCCAGTGTCTGTACATAGCGCTTAATAAATGTGAGCGCTATCAGAGCTGCTAATATTGTTAAAGATGGTGGCGGAGGTACAAGGATGTCCAGATGTGCCAAGACAGCACAGTCATCTCAAATGTGGTGGCTACAATTGGCCCCTTCTGCTATAGTCAGTGACACTGGAATTATGCGGCAGAGGAGGACCAAATTATGCGGCAGAGTTGAAGAAAATTATGTCGCAAGAAAAGGCAACTCATGCAGCGTAAAGTGGCACATTTTGGAATAGTTTTACTTCAGTATTCTGCAATTTTTACACCTGGTAACAGCGTCTGTGAAAAGAGTTCACCATATTACTAACAATTTCACACACAAATACAGCAATAAGCAAATTAAAGCTGACGAGTCAAACTTTACAAGAAGTTTCCGGTGTGCAGGAACCCAAGTGAACATATTTTTTTGTAGCTTTTGATCAAGTTGTGCTACAAAAAAATTTGTTTAAACAGTGCAAATTGTGAGTCACGTGGCCAATGCAGCAAATCCATACTAATGCGAAAATTGCAGCGGCCACAGAATCACAAACTTCCTGTGGCCCTGACAGTCAACGACAACACCTCCTCTCTTTCTAAAACAAAGGCGCTGCTGGGAATCCACACTGCATATTACACTCAACCAGGGGTTGAAGTGCATTAAAATAAAGTCTGGGGCCTTTTATCCTGACTCCAATGAGGACAGGGTCAGTGATCGTGGGGGCGGGATCAAAGGCGTGGCTAAAAAGAACAAAATAGTCTGTAACTCTTTTGCTGATCTGTTGCCTTGAACTAACTACATATAAAATAAAACCTCAAATGAAAATAAATGCGAGTTAGACTAATCAGTGAAAGATGCATTGTTTCATGTTGTGAAACCTCTACTGGTTAATGCAATCCCTGCAGATATCTGTGGGTAACCAGAGGCCCACAGCAGTCAATTCTAGTTGGTGCGGTGGGAAATAGTGACGCGTATTTGTGATGTCCCAAGGCCCCAGCTGGTGGCAGAAGTCCTGTGAATATGCACAGCCTTAGACAGGCTGCCTAAATATAGATCCGAGCAATATGCAAAGTGCACCCTTAAAAGCAGGCACTCCACAGCTCATCTAGTCACCTTACAATACCTCCCAAAAAGAACACTCAAGTGACCCCATCAATTAAAGCCAATAATGGCTTCCAAGCACTCAACATCTGCAGATGGACCAAATACACACATTTACAGAGAGACGATTTAAGGCGTGGGTAAAGTGAGCTTTGGCCCAGGAGCCCAAGGGCCTACTTTTTCAGGGGGGCCCCTAATGCAGCCAGCTGTGTTCTCAGCAGTCTTTCCCTCATGACCTTGAATAATTCTTACATAGATTGCTTAAAATCCCATTTCCTTTCATTTATTTTTTATGTGGCCAATGGGTGAGTTTTTTCAGTTTTTTGTCCAGACATTTTGCAGAGAAATGTTTTGTTTATGTTTCGTGCACCATCCACGCAAAGTTTCTTTTAGATCAAAACAGTATCTCACATATGATGAATGGGAAGATGTCACAGACATTATTTGCAGTAATATTAGTGAGCTGCTGCGGTACAAGATTAAAAACACAACACTATCCATGAATATTAAATGTAAACACATTTAGAATATGAACCAGTGTTCCTGTGCGCTATCAGTGACCTGGCCAAAGAGGGCAGGAAAGATGAATCTGGATCATCAATTCAAAGCTGTTCCAAATAGGGTCCTCCAAAACACATCTGGCTCGGGCCCCCAACATTCTCAAGATGTCCCTACATTCACATTCTTCAGGCAGCAGACACCCTGTCCCTCCCTCTGCTTCACAGCACAGCAGAGGGTCTTCCCTTCCATTTGGGCTGAGGCGTCTCAAATTTCGGAAAAAAACGAAACAGAGAGGTTGCCTTTTAATATAAAGAAGGGGAACTGTTGCCAAATTAAAAAGTTTGGGCGCACGTTGCAACTCACATCCCACTAACTTTGACCTCTGCACACAACTATTTGGCAGGAACCAAGGTGAGGATTTTCAGGGACCCTGTGACATACATTGTTGTGTCTGTCCCTGACAAGTGCTTGGCCATGCAGTCTGGAACACAGATCAATACCAGGCCACAACCGGCGACTAAGGGTGCTGAATTATTAAAGCCCGACTTGTCCAAGCACAGCAGCTCGGTGGCACAAAACAGTCAACAGAGCTACAGTAGCAGTAAACAGAAAGTTTTTCCTGCCTATTTTTTTGTTAAACTTTACGTCTTTATATAGTGCGTACTAGGAGGCCCAATAGCGCGTTATCTGGCTGAGAACAGCGACAATACAAAACAGAACTATAAATAAGTGAAGAGGAGTGCGCATGCTTGTGTGTTTATGTGAGAGAGTGTGTTTAATTGTAACTGTGTACGTATGTGTAAGTGAAGGGCAAAGTGTGTGTGATGTCACGTACGCTGACATTTTGGTTAACTGATGTCCATGCCTGTGTGGGTGTAGTACCCTGGCACCATGCTTATAAGAATCCTTAGGCACAAAGGGGCTTCGTGAGAGCACCCCGTGTGCTCAACTATAATGGGTCATAAATGAGTTTCCGTTTTACTGATTTTTTTTTTTTTACAGATAAATACAAACAGAAAAGAATGCGTTTCCTGGTGTATGTTTTTTTTTTTAAATCTTGAAAAATTAGGTTTCTTTTGGGTGACTCAGTGCTGTCTAGTGATTTCCAGGGCAACAGCTGAGCAGACAGACAGCCTGGGAAGTCGAACAACAAGACGAGATTTCCACACACAAGCATATGTTAACATATATTTGTATTATAATGCTGATTTTACCTGTGGGTTTAATGTTTTGCTCTATTTGGCTGCTTAGTTAGGCAAAAAGTGACAGGCACCAAAGTATGAGTTCGTATTTATAAGTTAAATATACCATTGTACAGTTCCATTCATTCTCAAAATATAAAATAAGTACGGATAAATACAAATACGATGGCCAAAAAATAACTATGGATAAATGCAGATGGAAATGTCCAAATTCTAAATGTCTTTATATCTAATATTCAGAGATAACCATGCCTGTTTAACATTGTAACACAGAAGCAGTTCAGTGATGTTACTGGAAATATCCTCTGGGACACCCCCACCCCCATATGTGAGGTCCTCTTTTGATTGAAAAGAAAACTTTTGTTATCGATGCTGCATGAAACAAACGCAACATTTCTCTGCAAAATGACTGTAATAGACTCTGCAAAGGAGACCGTATATAAGACGATCTGTTTAGGAATTATTCAAGGTCATCAGGTTAAGAGGCTGCAGAACAGAACCGGTACAATCATGGGGGGCCCTGGGCCGGCGCCAATTTCACCCATTCCTTAAGACGTCTCCTGGAAGAGGGGGAGCCCCAACTACCGCGGCTATGGCCAGAGAAAGGGGCGCCCGTGCTCAAGGCAGCGCCATGAATACTAACTTCATTGCATGCATTTATGCACACTGGCTAAGCGCACGTGTGCACGCACAGCTCAAGAGCCCCACAAAAGTACACAGAATGGGGCGTGGGGGCGATTCCTATGGGCAGAACCTCTGCAGGTGGCACCGACAGTGGCGCCGTCCTGCACAAGCAGGCCTCCGACCTACTCAGTGGCTGGGTCCACACGCTCTTGGGCCCCGGTGCCACTGCACCTCCTGCACCCTTGACGACGATTTTTCAGTGAGGAGTGATCCGCATGATTGGTTTAGGGGAGGTGCAGGGAGAAAGTAGTGGGGAAAAAACACGAAATAGACAATAGTTGTTAATCTGGGTCCTTGCCTGGTGTATGTTTGATGGACATTTAAGGGGAACGATGTTAATTTAGATTTTTTTTTTTTTTTTACAATAAAAGATAGCTCGGTGGGTTAACGTGCCTGCCCCAGAGGTCTGCAGTAAACGGGATGCCAGATTTGAACACAGATCTGTATTGGCTCATCGCGTCGTCCTTTCTCCGCCAATAGGAGGGACATCATCACATTGTATAATAAAAATAAACATCACTTTATGGGACAGTTGTTTATTACGAATATATAAATGTTCACATGTGTTGGTGCAATGAAAACAGCAGCGCATGCGCGCGGACATAGGCTCCTTTGGGATTGTACCCAATAGGTTTTTAGGGAACACGTTTCTGGGAAGTGTATTTCACTGAAGAAATCCTGCTAGCGCCTTACTGCAGGGACTGCACACCGTAGGCGCTAGTTCATGAAGACTAGACGTGGCTGGTATAGACACAAGCAGAGCCCCTCAGGTTTGGGCTCGGTAGAGGAAAACCGACCCCGCACAACACCCCCCGCACCCCAACCTCACCCGCATCACCTCAATACCGCCCCGACCGGCTCCAGTCCAGTGAAAATAAATTCACGCAAATCCACATGTCATCGGAGCCTCACTCACTAGTGATGGGCGCATGCCATAAACTGGACCCCTTAGGGTGTAAATGCTAACTGGAAGGTGCCCATATAGGACTTTTATCCAGCCCTAGCTTGTTGGGCGACCACACTCTGACCGCTGGGACTTTCCACTGGGCCAGGACCTTATACATCCCAATAGACAGAGGGCTCTGGGATTACCAATCCCGGAACGGATAAGGTTCTCCTGCCGCGCGGGGCCAGCGATGGCACTCATTTTACAGAGGTCGGGACGGCTGGTGTCTGAGCTCTCCCTGGTCCTGGACACATCGAGCTCAGCAGCAGGCGCCTTAACGTTGATATTTGGCGCGGAACCAGGTGATACCACCTGTGCAGCAAGTGCAGTGCTCGGACAGGCACTGCGGCTCGGTACCTGCGCACTTCGGAGGAGGCACTAGGGCTTCTGGGATATCCGGCGGGCTGGTAGCAGGCGGGTTACACACATCTCTGCGGGAACGGCTCAAGGGATTAGGATTATCACACGGAGGGCACCCTTCAAGCCGCAGTAGGCACACCGACCCGCAGAGCTATCTTTCTAGGACTAGAAACCATTGGTGTTCCTGCAGCAGGCGCCCGGACCCACTGAGCCGCCTCCCCTCAATGGGGACCAGAGGCCTACACGTTGCACACAGACCTCTACACGTTTCAGACAGACACATTACACATCAGTTTGAGTCAGGGCTTTAAGCGGGCCGGGTCCTGCCGGTGCTCAGCAGGTGCAGGGACTGGTCCCTATCGGGCTCTCCGTTCTTGTCCGCACCCTCAGGGTGCAAACAACCTTAACTCTATAGCAGAACCGCCCTTCACTGCCTCGGAGGTAACTTCAGACAGTCAGTCTCACCTTCAGAACAGAAGCATTTTCAATATTTTATACCACAAAGCTGTTGTTCTTGCCCATTTATCTTATGCAACTCACCATTGGCAAAGCCAGTAGGCCTGGCTTGTGGGTGTAATGTCAGTTGTATTGGATCTGATGCAGCGACAGAAAGCGGCGGCAAATCGCTGCACACTGTGCTAAGCACACATTTTTAACTTTCGTGTTTTAAGCCACGCCTTTAGTTACATCGACCACGCCCCTTTGAGCCCCCCTAGTTTTTCCATCCCACTTAAAGCCCCGGTTTCAGTGATGCATAAACCGCGCACAATGGTCACATATATAACGGATATTAATGCATGAGACATACCTGGGCTTCTCTCCGCAGGTGCCGAGGGCATCCTCTTGGCGCTGTTTTTCGCTTCCTCGCGGTAAATAAAATATAACAGTTTTTATTTCAGGTTCTGTCTATAAAAAGGGGGGAGTCAGGGGCTGGGCCGTCAGCTCAGAAGCAATCCACGAAGCACTTGAAAGTCAGTCTGAAGTACCTCATTGGGGAGGTGTCCCCCTGTGGAAAGAAGAAGGGCTCAGGGGGGCGTCGGGGGTGCCGGCAGGGGTCTGCTCAGGGATGCAGGACAGGGGCGCTGCGGATGCACCGTGTGATGCTCGGCTCCATCACCCGCACTCTGCTGCGGCTCCCACCGCAGCCTCTCCAAATAAAGGCTGGAAAAAAAGAGCTCCCAACCCCCTCCCCTCCAGCAGCCACCTGATTGGACAGCCACCGTCGGTGCACCCTGCTCACAGCCCGCTAGGGCATCATGGGGGCTGTAGTTTCAAGCAGGGTGGTCCCTGCACCTGCTAGCCCTCGCCTTCTATATCACTGCATCATCCGAGCTGTAGTTCCCAAGCACTGCTGCGCTGTGCTCCTGCTGACAGACCTCCCATAGCATCATGGGAGATGCAGTCCCTCTGCCTCGTGCGCCTCTGCAGCATCATTAAGGCACGCCTGTGACTTGCGGTGCTATATGCATGGCTGCCAAGTTTCCCAGGTTTATGCGTGATGTGCTTCTCCAGTCCAGGTTTTTTCCCTTTGAATTCTGGAACTTGTAGTTCTGTTTTATAATGGGATAAACAAAAATACAAGTGCCAGAATCCAAAGGAAAAACCTGGACTGGTTCTGTACATTACGCATGGACCTGGGAAACCTGGTAGGGCTGAATAAGGAAAGATAATGACCTAAAGATCCCAGGCTGTAAAGTGCTATTTGCTATTAAAAAAAAAATCTGGACTTGCTGAAGGTGTTGAACATGAGAGATGGCCACTTGGCAGACATGTTTGATTTTCTACCTCACTCCTTGTCCGCAGGACGCCAAGTGTTGGGCACAGCTGTTGCAAGTCATTGTTAGGAGGTGTTAGGCCAATGAAAGCCCACCAAGACTACAAATCCCAGAAAGCATTAGTTTAGGAAATGAAAGCCAAAGACTTGAAACGAGGTGTCCTGATACGACGGGCCTTGTGGTACAGGGCTAAGCGTAGTGCTTTAAATGGGCAGGTGCTGTCCGGTACTGAGTACTGCACAGCTTTAGTTTGAAAGGGAGAGTACCTGCAATTGTCATCACTGGTTCAATACGTTTAATGTGAGAGCACTGGCACTTCTTAGGCTCAAACAGGTACTCTGGGAGGGAGTACCAGGACTTCTGTAGGTCCATTTAAAGCACTGGCCAAGAGACATTAGTCGTGTGATCTATATACAGTGAACCACCCAATCAGCATGCCCCAGGCGTCTTGGGAGTTTAAGCCCAAGCATGGCAAATTACCTGTTCGAAGACATATTTTTTATTCAAAAAGTACAAGTACATTTTGACTGAATTTGTAATATTGTTCAAGTAACAAAGCACGTCCACTTTTGCCAGAGAACTGCTCCAAGAACTTTGTTAAGACACTGAAGAAGTGCTGGTGGTCTTCAAGCCAAACAAACAAGTTACTCGCCTTCGGTAACACTTTCTGGTGGATACTCTAACCACAGATCCTCACCTTGTGAATACCCCCAGGTACCAGTCTGAGTCCAGAGATCTTATTCTCATTAAATCCATCGTGCACCCGTAGTACAGCTCAGCACTGGGTCCATCCCACTCCGGAAGTGACATCAGGGCCACAATATAACCACCACCACCTCCACGCGTCAACGCCAGTTTCTTTCTGATACGGACGCTTCAAAAATCAGATTGTGCCAGTGTGCAAATCTCAACTTGATATATTTTTAATATGCTCTAGAGAAGTCTATTCCCCAGAGAGGCGGGTGGGTCGGTGAGGAAACTGCAGTTTGGTAGAGTAACCTGCATAAAGAGCATGACCAAAGTTAAGCAACTTGTTGTCCCAATGGATGCTTCTAGCTGCAGATTCCTCACCTTGTGAATAGATACTGAAGCCGTACCGTCCCAGCTGGTGGGTCTGTGGAATGGTTCAGATCAGAAAATCTTGCACCACCAGATGGGCAAAATGCCCTTCCCACCATCTCGGCACTCCAAGCAATAGGGCCTCGAAACGTGTGGACTGATGCCAAGTAGCAGCCTGGCAGATGAATCATCCAGTATGACGGCAGTCGGGAGCCGACAGTGATCACAACACGGATTTGCAGAATAGCGCATGCTACAATTAAAGGATTTAAACTGGTTGGCTCAACAAACATGACCATTTACGTGGATAATATTCTCCCTTCCCCAGAGATGTACCAATAAAGCCTATTTGTGAAGGTTCTCGCACCCTTCCTTACTGTCCTGAGAAGGCCCAAAGAAAGTAGGGACCGAAACGCATCAACATCTATATATTGGAAGAGTCAGATTATTATTTGTGGAAACATACAGTGGAGAAGTGTGGCTCAATGGTTAGAGCGACAGACCCTGATGCAGAAATCTGGCCCGGGACCAGGGTTCAATTTCCGCCTTGGTGGGTCTTGGGCTCAATTTCCTCAGACCTGATAATTCTTGCATCGGTGCCTAATCTAATTAATGGGTCACACTCTGGGCAATAGCTTGCTTAATCTCCACAGCGCTGGGATGCCTGGCTGCACCTTGGAGGTTGCCCAGGAGTGGGCACCTCACAAGGAAAAGCCAGGAAAGGTTCCACAGCAGTATGTGTACAGCGCCTTGAGACCCTAACGGGTGAGTAGTGCGCTATACAAGTACGAAGTTTACAGAGATTGCCAGATGGTTACAGTCAATGATAACAAGGGGCCTAGTGAAAATGAAAGCACAGCTATGAATGAATGAATTGAGGAAAGGCGATAAAGCCAAGATTGTGTATTGTAACATATTTGTATTATTTGACTTTATTTTTGTTTCTGATGAGAAAGTATTTTTATAAACCACCAAACCCAGGGACTGTGAGAAACTATGAACGTCTACTCTGAAATTGTGTAAAAGAAAAAAATATATTGTGGCATATATTTGGCTGTCCAGTGAATATTTAAGATTTTCACTGCGATCAACTAAGACAGAGGATTTTTTCCTGATATGCCTTCTTATTATTTATGTTGGATGCCCAGGACAGGCACTCCATGGGCCACGGTAGAGGCAGCCTTGTTCCTAGTGGCGTGAGCCCACGGGCCTCCTGGAGGCGGATTCCTAGCCAGTCCATAGCAAACCTTAATTCAAAGAACAATCCATCTGGAGATAGTACATTTCTGTGCTGCATTTCCATAATTTGGTCCAGAGAAACCAATGAAGAGTTGATCGTCCATCCGATAGTTCCTCGTGCAATTAATACAGAAGCGCAGACCTTGCTTCAGGGATCTCCAACCTTTTTTGTAGTAAAAGCTACTTAGGTTGCTGAAAATCATCCAGAGCTACGAATCTTATTCGAATTTTAATACTGACCACATCAGAGAGGTTTACATGTTTGTTTTAAATATAAACTTTTCAGTTGTTGTGGCTGGGCTGCACACAGGAGAGCTACTTATGTGTAGCTCGAGAGCAACTAGTAGCTCACAAGCTACTAGTTGGAGGCCACTGGAAGCGATGGAGTCTGTCGCCTTCCTTGGATGGATGGGTAGGGGCCAAGAATACCAGGAGGATGATAGACTGCCCAATGTGGAAATGTGTGACAATGTTCTTAGTCCACAGTGCTGGCTTGTCCAAAACGAAGGTGGTGTATGGATGTTGGGCATAAAGTGCTTGAACCGCACTCATGGGACACGTTGACATAATCACTATGAGAAACACTGTTTTCAGGGTTAGTAGCCTCAGAGAGCAACTTTGCAGTGGTTCAAAAAGGGTGCATATTAGAAACTTGATAACCAAATTCAGAAAACATGTGGGTCAGCCTCTTTATAATAAAAAAACAAAATCGTATCACTACAGGTGATTTAAAGAGATGGTTGATCAGATAACTGTAGTACGGCTGAGAAGGCTGACACATGCCCTTTAACTGTCAACACAATAAGGTCTTGTTGGGCCAATGAAAAGGAAAAAAAAGATGTGATGGCTGGGCTTACAGGAACTGGATATACCTAGAAGCACACCACACAATGACCGTCTCACCGTGTCCCACATAGGTGGGTGCTGTGACTGTTCAGATGTCTGCTAGAATGACATTTACAACCTCGGAGAAGGTTAAAAGCAGTTTGCTGTTGCTGCTCAATATGCAAGCATGGAGGAGTAAGTTCTGTAGGCTCGGGTGCAGGAACGTGCCCAGTTGCTGTGAGAGAGGATCCTCCGGAAGAGGTTTCCAGATCAGAGGACATGCTCATGGTCAGAAGCTCTGGGTACAGCACTCTGCTAGCCCAATCCAGAACCACTAGGATAACTTGGGGCTGGTTGTTCCTGATCTTCTTCTGAACTTTGGGCAGGAGAGGTAGGGGAGAGATTGATGCACAAGAGTCCTGAGCTCCAGCCCAACAGAAAGACATCTTTGAGGAAGAATTGCCTAGGAATCTCCAATGCACAAATGTTTGGACACTGCACTCAGCCAGCTCCAAAAGTGTAGATCCTCTTGGCATAGGGCCCAAGACTCCACCCCAGCTGCTTTTTGCAATGCCACATGGTAGCGGTGTTGTCTGTCAGAACCTGAACTTGTTCCCCATAGTTGGATGAAAGGAAAGCCTTTGGTCCAGTGCGGCAGAGGAGAGGCACCTTAGGTGTGCGAGAGTCATTGTACCCTTGGCGTAAATGCGACTACGGGGAAATCCCTTCCCCCTCTTGGCCAATTAAGCTGACAACGGAACCGTCTTAGGCTCCTCCGTAACTGAAGAGACATGTAGGAGAGCCTTATGGTACACCCCTTAATATTACTGAGAGACAGACAGGGTGTCCTAGCCCAGAAGAAAGCCACCTGATCTGTTAGGGCATTTGTAATTTGACTGAAAGATGTAGAAAGAAGTTCTGGAAAGAGAGACCATTACGTTTCAAGATATATCCAGCAATGGCTATTTTAACAATGTCAACAATACACATGAAATAAAAAGATATTTAGGGTTATCCATGGCACCCTGAATTTTAAAGAAAACAAATATTTAGAGCTCCCAGATTCGTTCTAGTTGAGCCCATCCAGATGGTATCAACCTACCATGATAAGCGGAGGCGGCGCCCATGATGATGCGTGCCGGTATTTAACAGGTGAGGTGTCTCCTCTACTCTCTTTGGGACACCTCGGTAGGAAGGTAGGAGTGCCCATGGTAAAGGAGTCGGATATGAGCCACTGCATTTCTTGTGATGTGAATAGGTAGCGCTTCGAGTCTGTGCAATGGCCGGATCAGAGGAACTCTCATTCTCTCAGGGTGTGAAAGAGGAAAGCCTTTCGTGCCAAGCACATCACCCACAACTCCATCAGGTTGATGTGGATGTGAGTTTTCATCAAACGCCAGTTTCCTCTGTTCTCCACCTCTCCCACATGGCCTCCCCAACCAGCAGCAATGCATCCACCATGACCATTGGTTCCGGGTGGGGTAGGGGGATCTACTACTGGTCCAACAGCAGTCCACCAATCACCACTGCAGATTTTTGCACTGTCCTCTGAAACCTGTATGGAATCTGAAACATTCCTTGGTGTTAAGCTACCAGACTTCTGATCCTATTGCAGAACGTGCACGTGCCACCTGGCATTTTGCACTGGCAGGAGGCCAATATGCCAAGAATCCTCAGTGCCACACTCACTGAGACCCAGGTCAGGGTTTGAAACATCGGGATCATAGCCTGCACATCCTGAATATCGTTGAGGCAGAGAGAAGACTCGGAACAGCACAGTGTCCAGGATGGGCCGAATGAAAGGGAGCCTCTGTGAAGGAATCAGGTGTGAATTCAGCATGTTGGTGGTAAATCACAAGGATGTCAATAGGTTGGCCGCCGCCTGGAGATGGTTCACAACTGTCTGAGGTGAGCCCACCTTTAGCAACCAGTCATCGAGGTACAGGAAGACTGGTGTTCCCAACCTCCTGAACACCTGAGGGGGGCTGGTGAGGTGACACGGGAGTACAGAGAGCCGACAGTGCTCGTGGCTCACACGAAACCCCTGGTAGCATCCGTTGGATTGTAGGACAGGGATGTGGTAACAGGCATCCTTCTAATCCAATGCCACCAGCCACTTGCCTGAATCCAGGACAGGCAGAACTTGGGCCAAAGTGAGAATATTTAACTTGCTCTTCTTGAGGAAAAAGTTTAATGGGAGGAGGTCTGCAATAGCACAAAGTACTCCACCCTCGTGTGGTACCAGAAAGTAGCGAGCGTAGGACACAGGCCTGATCTCTGATGCCAGTATCCTCTCTGTGGCTCCATGCTCCAAGAGAATGTGAACTTCTTGTCGGAGGATGGACAAGTGGTTGTCTGTTGTGATTTAAGTGGCATGTCTGGAGAGGTGCACAGGAATGCCAGGACATAACTGCATTGGGCAATTTGAAAACCCATCTGTCTAATGTGATTCTTTTTCACCCTGATGTGATGCCTTCAAGTGGGTGAGAGTGTGCCACTAAGGGCAAACTAATGAGTTTTGCAGAAGATGTGTCGGGAATAGGGCAGTGTGTTATCCCGGGGGGGTGGATGCTGTTGTCCGGATCTCCGACATCTAGCCTGAAAGTTCTGGGAGGTCTGTGTTTGGAGAGGCAAAGTTTGTTGTGGCTTCCAAAGTCTCAAGAGGCCCAATATTTTTTGGGAAACTGCCAAAAGGATGATGCATGACCAAGACAGTACGCTCTGGCTTTGCTTTCTCTGAAGCGCTCTAACCCAGCGCCTGCCTTGTCTCCACAGAGATGGGTGCCATCAAATGACATGTCCATGAGGTACTGTTGGACATCATTCGAGAAGCCGGTGGATCTTATCAATGCATGGCGCCAAAGCATCAAGCTTGTAACAACAGCCCCACCCAGGCAGTCAATAGTGTCCCGGCTTGATCTGATCACGTCCTTCGCTGCGTCTTGAATATCCTGAATTGTTTGCTGGTGAATGACACAAAGGTCATCTGGGTCTACAGGTAAGATATCACTCCTCATTTCCCACAATGCTTTCAAGTAATGTCTCAGTTGGCAACATGAATTGACAGATCAATGGGTGAGGCATGCAGAGGAGAATATATGTTTTGACTCTATGACTGGTGAGGTGTTCGGAAATGTATTCAGGTTTAGTCAACTGGTGAAAGTCTGATGCTCTCTGGTGCTGGATACTGCAGCAGAAAAAGTGAGTCCACCGGAGGTGGTCTTTGCAATCAGGATATTTGTCTGTTGACAGGGGAGTAAGATCCTAGCTGCGCTTGGTTGCTCAAGAGGGTGTCTGTGAGGGCCTCATTAAATGGAAGGAGTTGTTCTAAAGAGATCTATTCTGGTAGCAGAATCTCAGTTAGTACATTTCTTTTAACCTCCACTGAGGGAAGATCGAGATCAAGAACTTATGCCACCCGTCTAATCACCATGACGAAAGATGCAGATTTTTCTGTAAAGTGTTAGACTGAGAACTGAGTTCAGTGTCCGGAGAGGTTTAAAGGTCACTGGCCTCCTGGAGGTCCATAAAAAGATGTTTCTAGTCGTATCCTTTTGATTCATCATCGTTATCTTCATGTGGGCTCTATGCGGCAGCGTATCAGAATCACAACGTGGCAGTGGAAGACGTGGAGTTGGTCCCTACTTTGTTACAGGTCATAGTGGAGTCACTTCTTAGTCTGAAGGGACTACAGTTTTCGCCTTTCTGGCATCAACGCATGTAGAACTGGAGCAGTATTGGGCACCAGAGAACGAGCCAGGACTGGCGACAGCTTCAGAGTCGATGCAGACCCCGGAACAGGGTGGAGAGGCATGGTCAATGCTGGAGATGGATCTGCCCACGGTAACCCCACTGGAAGTCTGCATGGAGCCTGAAGATGCACCAGAGGGCTCCAATACTGTACCAAAAATCTGCAACATAGCCTCTGTGAAGGCTTGAATATTTTGTGACATCATCAATGGAGCAGAGACCTTGGGCTGGATCGGGACTAGTGAGGGCGTCGGTTCTGTGGTGGATGGCGGAGACCTGGAGGCACCCTGACATTCATGTGATGGAACAACTCGGTCCTAAACAACTCCTTGCCAAACCACTACTGCTAAACAACTGAAAAGTCTCACAACGAAGTACAGAACAACTACTGTCTAATACTGCCTGAATAACGACTGCCTGAACACCAAATTTTATGGTAAGGTTTATAAATATAAATATAAATTCTGAACAACTAATAAACCATTAAAAAAAAAGAAAAACTTACCTTTAAATTCGTTGTTCAGGCAACACCGAATTTTAAGGTGTTTAACTTTTTTTTTCATGGTTTATTAGTTGTTTAGAAAGTATATATATATATATATATATATATATATATATATATATATATATCAATTCTAATATATATATATACACACATTCTAAACAACTACTAGACCATTAAAAAAAAACTTACCTTAAAATTCGTTGTTCAGGCAATCATTATTCAGGCAAAATCGTTGTTTAGACAGTAGTTGTTCAGCACTTCTTTGAAGAGACTTTTTAGTTCTTTAGCAGAGGTTTAGGCAAGGAGTTGTTTAGGATGTTTCCCTCATGTGATGTTTCTTGACAAGAGTGGGAGGAAGAGTGTGTTTTTTCTTTTTAGACTTACCAGAGGATTTGGAATGGGATGATTTTGGGAGCAGCCTCGGGCTGAGACCACTTCTGAGGAACGGTGAACTTGATGTGGGGCCACACAATGACACCTACTGGTGCAGGAGGGAATTGCTGTGAAACATCTCAGGATTCAGTCTGGTGTCTGGGGGTATTCACTAAGTGAGGAATCTGTGGTTAGATGTATCCATCAGAAGGTAAGTTTAATAGCAGCTGCAGAGTTTCCAAGGTCCATGCGTGATAAGCTCCTCCGGTCAAGTTTTTGTCTTTGAATTTTGGGATTTGTAGTCCTGATTTTATAATGCATAAACAAGACAAGACCGAGAATTCAAAGAAGAAACCCTGGCCTGGGGCAGCTAGTCATTCATGGACTCGGGAAACATGGCAGGGCTGGCTTATTGTAAGCAGAACAGTCTCAGGGTAGTGGGGTCAGTGTGGCTGGAGTCAGGAATCAACTGAACCCCGGAGCCAAGGGCATAGTATATATTGCTATCAAGACACAGCTCTTACTATGCTGGAGGAACTAAAACAACTCCATAAAAGGTTGTAAAGAACCTCCAAAAGAGAATATAAGCAGAAAGATACAAGGGAGAGAAAACTTGGCTGCTAAAATTTCGACAAAAACATTAAAAGAATGCTTGCTAAAAAAGAAACAACAGTTGAGCACAGCACAAAGATAACTGGATACGGACTAAAATCATACTAGTAAAATTATTACACAAATCACAACACATCTCTGCCTCTGTTAAAACAAACAAGGAAAACTACTCTAGCCACTGGTCCTCTGGTTGCTTTTGAATTCTCTTTGCCAAGTCTAAAATTCACCAAAAGCTACCCTGACTCTCTCCTACTTCTGAAGTTTTAAGCTAAGTTTGACTTGACATTTATTAATTCCATAAAAGATTTTTGTGTTCAGCGCTCTCAAGGTGCCATGCCCACAAACCAATACCTGTGGCATAGGTTAGTCACCCCTCTACAGGCCTTACAGCCAAAAAGGCAGGGTGCACTATACCACAGGTGAGGGCACAGTTGCATGAGCAATATGCTCCGACAGTGTTTAAATCCATTCTTAGACATTGTAAGTGCAGTGTGACCATACTGAGTATATGGGCTAGGAGTTTGTCATTACAAACTCCACAGCTCCATGATGGCTTCACTGAAGTCTGGGAAGTTTGGTATCAAACTTCTCAGTGCAATACATCCACACTGATGCCAGTGTTGGATTTATTGAAAAATACACCCAGAGGGCAACTTAGAGATGTGTCCTGTATTTTAGCCAAACTTCTGGTGGAGGACTGACCGGTCTGTGCCAGCCTGCCACTTCCATAAAAGTTTCTGACCACATGGAGTGAGGGCCTTTGTGCTCTCTGTGGCCAGAAACAAAGCCTGCACTGGGTGGAGGTGCTTCACATCTCCCCCTGCAGAAACTGTAACACCTGACGGTGAGCCTCAAAGGCTCAGACCTCTTGTTACAGTGCCCCACGGCACTCCAGCTAGTGGAGATGCCCGCTGCCCCAGACAAAGCCCCACATTTGGCGGCAAGTCCGGCGGGAAAGTTAGGAAAAACAAGCAGGAGTGACCACTTCAGCTGGGACCACCCCTAAGGTGTTCAGAGCTGAAGTGACCCCCTCCTTGCAGAATCATCCATCTTGGTTTGGAGGACAGGGACCAATAGGGTTAGGTCTGTGTCCCCCTTCCTGAAGGGAAAAGGCACTGGAAGGGTGTAGTCAACCTCAGGGACAGTGGCCATTGGCTACTGCCCACTGACCCCAGTAACACCCCTAAATCCAGGATTTAAGGGTTCCCCTGAATCTAGCTCATCAGATTCCTGGTGACCTCAAGAAGGCAACCAGAAGGAAGAAGGACTTCTAAGCTTACCCCCAGCAGAGAAGACTGAAGACACCAACTGCTTTGGCCCCAGCCCTACCGGCCTGTCTCCAGCTTCTGAAGCCCCTGCTACAAAAAGGCGACGCATCCTGCAGGACTAGCGACCTCTTAAAAGCCTCAAGAGGACTGCCTGCACCCCAGAGGACCAAGATCTCCTGTGGAAAGTGGCCCTGTCTAGAAAGAAACTCTTGCAAAGGACTCGAGAACTGCCCCGGATCCGTGAGTCCTGCCCACTCTGCACCTGACGCCCACGGCCCATGTCCAGCGTGCCCAACTGACTAGAGCTGGTCCCCAGGCGATTCTGACCTAGTGTCCACCCTGGGTTGACCCCTCATGTCCAACGCAACAACGCCTGCAGACTAAATCACAAGGACCCCTCTGCCCATGATGGAATGAAGATACCCATTGCCAAAAGTTACCCTGCACCCGCAGCCAACTGGCCATGGAGAACCAGACATCTAGTGCAGCAACATGCAGCAGGCAGCCCTCCTCCTTGTCCAGCCTGGGGCTTTTCTGAACCAACCACCTGTACCCAGCCTGCAGCCTACTTGTGATCCCTATTGAGAAGCATTGTGAGCGCAACGCTAAGTTTGCACTCTGCACCTGGCCGCCCCTGTGCCACTGAGGGTGTGTGTTTGATGCTAAACTGTGCCCATCCCCCCCAGTGCTCTCAAAACCCCTCAGGTCTGCCCTCTGAAGACACGGGTACTTACCTGCAAGCAGGCCTGATTCCGAGGCCCCAGCCTCCAAAGGATCCCACTTTAAATCTTGCAGCACCTTTGCCCTCTGCCCCCGGTCGGCTCTGTGTTGCTGGTGGTGGGTGTTTGAGGTTACCTTGAACCCCAAACTGTAGAACCCCTAACCCCCAGAGACTGGGACTGTAAGTCTGGTACTTACCTCAAAAAGTGTACTCATTTTTCTTTCCCCCAGAACTGTCTTTGAAAATTGCACTGTCAATGTTTTAAACTGATATTTGCTATTTTATTGAAAACCGTTTAACTTGCCAAATTGAAACAAAATGGTGTTGATACATTTGCTTGATACTTACTTGCAAATGTACTTACCTACAAACTGAAGCTTGTGGTTCTAGAAATAAAGTAGAAAAATATATTTTTGCTTTATAAAAACAATTGGCCTGGAGTTAATCATTGAGTGTGTGCTTCATTTGTTGTCAGTGTGCGTACAACAAATGCTTTGCACTGCCCTCTAATAAGCCTAACTGCTCCACCACACTACCACAAAAGAGAGCATTAGTATTATCTACTTCAGCATCTGTTAAGCCTCTGGGGAACCCGTGGACTCTGTGCACACTATATCTCATTTTGATATAGTATATACAGAGCCAGATTCCAACACTCCTAAAGAATTCACAGAAGACTCACCAGAGCTGACACTGACCAGAAGAATTCACAATAGACTCACAAGAATAACTGACACTGACGGGAAGAATTCACAGAAGACGCCCACAATGAACTGACACTGACCAGAAGAATTCATGGTAGACTCACAAGAAGAACCAATGCTGACCAGAAGAATTCGCAGTAGACTCACCAGAAGAATCAACGCTGACCAGAAGAATTCACAGTATACACACAAGAAGAACTGACACTGACCAGAAGAATTCACAGTAGGCTCACCAGAAGAACTAACATTGACCAGAAGAATTCAAAGTTGACTCACCAGAAGAACCGACATTGACCAGAAGAATTCACAGCAGACTCACCAAAAGAACAGACGCTGACCAGAAGAATTCAAGGTAGGCTCACAGGAAGGTCTGACACTGACCAGAAGAATTCATAGTAGACTCACCTGAAGAGCCAACACTGACCAGAAGAATTCTCAATAGACTCATAAGAAGAACTGACACTGACTAGAAGAATTCATGATAGACTCACACGAAGAACTGAAACTGACCAGAAGAATTCACAGTAGACTCATCAGAAAAACTGAAACTGACCACCAGAATTCATGGTAGATTCCCACAAAGAACCAACACTGACCAGAAGAATTCACAGTAGACTCACAAGAAGAACTGATGCTGACCACAAGAATTCACAGTAGAGTCACCAGAAGAACTGACACTGACCAGAAGAATTGACAGTAGACTTACAAGAAGAACAGACAGTGACCAGAAGAATTTACAGAAGACTCCCATGAACAACAAACGGTGGCCAGAAGAATTCACAGTAAACTCACCAGAAGAACTAACACTTACCAGAAAAATTCACAGTAGACTCACCAGAAGAACTGACGCTGACCAGAAGAATTCACAGTAGACTCACCAGAAGAACTGACACTGACCAGAAGAATTCACAGTAGACTCACCAGAAGAACTGAAAGTGACAAGAAGAATTCACAGAAAACTCACCAGAAGAACCGACACTGACAAGAAGAATTCACAGTAGACTCACCAAAAGAACTGACACTGACCAGAAGAATTCACAGTAGACTCACCAGAAGAACTGAAAGTGACAAGAAGAATTCACAGAAGACTCACCAGAAGAACCGACACTGACAAGAAGAATTCACAGTAGACTCACCAGAAGAACTGAAAGTGACAAGAAGAATTCACAGAAGACTCACCAGAAGAACCAACACTGACAAGAAGAATTCACAGTAGACTCACCAGAAGAACTGACGCTGACCAGAAGAATTCACAGAAGACTCACCAGAAGAACTGACACTGACCAGAAGAATTCACAGTAGACTCACCAGAAGAACTGAAAGTGACAAGAAGAATTCACAGAAGACTCACCAGAAGAACCGACACTGACAAGAAGAATTCACAGTAGACTCACCAAAAGAACTGACACTGACCAGAAGAATTGGCAGTAGACTCACAAGAAGAATGGTCCCCTTAAAACTGGGGATAGTGGCACAGCTTCAATTGTAGATTTTTTGAGCAATTAAAAAGCTATTTTTTCCATTTTTAAGGAAACACCTCAAAGGTGTTCATATATTGACACATTTGACAACAAAGCATGAATTTAATTCATGCAGTCCAAAATAGGATTAACACTGATCTTGGTCATAAAAAGCACCGATATTCTGAATGGCCTGTAAAAAAAATTGTTTTAGGGAAATTTCTACATGAGTGGCTTGCGTCACAAATGTTCACCCTCACTACTCATTTTCAGTCCAGAGTGTCATTTCCCCTTTTGTGCAAAATGTTCAAAAGTTGAGCTAATCTGGTTTTAGGCATTGCCACAGTATGTGCAAAAATCGATACGTCATTTTGGCAGGCGCTTGCGCCATCCAATTCCCTACAGAATTTACACATCAGTATTTGAAACAATGATGCCACAGAAGCAAGTCTGAAAGGCATCCTGATGAAGCAAAATGTAACAATAAGTTGATGAAAGTGGTTAACTCTTTGCAACTTTCCTCCAACTCTACCTGATGGTATGCAAATTTAAGATCTGAAGATGTAAAAAAAATATTAATCCTTCTGTCAGGATATTGTAAAATGGAAGACGATCCTGAATCCAGGCATCCCCTAGAGTATAGGTACAAGTACTCCATAAGAACAAGAACCAGCTATAAGATTCAGGAGAAACAGAGAAGAAGGAATAGGGAAGGCAAAACACTGAAGCTGCCTTGCGCACATCAGAACTCCACTGTTCTCTCTGCAGATAGTTCACCACCTGTGGAGAGACACAGTATGGTATTAACAGTCAAACAATAATAACGTGCATATCTGATATAGTAACAGTTACCACTGTAGGTTAGAGGAAAGGCATCACCCACATGAGTAGAAACTCTACAAGTGACTCACAGTAGAGGGAGATGAATAGTGGAAGACTTTCAATGGGCGGAAAAGCAGTGGAGGCAGCAGGTCATCATGGGTCGAGTATAGGAGCCGAGGACTTCAGAAGGAAACAGAGACGCCATGTGTTCCTTATAAGTCTTCTTCCTGCTCAACTTGATTTCAATTTTATATTGCAGCAGTACGGGCTAGCAAGATGATGAGGTGAGAATCCCCTGCGACTTTGACACCTTCTAACAAAGTCAACAGCTCATGAT
The DNA here is from genome assembly GCF_031143425.1 of Pleurodeles waltl. NCBI lineage: Eukaryota > Metazoa > Chordata > Amphibia > Caudata > Salamandridae > Pleurodeles > Pleurodeles waltl. Next base: position 28,232,196 of record NC_090448.1, on the reverse strand, counting down.
TCTTGGGAACATAGTCAGCTTTAGTTGTTCTGTTTAAAGATCTAAGATCAGCACACAATCTCAGGGACCTAGATTTTTTTCCAAACTAGAACTATAGGGGACAATGAGTCAACAGGCTCAATTACATGCTTTTTGTGTAGCTAGAGAGCATTTACGGACAGAGGTACAAAGCTTTTTAGAGGTCACAATTGTCCGATTCATAGAATAGGGGCATTTGTGACCGCTAAAAGACATGTTTGTATGTACCGATGTGAAATTGGGATTCAGTAAATCATTACTGAATCGCAATTTGGCCTTGCGATTCGGTATTAGAAAGTGCCTTGTTTAGGGTCCCCTACCTAATACCGAATCACAGCGGTATGTATGAATGTTTTGAGACTGAAATGCGGTTGCAAAACATTTGCAGTTTACCACCAATTTTAAATTGGTGGTAAGCCATTTGCAAATGGGAAGGGGTGCCGAAGGAACCTCTCACCCTTTGCAAATGTTTGTAAGAGCATTTTTTAGGAGTAGGGAGTGGTTTTTTCATTCAATTATCAGCTCTAGATATATTTTGAAAATCCATCCACTTTCCTCCAAAAAACAGCTTATGATTTCTGAAAATATATACATTTTTATCTCAAATACACTTTTGAATGTTGGTTTACATATATTTATTCAGCCAAACAAAGGCTTCTAAGCTAGCAGGCGGGGCTGCACACAGGAGAGCTACTCACAGGTATCTGGAGAGCTACCAGTACTCACGAGCTACTCGTTGGAGAAGCCTGGTTAAATTCACACTTGATACACCCCTTGGCCAAGTAGGACACACTGCCTTTCCATAATAAAACTTCCACAAAACACCTCACGCATTATTCCTTTGGGGAAATGTGTTCCTCTAGCTTCTTAAATTTCTGTTTGTCTTTGTTTGTAATAAAAGATTTTTCACTCTGGGCATATTAGTGCGCATTTGGTAGCCCTCTCAGTTCCTTGGTTCAGATCGATAACCCCAGTCAAAGTGGATTCTTGTGTCTCAGTAGCTGCTCTTGACTTTTATTTTAATTAAAACACTGCATGACCATCTGGCCATGAACATATTGGTCTACTATGGGTCCAAGTCCACAATTGGCAGCTCAAACACAAGGCAGCGAGGCTGTTTTCAGTGGGTGCGAAGGCAAACCCATGTCTGGAACAGAAACCGAGTCCCTCCATTACAATGCGAGGTGCATCGGTAAAACGCAATTTACGCGTTTCCAAGGCTTCAAGATACTCACCAAACGGTGCAGCTCGCACACCGTGTGATGCATCAAGCACAGGTCAAACATTTAATGAGTTTCTGTCACCAACAAAATGACCTTTTTTTCTGGACAGTGAAAAAGAGTTTAACCAGGAAGATGCAAGGGAGAGAAAGCCAGGCGGTTAAAACGCCCAGTGAATGATTGCTCAAACAGAAATAAGGTTATTGGACCAGTGGTTCATTTGTAAATAAAAACGTGCCGGTGCCCAAAGCGCTCTTCTGAAACACGCGGCTGCTGCGAGCATAGAATACTGAGGCTGCGCAATCCTGAAGCCATCTCGGCCTCTTCAATCCATTTACAGACACCCCCTGCCCCTTCAGCTCACTCTTGCAGCTTTCTATCTTTGAGACGCTTTTTCGTTTTTCTCTTCTTCCGACTTTCCCATGTGCCTTTTGCTCACAGGAAATGTTTGAGGCAGAAGAATACGTGCCGGCCCTCAAAAATAAGTGCCAGTGGGGAAACCACCGGCTCAAATTAAGCAGTGCATTGTATGCAAACGAATACATTTATCACACACATTACAGCACACACATCTATTGCGACTCACACATCAGTAAAGAATACACAAGCCCATTGTGCAGTGTTGAGAATGATGGTTCATATCCTCTAGGTGAACATACAGTGCGGTTCAGTTCTGTTTCTGAAACAAACTACAATAAAACACCGTGGGGCAGGTTTGGCAACAGCTCGAAATAATTAGTACAGCATTTAGGTAAGCCACCCCTGCCCCACCCCTGAACCAAACCCTCACACGGACTCCAAACCTTTAGTAACAGAGGGGGCCTCACCAAAACCTTTAAAGTTCCATGAATGAGTTACTCCTGCTGCAGGAAGGGACTTTGCTCTCCTCGAGGTTTAGAATAAAAAAGGGTTTGGTTTCCTATTTTAAAACTCTACTCAAACAGTTCATGATGGCGTATCCGGTGACTGACAGGTCCATCGAAATGAAAGTGACCCAGCTGTAAATTAGGATTAACCGAAATCTGGGAAAATTACACCAAATGAGTCCAGTCTAGTTACAAAGCACGCCATCCTATTCAATGTACAATATACACCTCTAAAGAACTGTAGCCCACGAAGAAAAGCTTGGCTATAGCCAGGGCCACTGGAATTATGCGGCATGAGAGGGTCAAATTATGTAGCAGAGGGAGAGTAAATTATACCACAGGAAAAGGCAAATTATGCGGCATAATACGGCACATTTTGTAGAAATAGTACTTCATTTATTTCACCATTTTAAACTTCATAACACTACCTGGGTATTTGTTGCACCTCATTCGTACCATTTTAATACCCAAAAGTAGCAATAAGCAACCAAAGGGTGACCAGTCCAGTTTTGCAAAGGGCTTTTCACTGCACGGCAACACGTTTCGCTGCATTTTAGTAACTTTTGAACCGTTTGATCTAGAAATACATCTTTTTTGTTAAAATCTGCAGAATATGCGGCAGATGATGAATTTTGTGGCAAATGCGGAAAATCTGTAATTATGCAAAAATCACCGCAGTCACACAATCGCATAATTCCAGTGGCCCTGCCTATAGCAGGGCAGTATTACACATTTGCCACCTGAGAGAAACGACCACATCAGTCACTGTCTTTTTGTTGCTCAGAGGAAACATTTCTCTGATAGTTCAATATCCCTTGCGGCATTAATTGTGCAGAAGCGTCTCTGCATAAACTGCCCCATGAAAGTCTGAGTTTATACAATACAACCTTATATCTTGATGTGTTATCTTCCTTATCTACGTATACCCAATGTAGGCCTGTATATATACATTTATTACTTTACACCTACTGTAGAAGAAGAAAGAAAACCATTTGACTCTGCAATGCACATCCTACACCTCACTCAATATATCCTCTGCCCCTCTCTCCGACTCATCCCAAACCTCATTCTACTACCATGATCTCCAAAATAACCCTCCAACTCTTCTCTCTTCTGCCCTCCAGGCTCACCCCAAACCTCATTCTACTATGATCTCCCAAACAACCCTTTCTAAACCCCACCCTCCTCTAGCCCTCCTTTGGCTCACCCCAAACCTCATTTTAGTACTATCACCCTAATCCCTTTCTAGACTCCACCCTCCTCCAGCCCTCCTTTGGCTGACCCCAAACCTCATTCTACTATGATCTCCCAAACAGCCCTTTCTAGACTCTACCCTCCTCCATCTCTCCCTTACTCATTCCAAATAACACTTTCTAGACTCTTCCCTCCCCTATCCTATTCAATCCAACAAACAGACTTGCATGTCCACTGCTCAAATTAACTCACATATACCCTATAGTAATCCATCTCTAATCTTTTTGGGGTTCCCGAGTAGCGTGCTACTTGCTGAAAAGCACTTTGACGCCTCATCAGGGATAGTAAGCGCTATATAAATACAATTACAAATAAAGACATTCAGCTCTCACAATAACATGGTAGAAATTACATAACATATTGTCACATTAACAGGAGCCCCAACATCGACCCTTGTTTCTGAGGGCGGTAGGCATCCACGAGAAGTCCTCATGAGCTCACACTTCCTCTCTCGCGCGCTGCTGGTTGCTTAATGTTCGCCACTCGTCGTCACTATTGTAAAGACGGCACACTTACTTAATGTGGTCGTAACCCTTATAATTCAAAGTTCCATGTGAGAGAGCAAGCCAGCCCAGCTGGTTCCAGTCTCCTCACCTCCAGCAATGGCCACTTTCAAACACCATCCTCCATTCTAAATCCATCTCAACACTCCAACTTACATAACACATTCCATCCATCAACAGACTAAGCCTTACCTGACAAAAAATATTTTCCACCACCAGCTCTTGGCCCTCACAGAAAAGAAAAACCTAAACAAATGGCTGGTATTTCTTCTATGAAATGCGGCAACACTAGCAGCTTTGCTGCAGAGGCTCTTTGTGCTGCAAGTCTTTCAGTTATGGATCTGAAGAGAGCACCCCACTTCTCCAGGGTGCTGGTGTATCCTCATGGCTGTGGGCTCCTGGGAGCCTTTTCTGGTCTGGTGGGAAACACGCTCCATGCGGCTCTCCAGTCAGCAGGAGGTGTAGAGCAGCTCCTTGCTTTCCTGGCTCAGTGCTGGGGTTTGACATAGGACAAGGCCTCCATGATTGGGAATAAAAACATGTCTATGAAGCAGCCTCATCAGTCCTGTCCCCCAGTCAGAAGTCCTGACTGCTAGGGTGCCATCAGGGACCTGTTGGAGGCCGTGTCTGAAAGCCTATTTTGAGTTTGATAACAGCACCTCAGAAGAATGGGTCCAGGATACTGTGGGAGGAGCTATTCTGTCAATATCACATCCACACAGTCATACTTTGGGCTCATCACTACTAAGGTCCCCTTGTGGGATGGGACTGCTGCAGAAGCGAGCTGTCAATGTTGTGTCCATGGAGGAGCAAGAGTAGGGGATTAATTCCAAACTGCTTTTGTGGACTTGGAGAATGGTCTATTGGGTTCTTCTCTGTTCTTTGAAAAAAACAGCTCATGGGTGAAGACAGTTCATTTCCAGATGGACTGTCTACAACGAGGAGGGTTCCTGGCAAGCCTGGACGCGACACATAACTACAAGGCCTTGCTGGGGTCTCCCATTAGAGGTTCCTGGGTTTGTGATTCTCCACTAGCATTTCCAGTCCCGTTTCATACTCTTCGGTCTCAGGTCAACTTCTAGGGATTCACCAAAGTGCTGGTTCTCCTGGTGGACCAGCTACATGTGTTGGGCCTTCTACATCCTTACTTGGACAACTTGCTAGACAATTCCCCCTCCAGGGACCAGGCAGCGCTGAGCATACAAAGGGTACTGGCACTGCTTCAGATGCACCGTTTCCTGGTGAACATGGAGAAGTCCAAGTTGGAACCTGCTCTGGATGTGGAATTAATTGCCATAGACGAGGTGCTTTCAGGGTGGTTGGCTGTAATTGCCATAGGTTTCTGCACAGATTTAGGGTTGGTTGCCTTCCTAGGCAGTCCAACAAAGAAGCTCATGGACCATGTGTTGTTTTCCTGAATCAGGCACCAATGCACAGTCAGTCAAAAGTACTTGCACTTGTCATTTTTACATCAGAGCAGAAAACATTGTAGTGACATAAGCAGCAATGAAGTGGAGAATGGTTTTTGTGGGAGACAGTCTTGTAGATGGGGGAAGAGGGAAATTTGCATTTTGACATAACAGCCAGAGAACCACTGTTGTGGTGAGGTCCCAACCTCCAACATAATAGCTAAAGGGCAGAATTTATTTTTTCTCTACTGACAGTAAACCCCAACCCTCCACCTTAGACAACATCTCTCAATCAGCGAACATCAGCCACAAATAATGTCCTGGTCCCCGATGACCACACAGACCACTGCAGCCATCATGTCATCCACTCCTGGGCACCCACCGACCCCTGTCCTGGGCACCCACCGACCCCTGCCCCCACTGGCTTTTCAACCTCAGAGCCAACACTATTAGCACAGAACTACCCAGCATCCTAAACATTTCCATCTCCACAGCAACCCTCCCTGACGAATGGAAGCAGGACGCACACATAGGTCAGACACCTCCTAAAGAAACCCTCTGCCAACCCAGTGACCTCAAAAACTACAGACCAATCTCCCTGCTCCCCTTCCCGGGCAAAGTGCTTGAGAAAGCTATCAACCAACAGCTCACCGGCTACCTCAAACAAAACCACATTCTGACACCTCACAAACAGGATTCTGGGCCAACATCATAGAGACTGCACTGATCGCCGCCACGGATGACATCAGGCCCCTCCTCGACCGAGGAGAGTTGGCAACACTGATCCTTCTGGACCTCAGGAGTAGAGAAGGGTCCTACCGCAGCATTCGAGACAGTCTCCCACCACAGACTCCACAACATAGGCATTCAAAAAAAAGCCCTTAAGTGGCTCACCTCTTTCCTCACAGGCCGCACGCAGAGCATCCACCTTCCTCCCTTCACTTCTACACCCAGGAAGGGTGTACATCAGCAGGGACCTGATGTACCCCAAGGATCCTCCCTCAGCCCACCCTTGTTCAACAACTACATGACCCCCGTCACAGGCATCAGATTCTACAGACTCAATATAGTCTCCTACGCTGATGACACTCAACTAATCCTTTCACTCACCGAAGACGCTCACAATGTCAAAGCCAACTTCCGACTCTGCCATGACCAATGTAGCAACATGGATGAAAAACAGCTGCCTCAAACTAAATACCGACAAAATGGTCCTGATCTTCAGGAAGAACACCTCTGTATGGGAGCACAGCTGGTGCCCAGCAGACCATTGACCAACGCCTTCTCCATCAGACCTCGCACAAAACCTCGGTCACCTCTTCCTGCTTCCACATCCTCTGTATGCTCGGCCGAATCTTCAGATGGATCCCTACCGACACTAGAAAGACAGTCATGCGCACCCTGGTCACCAGTCACCTTAACCATGGCAACCCTCTCTACGTTGGAGTGTCCTCCCAGCTACTTGAAAAACTCCAGACTCTACAGAACACCGCAGCCAGACTCACCCTCAACCTCCTCAAGCGCTCAAGCATCACCCCACACCTCAGGAGCCTCCACTGGCTCCCCGTCCAGAAAAGAAGCCAATTCAAAATCCTCACACTCGCATAAAAGGCTCTCCACAACCTAGGGCCATCTTACATCGACTGAGCTTCTGCGTCCCAGCAAGACAACTACTCCCAGCCTTGCTTAGCCTCGCACACGTTCACTGCATCCATCACAGCCTCGCAGGGGCAGCTCCTCCTACACAGCAGCCAAGTCCTGGAACAGCCTGCCCCTCCACCTCTGATCTGCTCCCTGCCTGGTGGACTTCAGAAGGAGACTTAAGACGTACTTCTTGACGGAGACATGGCACCCTCAGCACCCAATAGTGTTAGGGGTGATAGTACTTAGCTTTACAAATGTTATAACTGATTGACTGATGGAGTAGGTGCATTCATTACAACAGGTGCTTTTGGGGAATGTGAAATAGGGGAATTCCTATCATGGCAGGCAAAACCAAGCTGAGATTTTGTCACTTATTAGTGTTCAGAAATTAAAGTCCAAAGTGGAGGACAATCTCCAGGACTTATTATTAAAATCCTACTCATACGGGGGGTACTGTTCTAGTGTGTGTGTGTAATATTTACATGTGATTCTGTAGAGGAGCAACATGATTTTAATGGAGGTTCAGCACAGGAAGTACGTCCTACATTTACAACTACCTAGCAAAGGTAGATGTGTAAGGTCTCCCAATAGAAAAGACAGGAGAGGTGGAGATATACACGCGTAGGTTTGTGTGTAGCTTTTTGCAGTATCTTACTAATACTACTGTAGTACTAGTAAACCTAATACAAAATGCAGTTTGTGAATAGGACCCCTAATGTTTTACCCATACATGAGTATAAGACTGTGTTCTACACCAACGTCTCTGCACATCCTGAAGTTGGTACTACCAAAAAAAATCTGTAACTAGGGCTGCAGTGCAGGATTCTTTTTATGGAAACTTCAAGCCACTGTGCACGCACACTAACGTTTTAAGTGATTTCACTACACAGCCAGCAGAATATGTGCCTTTTTACTTGCTATGGAAAAGACTGATTCATAAGTCTGCACACCCATAGTGTTGGATTTGGTAAATCATGGCTTGTAAAAGTGTAGGAGTTCACTCTAAAGGGAACTGTGCGGAAGATCTGGCTGCAAAAAATGGCAGTGTAAACCACCAATGTAGCTGATGTAACTCAGTGTCAAAGATGGATGCAGACATTGTGGGAGCAATACAATCAACACTAAAAGGAGAGAAGCATCCAGGTGACTTTCCTTCCAAATACTCAAATACCCTCACTCAAGATAATGGCCCTCATTACAACTTTGGCGGGCGGCGGAGGCCGCCCGCCAAAGTTGCGCGTCGTGAATACCGCACCGCGGTCAGAAGACCGCGGCGGGTATTCAGAGTTTTCCCCTAGGCTGGCGGGCGGCCGCCGAAAGGCCGCCCGCCAGCCCAGGGGAAAACGACCTTCCCACCATGAAGCCGGCTCGTAATCGAGCCGGCGGAGTGGGAAGGTGCGACGGGTGCTACTGCACCCGTCGCGTATTTCACTGTCTGCTATGCAGACAGTGAAATACATTTTGGGGCCCTCTTAAGGGGGCCCCTGCAGTGCCCATGCCGTTGGCATGGGCACTGCAGGGGCCCCCAGGGGCCCTGTGACTCCCCCTCCTGCCATCCGGTTCCCGGCGGGAGAACCGCCTGGAACTGGATGGCGGGAGGGGGAGTCGGAATCCCCAAGCCGGCGCAGCAAGCTGCGCCGGCTTGGAGGATTCCTTGGGGGCAGCGGGAAACTGGCGGGAGACCGCCGGTTTCCCTTCTCTGACCGCGGCTAAGCCGCCGCGGTCAGAATGCCCCGCGGGGCACCGCCGGCCTGTCGGCGGTGCTCCCGCGTGCCGCGGCCCTGGCGGTTCTATACCGCCAGGGTCGTAATGAGGGTCAATGTTCCTATGGTTTCTATACCTGAAATAGGAGAATTATATATACGTAGTGTGCAAGGTAGGTTTGATTTAATCATGGCAGCTCATGAGTGCATAGCATCCGCACATGCTAGCATAAGTGCTACTGTATTATCAGAACTTGTAAAGTGTGGCTTATCACCCAAAGGGTGTGCAGGTGCAGGAGCAGGTGTGAATGGGGTCTGCTGGGTGTTCGTTGAAGAGCCAAGTCTTCAGATTCTTGCACAATTCCAGAAGTGAGGAGGAAGAGGCCCTTAAGAGTAGAGAGTGGTCCTTCCATGTTTTGGGTGTGAGGTATGAGACTCGTTTTCTGCTTGTGAGGAAGGAGTATAGACATTTGAGGGCTGGGTCTTGGATGCCTGTAGCATGAAGATCTGGCTGCAAAAAATGGCAGTGTAAACCACCAATGTAGCTGATGTAACTCAGTGTCAAAGATGGATGCAGACATTGTGGGAGCAATACAATCAACACTAAAAGGAGAGAAGCATCCAGGTGACTTTCCTTCCAAATACTTAAATACCCTCACTCAAGATAATGGCCCTCATTACAACTTTGGCGGGCGGCGGAGGCCGCCCGCCAAAGTTGCGCGTCGTGAATACCGCACCGCGGTCAGAAGACCGCGGCGGGTATTCAGAGTTTTCCCCTAGGCTGGCGGGCGGCCGCCGAAAGGCCGCCCGCCAGCCCAGGGGAAAACGACCTTCCCACCATGAAGCCGGCTCGTAATCGAGCCGGCGGAGTGGGAAGGTGCGACGGGTGCTACTGCACCCGTCGCGTATTTCACTGTCTGCTATGCAGACAGTGAAATACATTTTGGGGCCCTCTTAAGGGGGCCCCTGCAGTGCCCATGCCGTTGGCATGGGCACTGCAGGGGCCCCCAGGGGCCCTGTGACTCCCCCTCCTGCCATCCGGTTCCCGGCGGGAGAACCGCCTGGAACTGGATGGCGGGAGGGGGAGTCGGAATCCCCAAGCCGGCGCAGCAAGCTGCGCCGGCTTGGAGGATTCCTTGGGGGCAGCGGGAAACCGGCGGGAGACCGCCGGTTTCCCTTCTCTGACCGCGGCTAAGCCGCCGCGGTCAGAATGCCCCGCGGGGCACCGCCGGCCTGTCGGCGGTGCTCCCGCGTGCCGCGGCCCTGGCGGTTCTATACCGCCAGGGTCGTAATGAGGGCCAATGTTCCTATGGTTTCTATACCTGAAATAGGAGAATTATATATACGTAGTGTGCAAGGTAGGTTTGATTTAATCATGGCAGCTCATGAGTGCATAGCATCCGCACATGCTAGCATAAGTGCTACTGTATTATCAGAACTTGTAAAGTGTGGCTTATCACCCAAAGGGTGTGCAGGTGCAGGAGCAGGTGTGAATGGGGTCTGCTGGGTGTTCGTTGAAGAGCCAAGTCTTCAGATTCTTGCACAATTCCAGAAGTGAGGAGGAAGAGGCCCTTAAGAGTAGAGAGTGGTCCTTCCATGTTTTGGGTGTGAGGTATGAGACTCGTTTTCTGCTTGTGAGGAAGGAGTATAGACATTTGAGGGCTGGGTCTTGGATGCCTGTAGCATGTCATCTTTTGATGAGGCTGGAGTGTGACACGGTGTCAAATGCTGCCAAGAGATCAGCAGTATGACCGCAGTGGTTTCTCCTCGGTCTAGAAGGGTGCATATCTCATCTGTTGCAGCAAGAAGTGCTGTCTCCATAATGTAACTGCTGTGAAAGCCAGATTGTAAGAGGTTGAGAAGATTGTGGAGTTCCAGGTGGTTGGTGAGCTGCTGGTTGATTGCTTTTTCTATCACCTTTGATGGATATGGTAAAAGGGCAATGGATTAGCAGTTGCTCAGTTCGCTGGGGTATCAATGCTGCAGCAATGCTATTGGTGGCCATAATTACCAAAGCAAACTAAAAATATGTGCAGAAATCCATCATTTGTTAACAGATGAAGTGCTCTACCACTGCAAGACCAGCGCAGACTCCCCTCTCTCCAACTGACCCTTCACAGTAATTTTCCTCAACCATATCAGGCAAATCCTGAGTGTAAACCAATTTAAATGCATATTAGTTGCAGCCAATTCATACTCCAAATTTCTGTAGCTTTGGCCAGAAAAGATCTAAACTGCTCAAAATACTTGTAGTGCCTAGTAGCTATGGGACCAGTTCATATCTTTCATTCAGATATAGGCCCTGCATTCACTGCTACGGTGTTCACTGATTCTATGTCTGCTCTACAACTGCTATATTTTCACCCCTTCTGTCTGGAAAGAAAGGGAATCGTAGTCCCAGCTCATTGGCTGCGGGGTTGAAAATGTATCTGGAGCTTCAAAGCCTTTCATAAGGGCTGTGGTTTCTGAAGATCTTATTCAGAGTTTGACCCTGCTGAGTGGGTTGAAGGATGCTTAAGATAAGATGTACTAGAGTGGTACAGTGAGGTAGTTTTATGTGGGCAAAACAAACAGTAACTCAGGGTTTAGGTAGATTCTGGTGTAGGTTTGGTTGGTGTGGTGGGGATGATGGTTTTCACTAATCCTTATATTTGCTTTCCAGGTAACCACTGCAGATGAAGGGAAGGCTAAGATCTGCATGTCACCATTGGACCTCAGAGAAAGAGAAAAGCAATAGCTAAGTATTGAGCGTCCCTCAAGTAGTATCTTAAACAAAACAGTCTAAGATCTATCTGCTGTGCTTCGGTCTCTTCTGTGCCCCATCTTAATCTTCAAGAGGTCTACTGACACATTTTGGGGTTTCAGAGGAGCTGTTCAATACCACCCACGTTTAAAAAGGATAACCTTGTTTTTCCCACCCAGATTTCCAACTGATTAGTTGAAACAGCCTTTATGGTTGGGGTCAAGAATATATAAAGCTCTGGAGAGAATCTCTCTCTCATGAGCTAACTGAGCAGGAGAAACAAAAAAGTGCCCCTCCCTGGTAGAAGCACTAGATTAGGCCTTATACTTTTAGGCTTAATGGTGAAGAAGATAGGTGTGGAACAGAAATACAAACGCCCTCACCAAAACTGAGCATTTCTTGACTCACTCATTATTAGTTCTTCCTCTGCTCCTAGGATTTTCTCTGCCGTTCTTCCTCCTGCCAGGTGGTCAGGGCCACTTGGGAGTATTAGTATACTGGGAATTTGAGGGAGTCAGCCTGGCGCTGCCATGGAGTCATCCACCTGGCAAGCCACGATCCCTCCAGGGATCATGGAAGGTCCCTCTGGTAGAGCTTCTCAGCTAACTGTCTGGGGCTCCTGGGTTGGTTTTGCTTCTTCCTCCATGGTGCTGTGACTTTAGAAGTGAGCTTTCCATCACTCTGCAATCCAGCCATGCTTCAGGTCCCTTCGCGATTGCTGTGGTCAGCGGTTTCCTTTCCTGCAGCGTCTTCCAGGTTCTCCTCCCCTCTGCAGAGTTCGGCCTGCATTTTAAAATAGCACACATGCATGAGCGCAACGTGCTATCCCTTCTTGCCACCCGTTCCCAGATGTCCTCTTTGTAGTCTAGATCCTCGTCTGAGGCATTTCCCTATTTCCTTGTCTTTGCAGGTGCTGCAACAGTCGAGGGCGATGTCTGGAGCCAGTGGACCCAGGTAAGTTCGGCCCACAGGCTCCTAAAGCGAACAAAGCTGTTTCTTGACATCTGGGTCCAGGCACTTTGTTCAGCATAAGTATTTTTCTCAATTTTTACTGAGTGGAAAAAACACAGATTGACATGCTGGCAGAGGCAGCTAATACCCTACAAGCTAGACTGTAAGTTGAATTCTTCTCATGAGTAAAGAAGAAGGGTGAGGGTAGCCTGTAAGTGGGGAATGCCATGATCCTTGCAAGGTATTAACTTTTGAGGTTTTAATGACTTCTTGCCATCACCACCTCTACGACTACTGGAGATGTGGACGAAGAAGTCTGTGCTCCACTTAAACCTTGATCTAGATGTTGCTTGCCACCAAGTGGAATAATGGAAAACATCTTACACATATGATCACAAGAAAGCATAGAAGTTCAGAAAAAGAGAGAGAAGAGCGAGATGCCTTTTGGACACAACTGTGATGAGGATGATGATAGACAAATGAATTAGGTTTGATTTACTGTTCTCTGTCAAGGATGCCCTGAACACTTTGAGTGACAGTCTACTGAAACGATGACTCTCTGCAGCCTTTCGATGAGGGTTGGTGGTATGATGAGCTGGAAAATTGATAACAGTCTAGGAGAATTAGCATTCTTATGGACTTGAAATTGAAGGGAATTAAATCCTATATCGTCCAAGGGAAGTGTCCATGCCATGCCTTTGTCTCTACAAGGGTGCAAATGCAGTACTACAAACTCACTCGTGTTAAGTTCATTGCAAAGAAGGAAAGTCTATCAGTGGTCCAAAGAATGTCGGTGCTTCTTGGAGAAAGGTTTTACATCTCCAGAAGATGAACTACGCATCTGAACTTTCAAGTTGTTTGGAAATGGAAATGGCCATTTTGAAGTTATCACATGTAGGTTTCCTGGTGATTCACAGTGTCCTTGCAAAGCAATTAAATTACTTTGTTGCTGCAGAAAGGACGTTGCTACAAGAACGTATCAAATCTTGGAGATTGTTTCCATTTTGAAAGCATATTTGGATGTTGACGTGAGAGAAGCATTAAAAGGATGTAAGTCATGTTTGGAAACAAACTTGGATAGTTTGAAGTATAGATTTGAAGGTACCTTGGAGGAGCATAGAACAATATTTCAGTTGGACATTATTGGATTCTATTTTACACGAGGAAATCGAAGGATCCGCTTCACAGTAGAACATCTAAAGTCTTCATGATGCTCACATTGTATTGAAGATAGTGGTGGATGTTAACGAAAGCGATTAAGTGGTATCAGTGTGAGCTATATAATTCTGATGAATGCTTATTGTATTACAGTTTCAAGAAAAGATAATCTTGAATAAATGCCAGAACCGTAAAGTGCATACTCCCAAAACCAGAAGGTAGTTACTTTGTCAGAGATGCCAAAGGCTAGAACAACATTAATTACACTGATGTTATGTTCCAGTTTAAGGAATATCATTGTCCATCTAAAACGGAGCCTGAGGAAAAGATATTTTGTAGCTAAACCATTTCTATAGTGAGTGATAGCTAATTCAATGTAGCGATAAGGTGGTAAAGATACTGTCTTTAGATACTAGAGCCCACAGACGACACCAACAGCAGAGTGACGAGTCAGAGTGATGGTGTCCAGTGTCTCTGTTTTCTCTCTAATCCCATTTCCTTGTCAATCGTTAACCGAGACAGTGCCACTGCGTATGGTTGTCTGTGGATGTGGAAAGGTGCTTCGGTTGTATCTGGACTGGAAGGTTAGTGGAGAACAGCAATGGGGCGGTACCTCCACAGAACCGCTGAATCTAGCGGTGTTTTAAATGCCAGTGTAAATACCAAGTACTTCAATGGATTGGGCTTAGAGTATCTCTGGCCTTCTCCTTGGTGGTGTCACGTAGGTTTTCATTAGGGTAATGACGCTACTGGATTTGGGCGGTAGGATCGCCTGGGTTGTGGGTACTGAGTACGATTCCACACCAGATGACACCTGTCGGCATAATCTGGGGTTTCCGGCTAACTAGCAGCGCCTCATCTCTGACCGAGATGATTGTGGCAACCAGGATCATGGCAAGATAGACTCCCCAGAGAATCGTGGTACATCAGATCTCATCCCTTTCTTTCAAGTGCCAAGATCTCACTCAGGCAACGACAATGGAGGCAGAATATATTACCATAAGCATTTATTAAAATATCTGCATTTTAGATAACAGCATGTGCATAGCAATAACGAGGATGAAAAAAAAACAATCGGAGCAGGCATGTGACTAAAAGTGTAAAACACAAAAACAGTCCTACCATGCTGTCTAAACAGGGGAGTGGATCTATAACCCCTCACCTATGCTAAGTATGAGCACAGCACACTAAACCTAATCTGCCCTTCGGGTTTCCCCCTGGAGAACATTATCCCTCATATCTGGAGGAGGAAGCCTGTAGTTTAAAGAGACACCATCCCCATGTGGATCAGGGGTCCGGCCATCTAAGCAAGTAGCTGCAGCAAAGCGATCAGCATACAGTCGTCTGGCTGGAATCTCCCTCTAACTTGTCTGGGACAAAGGGGTGTTTTTATAATAAAACAGCTAACATTTTAAGAAATGGTCCCCACTTATGAGTGGTTTTTTTTCTGTGAATGTTGGAGACACAGCATACCACGTTTGTTGGCAACTGTATCTGACTGTAACCTCGGAGAAAGCACAAAGTGAAAGAAATGTCCTACTAAGAACATAATGCTTTCCTAGGCGAAAGAACAATGAGATAGAGAATATAAACAGCACCGCAAATGTAGCTCTTGCTATAAAAATAAAAAAACAAAGCAATGCTGAATAAAATGGAAGTGGATTAAAGTGCCCAGCAACATGTCTAAAACAGTGGCTGTGATGCTGGCACTTCCTTGTGTCAGGATGGTGCGACTAGAGTCGCCAGGGACTTGTTGGGGCTGGAGGGCAAGGAGTAGAGCTTCAGTTCTGGGCAGAAAAATAGGGAAGAAATACAACTGAAAGGAGTAAGGGAAGTAAGCATTCCTATGGGTTAAGAGGAGTTGGATGATTACTAAAGTTGGCCATAATGTCCACCTGAACTGAAAGGGCTATTTTCATGAAAAAGATCTTTAGGTTAAGAGCAAATGTCTGATGGATGGGTTTATAAGTAGATAGATAGTTCTGCGGATTTGCCCCCACTTATCTCCAATTAATAGTACAGAACTCCCTGATTTCGCCCTTTCTTATTCATAGTATGTACCTTTTGTTTCCACTGGGACCATTCCAATCTGCTGGCTTGTTTTAGTTTGGGAAATTTTAGGTAAACATTTCAAAAAAATGGATAAGCCTAATATTCAGTATGGTGTTTCTTGGATTAAATGCTTCAATTAAAGCTTGTCTGCATGTTCTAACTCCTAATTCATTTAGTGATTTTTTCAATAAATGTTTTCTTTCGGTGGATGGACAAATGCAGACCACAAGTACTAGGTTTTCTATTGCCAGATGACATAGGTGGCTTTCATGGGTGTCTACTATCAACCTTTTTCCATTTTGGCATGAGGTCTAACGTTGGCACTTCACCCAGCCTTAGCATTAGAAATCGCTGTTTGATTTTCAATGATTAGGGGGCAGCCAGCAGTGGTGATTCTTTGGGAACTTTATATGAATTAAGAATCAGCCATCCATGCGGCCTTTTAGCCAAGACTTTCCTGTCTTCTTGCCAGCTACATAATTTACTTGATTTATTTTCTACTTTATTAAAAGCCAGAGTAGGAAGCAACTGATCCCATAGATCTCCTAAATTCAAAAGGGCTAGGCTTTTTTCCAAATACTTTTTGTAGTTACTATTACCTCTTTCTAGATTAATTTCCTGCCAAGCTAGATTAGCCAATGTCCCTTTTGGGGCGAGGCACAGTATGTAACAACATTTAATATATGCCACAGGTCGAGGCAATGTCTGCTTGACCGACATAAATTCCAATCTGATCTGGGCTGGGGAAGCATGTCCTGGTAGCCGAAAGACACGCTTATACACCTTTACCAAAAGTTTATCCAAGATAGCTTCTTCCATCCCCATCAGTATTTCAGTCCCATATGCAAGGGTTGGGATTAATTTTACTCTCATTATGGCTGTCAGTGGATTCAATGCATGGCCACGGATAGAACTGACAAGCGTTCCAAACGCGTAAACAAGTGCATACGCCTTCTTTTTTATCGCTTCTTTTTGAGTCACACAATGGCCTCTAGCATCTATCATGACTCTAGGTATCTATACGAGTTTACTTCCTCTAAGGTCGCCCCATTCAGATACCCTTTACATTGACTACTGGGTCTACGGCTGTTAGAAATGGGGTCTTTGGTTGGCAGTCAGGTTACCAAGGACCCTCACTCCAGTCAGGGTAAGTCACACACAATCCAAATTATCCTGTGCCCACCCTCTGGTAGCTTGGCACTGAGCAGTCATGCTTAACTTAGAAGGCATTGTGTAAAGTATTTGTGCAATAAATCATATAATAACACCATAAAGCACCACATAAATACACCACACAGTGTTTAGATAAGATGCAGGTCAAAACGTTTAAAATGCAATAAGTAGATGTTGAGATATCACTGAAAAGTGATGCAAAGTGTCTTAAGTCTCTTTCAAGCTCAAAGCACCTGGTTCGCGTGAAAAATCTCTGCAAAGGACTGCAGAGGAGGAGATGCGTGGAAACAAAGGGGTGTGCGTTGATTTCTCGGGCCACACACGGCGATGCGTTGTTTAGTTTTCACGCAGGGATGGCATGTTCTAGGTTTTCTGTGGTTGCTAACATCTCTGGGTCCGGAATGGATAGATGGGCTGGGCTAGATGTCCGACAATGTTTGCCAAGACCTGAAAAAGTGTTCCTCATGGTTTTTGTTTGCATAGGAGTATGGGGGACTTCTATTGCGGGAGTTGTTGCTAATGGGCTATGAGCGCTGCTTCTCCCATCAAAAGCTCTCTGTCCATAATAACAACTGATGGTGAAAGAGGAAAAGGGGGTGATGGCTCCTCCCTGGCCTTCATTCCAGGGCTCACGTGGGTTTGCAGGGTTTGTGTAAATGGTTTATCGTCCCCTGCGTTTTGTTGGATTGTTGCCAGCGGGGCACTCCTGCTTTCACCATAGATGTTTACAACAGAAAAATAGTCAGTTATCTTACGATGATTGAGTGGGGCAGCATGAATAGTTCCCCCCTCCAGGATGGTCCCAGTTTTCCAATTCTCTAGTTCTCCCTAGCTCATCTTTTCCATGTTAGTTCTTTGCTCAGCCGGACTCCTGCCGGTTTTGTTAATTGGGCCTGCCCCTTGCATGGGCTAAGGCGATCTAAATCACTGCTCTCTCTCCTTTTAGCCATTGCTTCTTCCTATACCTGTTCTCTTTTCCTTTTCCTCTTGGTTTGGTTCGAGGGTTGGCTAGTGGCAGTGTTTCACGCTTTGCCTGACCGCATACTCCTTCTCCTTATTAATCAGTCTGTCTGTCTGCCACGCAGGCACGTGGTCCACTCTGGGGGCCCTTCAGCTTTATGGGAAGTCCGTAAGTAAAATTGTTCTCTATATCTTCTCCAATAGTGTTTGACTTTATTCCAGAGTATTCTCCATTTGCTGGAGTACGCGTCAGACAGGCGATGCGATTGACTTTGACAATGGCAGCCGAATTGTGCTCAGTGCCAGACCACAAACTGGACTGTGAGCTGTACAATACTGAGCTGGTGGGTCTCAGCCCTGATGCACGTCTTAGTGCAGGTCTAATGCAGCTCTTGATGCTGATGCTGGTGGCAGCGATGGGCACCGTGGCAGTACTAGAGGATAGATTGCATTGTTATGGTCCATGACAGTTTATGGTAGTGATGGTGGGCTTAAAAATCAGTTCTTAATGTTGAAGGCCCCCGTTTTTTCTCACGCACACCACACCTCCATACCTCTTTCCACTTTCAGTACCTTGGTACCACGTTCGTGCTCCACTCCAGTTTCCACTCCGTCTCGCTGCTGTGAGATGCTTAACCTGGCGCTTGACCCACTCTTAGTTCCTTCTTGGTGCCTTCTGAGGTTTTCTAGAACCCTCTGCACTGGTTCATTAGGTTCACTGGGTTCTCAGGTCTCTCTGGATTCTCTGGATAGCTTGCTCCTGCACAGCACGGGATCCCAACCGAGTCACCCCCCACCACACAATATTAACACCTGTGTAGTATTTATGTGATAACACCAGGCATTTCATATTCGTGCCCATGCAAATTGCACTTCGATTTAAAAGATACTTTGCAGAAGGACCATAAGTGGAGATAAGGCCAGAGTACCTGGAAGCCACCCCCTTGCAGGCCGCGGTGACCTCTCCCACCGTACTGTACCCCGTCCTGCCTTTCAGACATGACTGAGTCAACTTTTTAACCTGGAGATGGAGCCTCATGAGACAGAGAGTAGCAGGGGAGGATTGAGCCAACCACCAACATGCAGAAGATGTGGAGCTGTCCTGGGGTGTCCTCTGGAGCACACACAGAAGCTGAAGGTCCTGCCTGAGATAATCCTCCTAAAATGAAACACAACAACTGAAGACTTCCTCCTCTGCTCATGAGCATCTAAACCTGGTCTTCTCTTTAGGCGCTGAAGTGCCCGCCCCGGCCCCCCCCCCCCCCATTGTAAGTACATTGTAAATATGTTCTTCCAATAACTGTTTAATATTTCCCTTTTGATGAGAAGTATGTTTCAAGATCCCACATCAGCAGCTCTTGCTACACGCCTGCCCTTCTCTCAACCAGCTATTTGTGGCTTCTGAGCAGGTTCAAGGGTCAGGTCAGGGGTCAGGTCATGGCTGGCCGGCTGCCTACAGTCTTTGGGACATTCCCCCTCCTCGGGATCTTTCTAGGAATATGCAGCACCTTACTTGGATATGTCTGCGCTCTGTGTTATTAAATCATGTAGCGAAGGAACCGACCATAAACGTGGGTCTGTTTAAGGAAGGAAGCAAATATACACTCAAAATATATTGTAAACCAAGGCTCATTCCAAGATCAAAACGGGGATTAAGTGGGACCAAGAGGTTTCCTTATTCTCTAAACCTAGTATCCGATTTAAAAATTTACATTTACACGTGTATATTTGTGCTTTTAAGCAATGTTTGTTTTGGTTTTTGTATTTTTTTTTGATTGATGAAAGCCCGGCAACTTCCACAACAGTAATGCTTTACAAAAAAAACACGACAAAAAAAAGAATTGAAAACGCCAGTGCCAGTTGAGCTGGCTTTTTCAATTCTTGTTCAAATGGGAGCAGATATAGTAGTGTGGAGTCCCCAGGTGAGTAGGGACATTTAGGGGACCAAATCCTAAAAAAGGCTGGCTGCAGCCAGTTTCATCAGGTGTCATGGGTACAGATGGAGCATCCAATGAACTCACCAGAGGCAATTGGAAGTATAACTTTAGAGTTAGAGTCGAAAAGGGAGCTTAAATTGCCACATCTCTGGAGCCATCAAAGCCAGATAGTTAGGCAGCGTCAGAATCAGTACAACCAGCCGTGGTCTACGAGGAGCGGTAAGGACTAAACTAGGGTTACCCTTGAAGATGGATGGGGCAAGATGTGGACACCCTGTGGGCATCTGTGGTGTGACAGTGCAGCCTCACCACAGATGAAGGAGGAAGCATCTCTGGCTCTCCACAGCCCAGGGCATGATCTTTACTGCCTATGGCCAGCAGGATCCTACGGTTCCTGGGCACCTTGGGCATTTGAAGTGACCTCCCTACAGATCATCTGTGCGGTGAGGCCTGTGCAGGTCCTTCTGGAAGAGGAGGCGGTCAGGTCTCCTAGGCATTCATTGCAGCAAATATTCTTAAGGTCTTAAGCTTATTTCTACATGGATTAAGTCATAAGCAAAGGCTCGATACTTAGAGAACACGTATTCCAAGCTGGTGTGCCAATCAATCAAGTATTTGTAAAGTGCAACCCAGGGGGTCGCAAGGCACTGAAGGGGGGATGCGGGTCAGTCGAAGAGCCCGGTCTTCAGTCCTTTCTGAACTGAGCCAGCAAGGAGGAGAAGCAGCAGCGTGTTCCAGGTCTGTACAGCAGCAGGTTCCAGGTCTGTGTGGCAGCGTGTTCCAGGTCTGTACAGCAGCAGGTTCCAGGTCTGCACAGCAGCGTGTTGCAGGTCTGCACAGCAGCAGGTTCCAGGTCTGCACAGCAGCGTGTTCCAGGTCTGCACAGCAGCGTGTTGCAGGTCTGTAGAGCAGCAGGTTCCAGGTCTGCACAGCAGCGTGTTTCAGGTCTGCACAGCAGCGTGTTCCAGGTCTGTGTGGCAGCGTGTTCCAGGTCTGTACAGCAGCAGGTTCCAGGACTGCACAGCAGCGTGTTCCAGGTCTGTGTGGCAGCGTGTTCCAGGTCTGTACAGCAGCAGGTTCCAGGTCTGCACAGCAGCGTGTTCCAGGTCTGCACAGCAGCGTGTTCCAGGTCTGCAAAGCAGCGTGTTCCAGGTCTGCGCGGCAGCGTGTTCCAGGTCTGCACAGCGAGGTAGGAAAAGGATCTTCCTCCAGCCGTGTTTTTCTGGATCCTAGGGATGGTGGCGAAGGCCAGTTGAGCAGAGCAGAGTTGCCTGGGGGTTGCCTACAAGTAAAGGCTGTGGTTGAGGTAGGCAGGTCAGATGTTGTGAAGGGCATTGTAAGCGTGTGTCAGGAGTTTGAAAGTGATGCGTTCGTTGATGGGGAGCCAGTGTACGTCTCTCAGGTGTGGAGTGATGTGGTTGTGGTGGGGGATGTCTAGGATAAATCTGGCAACAGCGTTCTGTATTCTCTTGGAGTCTTGTTTGGAGTTTCTTGTTGATGTTGGCATAGAGTGTGTTGCCGTAGTCAAGTTTGCTGCCAACGAGTGCATGGGTGACTGTTCTTCTCGAGTCAATGAGGATCCACTTAAAAATCCTCAGGAGAAGGCGGGGTGTGTAGAAGCACGAGGACATTCACCTGGCAGGCCATAGACAGCGAGGAGTCGAGAATGATGCTGACGTTGCGTGCTTGGTCGGTGGGAGATTGGGCAGTTCCGAGGGCAGTGGGCCACCAGGAGGTATCCCAGGCAGTTGGAGTGGGGCCCAGGATGAGGATCTCCATCTGATCTGAGTTGACTTTCTCAATGCCATAAAGAAGGCAAATACTGATCAGCACACAGAGAAAGCGTTCCTCAACCAAATTCCAACTTTTTTCAAAGTTCACATGCCACCCTCCAACTCCAAGGAGGTGCTTCTTGGTCCTTGTTTTTCACAAGTTGGGTTTTCTGCAACACCCACAAATATTCTGCAAAAAAAACAGAATATTTCCTGGCTCAGGGCCACGGTCGATGTTCTTTTGCTCTCTAAAGAAGTTTGCACTAAACCAGTGTATACATATGGACACAGGAGCCACTGGTCAGGGTAAACAAATGTGTCCTTCTCAGACTGCAGCAGAAACAGAAATTGAGCAGAGAGGCTGTACCAGCATAAACGAAAAAATAAATAGGGGAGAGCCTTCTATAAATCAATGTAGACAGAGACAGTGTGTTTTGATAGGGGTAATGCTAGTCTGAAGAAGTGTCTTGAGATCAGGACCAAGCCATTTCGGGGGCATCTGAGAAGATTTACACCCTATAAATCATTTTAAAAACAGAGATCCAACCAATTCATTTTACTACAAAGTTTCACAAATATATTAGCTCAAATGTCATATATTTTATGGGCAGATCGTAAAAGAAAGCTTTACACTGCTGCTGCAGCAAATGTTGTATCTATAATGAAGTTGTCTCTCAGTAGCTGTTCACAAAACTTCACCCCTGTGCAGGTAGCGTCCTTGCACTCGGCTCCCCCAAAGCAGACCGGTGTGTGCGAAACAAGCTCCCTCTGCGCACGCCTTTGGGGCACAATGTCTCTACATACGCATGGCTTCTGCACTTGCAAAGCTCGAGGATGTGGAGTAGCGGCCAGAGCTGCCGACTCTGGAACTGGGGAACAAGGTTCGAGTCTCGGCGTCGGCTCAACATCCTGTGAGCTGAAATTAGATAATAAATTCAAAGTTGTTCTGAACAAGGGCCCCCACAAAATTCATTTGACCCAGTGCCCACTTTAGATGTCCCTGGCAGACTGGAGACACCAGCAGAGGTGCACTTTATCCATACATGCATTATTGAGTCTCTGTGCAGCAGAGAGGGACGTGTCTTTTTATAGATAGACCTGTGGTAACATGAGCTTCTCACTGCTCGTCAGTGCGCTCGAAGGCCAGGCCTAGGAGGAGAGAGCTCTCACTGCTCGTCAGTGCGCATGAAGGCCAGGCCTGGGAGGAGAGAGCTCTCACTGCTCATCAGTGCGCACAAAGGCCAGGCCTGGGAGGAGAGGGCTCTCACTGTTCATCAGTGCGCCCAGGAGGAGAGAGCTTCTCTCTGCTAGTCAGTGCGCACGAAGGCCAGGCCTGGGAGGAGAGAGCTCTTGCTGCTCATCAGTGCGCACAGGAGGAGAGAGCTCTCGCTGCTCTTCAGAGCGCACGAAGGCCAGGCCTGGGAGGAGAGCACTCTCACTGCTCGTCAGTGCGCACGAAGGCGAGGCCTGGTAGGAGAGAGCTTCTCACTGCCAATTAGTGTGCACGGGAGGAGAGAGCTGTCAGTGCGTGTGAAGGACAGGCCTGGGAGGAGAGAGCTCTTGCTGCTCATCAGTGCGCACGAAGTCAATGCGCATAGGAGAAGAGAAATCTCACTGCTCATCAGTGCACACGAAGGCCAGGCCTGGGAGGAGAAAGCTCTCACTGCTCATCAATGCGCACGTAGGCCAGGCCTGGGAGGAGGAGCCCTCATCAGTGCGCACGAAGGCCAGGCCTGGAAGAAGAGAGCTCTCACTGCTCGTCAGTGTGTACGAAGGCCAGGCCTGGGAGGAATGCGCTGTCACTGCTCGTCAGTGCGCACAGGAGGAGAGAGCTTCTCACTGCTCATCAGTGTGCATGGCAGGAGAGAGCTCTCACTGCTCCTCAGTGCCCACAAAGGCCAGGCCTGGGAGGAGAGCGCTCTCGCTGCTCGTCAGTGCGCACGAAGGCCAGGTCTGGGAGGAGAGCGCTCTCGCTGCTCGTCAGTGCGCATGAAGCCCAGGCCTGGAAGAAGAGAGCTCTCACTGCTCGTCAGTGCGCACGAAGGCCAGGCCTGGGAGGAGAGCGCTCTCACTGATCGTCAGTGCGCACAGGAGGAGAGAGCTTCTCACTGCTCATCAGTGTGCATGGGAGGAGAGAGCTCTCACTGCTCGTCAGTGCACACGAATGATAGGTCTGGGAGGAGGGAGCTCCACTGCTCATCAGTGCGCACGAAGGCCAGGCCTGGGAGGAGAGTGCTCTCGCTGCTTGTTAGTGCGCACGAAGGCCAGACCTGGGAGGAGAGAGCTCTCACTGCTCGTCAGTGTGCACGAAGTCCAGGCCGGGGTGGAGAGCGCTTCTCACTGCTCATCAGTGTGCATGGGAGGAGAGAGCTCTCACTGCTCATCAGTGCGCATGAATGATAGGCCTGGGAGGAGAAGCACCACTGCTCATCAGTGCGCACGAAGGCCAGGCCTGGGAGGAGAGAGCTTCTCACTGCTCATCAGTGCGCACAGGAGGAAAGAGCTCTCACTGATCGTCAGTACGCACGAAGCCCAGCCCTGGGAGGAGAGAGCTCTTGCTGCTCATCAGTGCGCACAGGATGAGAGAGCTCTCACTGCTCATCAGTGCGCATGAAGGCCAGGCCTGGGAGGGGAGCGCTCTCACTGCTCGTCAGTGCGCATGGGAGGAGAGAGCTTCTCACTGCTCATCAGTGTGCATGAGAGGAGAGAGCTCTCGCTGCTCGTCAGTGCGCACGAATGATAGGCCTGGGAGGAGAGAGCTCCACTGCTCATCAGTGCGCACGAAGGCCAGGCCTGGGAGGAGAGAGCTTATCACTGCTCATCAGTAGAGCTCTCACTGCTCGTCAGTGCGCACGAAGGACAGGCCTGGGAGGATAGCGCTCTCGCTGCTCGTCAGCACGCATGAAGGCCAGGCCTGGGAGGAGAGAGCTCTCACTGCTCATCAGTGCGCACGAAGGCCAGGCCTGGGAGGAAAGAGCTTCTCACTGCTCATCAGTGTGCACGAAGGCCGGGGAAGAGAGAGCTTCTCACTGCTCATCAGTGTGCATGGGAGGAGAGAGCTCTCACTGCTCGTCAGTGTGTACGAATGATAGGCCTGGGAGGAGAGAGCTCCACTGCTCATCAGTGTGCACGAAGGCCAGGCCTGGGAGGAGAGAACTTCCCACTGCTCATCAGTGCGCACAGGAGGAGAGAGCTCTCACTGCTCGTCATTGCGCACGAAGCCCAGCCCTGGGGGGAGAGAGCTCTCACTGCTCGTCAGTGAGCACGGGATGAGAGAGCTCTCACTGCTC
The DNA here is from genome assembly GCF_031143425.1 of Pleurodeles waltl. Taxonomy (NCBI): domain Eukaryota; kingdom Metazoa; phylum Chordata; class Amphibia; order Caudata; family Salamandridae; genus Pleurodeles; species Pleurodeles waltl. Next base: position 28,207,543 of record NC_090448.1, on the reverse strand, counting down.
GTCAGTGCGCACGAAGGCCAGGCCTGGGAGGAGAGAGCTCTCACTTCTCGTCAGTGCGGAACGGGATGAGAGAGCTCTCACTGCTCGTCAGTGCGCACGAAGGCCAGGCCTGGGAGGGTAGAGCTCTCACTGCTCGTCAGTGCGCACGAAGGCCAGGCCTGTGAGGAAAGAGCTTCTCATTGCTCGTCAGTGTGCACGAAAGCCAGGCCTGGGAGGAGAGAGCTCTCACTGCCCGTCAGTGCGCACGAAGACCAGGCCTGGGAGGAGAGAGCTCTCGCTGCTCGTCAGAGCGCACGAAGACCAGGCCTGGGAGGAGAGAGCTCTCACTACCTATCTGTGCGCACGAAGGCTAGGCCTGGGAGGAGAGAGCCCTCACTACCCATCTGTGCGCACGAAGGCCAGGCCTGGGAGGAGAGAGCTTCTCACTGCTCATCAGTGCGCACGGGAGGAGAGAGCTCGCTGCTCGTCAGTGTGCACGAATGATAGGCCTGGGAGGAGAGAGCTCTCACTGCTCGTCAGTGCGCACGGGATGAGAGAGTTCTCACTGCTCGTCAGAGCGCACGAAGACCAGGCCTGGGAGAAGAGAGCTCTCACTACCCATCTGTGTGCACAAACACCAGACCTGGTAGGAGAGAGCTTCTCACTGCTCATCAGTGCGCACGGGAGGAGAGAGCTCTCACTGCTCGTCAGTGCGCACGAAGCCCAGGCCTGAGAGGAGAAAGCTTTCACTGCTCATCAGTGAGCACGAAGTCCAGGCCTGGGAGGAGAGAGCTCTCGCTGCTCATCAGTACGCACGAAGGCCAGGCCTTGGAGAAGAGAGCTTCACACTGCTCATCAGTGTGCACAGGAGGCGAGAGCTCTCACTGCTCATCAGTGTGCAATAAAGGCCAGGCCTGGGAGGAGAGAGCTTCTCACTGCTCTTCAGTGAGAATGAAGGCCAGGCCTGGGAGGAGAGAGCTTCTCACTTCTCATCAGTGCGCATAGGAGAAGAGAGCTCTCACTGCTCGTCAGTGCGCACGAATGATAGGCCTGGGAGGAGAGAGCTCTCACTGCTCGTCAGTGCGCACAGGATGAGAGAGCTCTCACTGCTCGTCAGTGCGCACGAAGGCCAGGCCTGGGAGAAGAGAGCTCTCACTGCTCGTCAGTGCGCACGGGATGTTAGAGCTCTCACTGCTCGTCAGTGTGCACGAAGGCCAGGCCTGGGAGGAGAGAGCTCTCACTGCCCGTCAGTGCGCACGAAGACCAGGCCTGGGAGGAGAGAGCTCTCGCTGCTCGTCAGAGCGCACGAAGACCAGGCCTGGGAGGAGAGAGCTCTCACTACCTATCTGTGCGCACGAAGGACAGGACTGGGAGGAGAGAGCTCTAACTACCCATCTGTGCGCACGAAGGCCAGGCCTGGGAGGAGAGAGCTTCTCACTGCTCATCAGTGCGCACAGGAGGAGAGAGCTCGATGCTCGTCAGTGTGCACGAATGATAGGCCTGGGAGGAGAGAGCTCTCACTGCTCGTCAGTGCGCCTTGGATGAGAGAGCTCTCACTGCTCGTCAGAGCGCACGAAGACCAGGCCTGGGAGGAGAGAGCTCTCACTACCCATCTGTGTGCACAAACACCAGACCTGGTAGGAGAGAGCTTCTCACTGCTCATCAGTGCGCACGGGAGGAGAGAGCTCTCACTGCTCGTCAGTGCGCACGAAGCCCAGGCCTGGGAGGAGAAAGCTCTCACTGCTCATCAGTGCGCACGAAGTCCAGGCCTGGGAGGAGAGAGCTCTCGCTGCTCATCAGTACGCACGAAGGCCAGGCCTGGGAGAAGAGAGCTTCACACTGCTCATCAGTGTGCACAGGAGGAGAGAGCTCTCACTGCTCATCAGTGTGCAATAAAGGCCAGGCCTGGGAGGAGAGAGCTTCTCACTGCTCGTCAGTGCGCATGAAGGCCAGGCCTGGGAGGAGAGAGCTTCTCACCAGTGCGCATAGGAGAAGAGAGCTCTCACTACCCATCTGTGCGCACGAAGGCCAGGCCTGGGAGGAGAGAGCTTCTCACTGCTCATCAGTGCGCACGGGAGGAGAGAGCTCGATGCTCGTCAGTGTGCACGAATGATAGGCCTGGGAGGAGAGAGCTCTCACTGCTCGTCAGTGCGCATGGGATGAGAGAGCTCTCACTGCTCGTCAGAGCGCACTAAGACCAGGCCTGGGAGGAGAGAGCTCTCACTACCTATCTGTGCGCACGAAGGCCAGGCCTGGGAGGAGAGAACTCTCACTACCCATCTGTGCGCACGAAGGCCAGGCCTGGGAGGAGAGAGCTTCTCACTGCTCGTCAGTGCGCACGAATGATAGGCCTGGGAGGAGAGAGCTTCTCACTGCTCGTCAGTGCGTATGAAGGCCAGGCCTGGGAGGAGAGAGCTTCTTACTGCTCATCAGTGCGCACGGGAGGAGAGAGCTCACTGCTCGTCAGTGTGCACGAAGGCCAGGCCTGGGAGGAGAGAGCTCTCAGTGCTCGTCAGTGCGCACGAAGGCCAGGTGTGGGAGGAGAGAAGGCTAGGCGTGGGAGGAGAGCGCTCTCACTGCTCGTCAGTGCGCACGAAGGCCAGGTGTAAGAGGAGAGAAGGCAAGGCCTGGGAGGAGACAGCTCTCGTCAGTGCTCATGAAGGCCAGGCCTGGGAGGAGAAAGCTCTCACTGCTCATCAGTGCGCACAAAGTCCAGGCCTGGGAGGAGAAAGCTCTCACTGCTCATCGGTGCGCACGAAGGCCAGGCCTGGGAGAAGAGAGCTTCTCACTGCTTATCAGTGTGCACGGGAGGAGAGAGCTCTCATTGCTCATCAGTGTGCACAAAGGCCAGGCCTGGGAGGAGAGAGCTTCTCACTGCTCGTCAGTGCGCATGAAGGCCAGGCCTGGGAGGAGAGAACTTCTCACTGCTCATCAGTGCGAATAGGAGGAGAGAGCTCTCACTGCTCGTCAGTGCGCACGAATGATAGGCCTGGGAGGAGAGAGCTGTCACTGCTCGACAGTGTGCATGGGATGAGAGAGCTCTCACTGCTCGTCAGTGCGCACGAAGGCCAGGCCTGGGAGGAGAGAGCGCTCGCTGCTCGTCAGTACGCACGAAGGCCAGGCCTGGGAGGAGAGAGCTCTCACTGCCCATCTGTGCGCACGAAGGCCAGGCCTGGGAGGAGAGAGCTCTCACTGCTCGTCAGAGCGCACGAAGACCAGGCCTGGGAGGAGAGAGCTCTCACTGCTCATCAGTGCGCACGGGACGAGAGAGCTCTCACTGCTCGTCAGTGTGCACGAAGGCCAGACCTGGGAGGAGAGAGCTCTCACTGCTTGTCAATGCGCATGAAGGCCAGGTGTGGGAGGAGAGAAGGCCAGGTGTGGGAGGAGAGAAGGCCAGGTGTGGGTGGAGAGAAGGCCAGGCGTGGGAGGAGAGTGCTCTCACTGCTCGTCAGTGCGCACGAAGGACAGGTGTGGGAGGAGAGAAGGCAAGGCCTGGGAGGAGACAGCTCTCGTCAATGCGCATGAAGGCCAGGCCTGGGAGGAGACAGCTCTCATTAGTGCGCACGAAGGCAAGGCCTGGGAGGAGAGAGCTCTCACTGCTCATCAGTGCGCACAAAGGCCGGCCTGGGAGGAGAGAGCTCTCACTGCCTGACAGTGCGCACGAAGACAAGGCCCAGGAGGAGAGAGCTTCTCACTGCTCATCATAGCTAGGTGAATTTGTCAAAAACAACATTAATGTTTAGAACAAAGAACAAAAAAAAACAGAATTCAGCAGTTATAGTTAAACTTGCACCCCTACTATGCACTGCTTATGACCTTACATATCACATCACTCATAGCATGTTTCCATTACATCATTTATGACATCATTGATGACATCATTGAAACTTTTTTTGTACACAGTACTGTAGACACTGGTATTGCCACACAGCCCCCACCTTAAAAAGGCTCTTGGGACTCCATCGCCCGTGGGCCTTTTTTTTATTTTATTTTTTTAAAGGGGATACGCGCGAACCTCATCCCCAAGTCTATTCTGTCTCCCCCCACCATTTGCCCAGGCCCTATGAATAATATAGGTGAGTGCCTTGGTGCCCAATCAGGGCACCCGCTATGCACCAATTTTGGGGCCAGGGGGGAGCCTCAGGGTCCCCGCAGACCCAGACAGCTCCCCATATGCTCCAGGAGCCGACATTGCTTCAGTCCGGAGGGACCAGCAATTTATGCTTCTCACTCTGGAACGAAGCAATATCTTGATCTATTTCTCTGCTGGCATCAGTGCAGGCAGGGAAACAGATCAAACGTCTGCTCCCAATAGGCGGGAACATTTTTACAGCTCCCGCCCTCAGGGAGCAGACTTTGATTTTCATCCCATTTGGCCGGAATTTTGAAACTGCTCCCACCAGGCAATAGCAAATACAAGTTTCTCTGCCTGCACCAGGGAAACTGCTGTGTCCCAGGGGTGGGCTCCCTGGGACACAGAAAGTGAGCCAGCCCTGGTGGAAGGCTGAGAGAGCGGGGGGCATGCACCCCCCTTTAATGGAAGTAGTGGCCTTGGGCTTCCCAAGGCCTTTAAAAGGCTCACAGAGAGATGGGGGCACGGCCCCACTCCCCTTTTTGTAACATTTCCTTTGAAATTCACCAGTTACATTAAGAGCTATCTCAAATAACTACAGTCATGTCCTAAGGTCACTACAACTCACGTCCCCGCCATGCACAGTTATCCAATCAAAATGCAGATGATACAGTGACATTATCAATGATGTAATCAAAGATGTCATGAGTGCCGTAATTTGTGGGGTAATTATAGCAGTGCATGGCGAGGGCACGAGTTATAGTTACCTTAGGACACAAGTTATCGTTACTTGAGATAACTAATTATATAAGGTGAATTTTTATGGTTTGGTACGTTTAAAATGTGAGCCTAACTCTACAGTCCCTTTAACCTTTGTTGTTTTCAGTGAATTTCTATGTTTTTTCTAAATGTAAAGTAATTTTCTTTCCATATGTTAATCCAACCACCGCCACGCATAGACTTCGGCCGTGACCCTCTGACCCTGCTTCTGGCAGGCAGGTCACTTCCTCCTCACCACCACTACTCTCAGCTGCCATCCTAAATTGGTAATTTTTACTTTTCCCCGTTATTTGGCTCTACCTCGCCGCTGTGTCCCCGCGGCCCCGTCCCCCTCCCTCCACCTCGATTCTCCGACCCGAGTTACCTTTTTTCCTGCCTCAGGAGCCCTGCTGCCCCGCCTCCCCTGCTCTTTCATTGGTCAATCTCCCCTCCTCCCAGCTGCCACTCCCTCCCAACTCCCCTCTTATGCCATCCGCAGCGCAGTGAAAGTAACGACCTCTGACTCTGCTTCTGGCAGGCAGGTCACTTCCTCCTCACCACCGCTACTCTCAGCTGCCATCCTAAATTGGTAATTTTTACTTTTCCCCGTTATTCGGCTCTCCCACGCTGCTGCGTCCCCGCGGCCCACCCCCTCCCTCAACCTCGATTCTCCGATCCGAGTTACCTTTTTTCCTGCCTCAGGAGCCCCGCTGCCCCGCCTCCCCTGCTCTTCCATTGGTCAATCCCCCCCTCCTCCCAGCTGCCACTCCCTCCCACCTCCCTCTTATGTCGATCGCACCAAAATGCAAGCCCGTCTGCGCCCGTCCGCGCCAAGACCGCCCAGCACCAGACTCCTTGGCCAACACGCCCCCGTACCACCAATCACCATAACACTGCCTGCAACCTCCACGCCCTCAACCCAGGACGCTCCTCCATCTGCTTCGAGTCCACCCCGACACGCACCAAAGGACCCTTCTCCTGCAAAGCCTGCAATTTCACCTGCAACCTAACCTCCAAGCTCCAACTCAAAGCCTCAGACAGCCGCCTAAGATGCATCCTGCTAAACACCCGCTCCGTCCACAAGCATGCAATAGAACTCTGGGTCCTATTGACCACATCCTCGCCCGACGTCGCATTCCTCACCGAAACTTGGATGAATTCGGCCATAGCCATAGCCATACCAGAAAACTACAAGATCACCAGAAGAGACCGCAGCAACAAACCTGGAGGAGGAATCGCCATTGTCCACAAAAACACCATCTCCCAAGACACCATTAAATCTGCCGAGCACCTCCATTTCAAATTCCACATCAACGCCAACACCACCCTCAGAGGAACACTGGTCTACAGACCCCCGGACCCCAGATTGCAGTTCTGCAACGACATCGCCGACACCATCAGCTCCCAAGCCCTCACCTCAAAGGACTACATCCTCCTCGGCGACCTGAACTTCCACCTAGAAAACAACAACAATACCAACGCCACCAACCTAATCGACAACCTCGGCCTCAAGCAACTCGTCACGTCACCCACCCACACCGCAGGACACACACTCGACCCAATCTTCTCAGCCAGCAACCACGTCTCCTTCAGCCACATTACCGAAATCCTATGGACCGACCACCGCTGCATCCATTTCTCCTTTCATTAGCCGGTCACTCACCACCTCATCACTAAACCCCCCCCGCCGCTACTGGAACAGAATCTCAACAGAACAGCTGATCTCCACCCTCACCCAGGCACCCACTCCCAGGACCCGGGACCCCAGCACAGCTGCCACCTACCTGCACAAATGACTAGAAGACTGCACCAACACCCTTGCACCACTCAAACAACCCTCAGACTCCCACCACAGACCCAAGGCCAGCTAGTTCACCCGGACCTGCAGGCCTCCAAACGGGAATGTCGAAGAATGGAGAAGACCTGGCGCCTTGCACCCACTGAATCCAACCACACTGCCCTCAAGACTGCCATCCGCAAACATCACCAGCTGATCCGCACTACCAAAAGAACCAAGTACAAAAGCCGAATAGACACCAACGCCCACAACAACAAAGAGCTCTTCGGCATCATCAAAGAACTCTCCAACCCCAGGACCTGCTCTCACGAACCCTTGCCATCACAGGAACTCTGCAACTCCCTCGCCACACACTTCCGTCGAAAGATCGAAGACATCCACAACAGCTTCGAACCCCAGACCCATCAGCCAACCACAGACCACCAAGAACCCGACGCATCAAACAACACCAACCCTCTATGCTACTGGACCCACGTCAACAATGAAGGCACCATCAACACCATGGCCTCCATCCACTCCGGCTCCACCTCGGACCCCTGCCCGCACCAGATCTTCAACAAAGCCAGCAACATCATCGCACCCCACCTCTGCGCAATCATCAACAGCTCCATCGAGACTGCCACCTTCCCGGAGAGATGGAAACACGCCGACATCAACGCCCTGTTGAAGAAACCCAAAGCAGATCCAGATAACCCCATTAACTACCGACCTATCTCCCTCCTCCCCTTCCCAGCGAAGGTCATCGAAACAATCATGAGCAGCCAACTTTCCCGCTACCTGGAAGACAGCAAAGTGCTCAATACCTCCCAATCCGGATTTCGCAAGAACCACAGCACGGAGACCGCACTCATTGCTGCCACAGATGACATCAGGACCATGCTCGACAAAGGCGAAACCGCAGCTCTCATCCTCTTGGACCTTTCCGCAGCTTTCAACACCGTCTGTCACCACTCCCTTCAAACACGCCTCCACAACACCAGGATCTGCGGCAAGGCCCTCGACTGGATCTCCTCCTTCATCTCTGGCAGAACCCAGAGAGTCTGCCTTCCGCCCTACCTGTCCGAATCCTCCAAAACCGTCTGTGGCGTCCCTCAAGGATCCTCCCTCAGCCCAACACTTTTAAATGTTTACATGGCTCCCCTTGCCAACATCACACGATTCCACAACATCAACATAGTATCCTACGCAGACGACACCCAGCTGATCATCTCCCTTATAAAGACTCCACAACAGCAAGAAACAACCTCCACAAGTGACTTCACGCTATCGCTGACTGAATGGAATCAAGCTGCCTCAAGCTGAACACAGACAAAACAGAGGTCCTCATCCTCAGCAGCAACCTCTCTGCCTAGAACGACTCCTGGTGGCCTACCTCCCTCGGAGCAGCCCCCGCCACCCAAGTACGGAACCTGGGCATCATCCTTGACTCAGCACTCAGCATGACTCAACAGGTCAACACAGTCTCCTCTTCCTGCTACAACACCCTCCACATGCTCCGCAAGATCTTCAAGTGGATTCCTGTTGAAACCAGAAAAACAGTCACCCACGCCCTAGTCAGCAGCCGACTGGACTTCGGCAACGCGCTCTATGCAGGAACCGCGGCCAAACTACAAAAGAAAATGCAACGTATCCAAAACGCCTCTGCCCGACTCATCCTTGACGTCCCACGCCGCAACCACATCTCAGTCCATCTCAGAGAGCTACACTGGCTACCCGTATCGAAGAGGATCACCTTCAAACTACTCACCCAGGCACTCAAAGCCGTCCACAACACAGGTCCGGCCTACCTCAACGACAGACTCACCTTCCACACCCCCGCCCGCCAGCTCCGCTTCTCCAGCCTCGCCCTCACCTATGTCCCCCGTATTCACCTCAGCACCACCGGAGGAAGATCCTTCTGTTACCTCGTCACTAAGACCTGGAACTCCCTACCGCTCCAACTACGCCAGATCCAAGACCTCCTGGCCTTCAGAAAACACCTCAAGACATGGCTATTCGACCAATAGGTCCTCCCCCAGCACCTTGAGACCCTAAAGGGTGAGTAGGGCGCTTTATAAATTGTTTGATTGATTGATTGATTGATTGCACAGCGGCAGTTAGCTGCAGGGCCTGGCGCCAAACCCTGTTGCCAACCCCCACACTGCGCATGGCCCTTTGAATGTGCGCCGACGGAGGTGGCCGCGGCCTGTCTCTTTGGGTGGGAGAATAGGTGTGACAGGGTGTATTTGGGTGTGAGAGTGTCAGTGTGTGAGAGTGGGTGCGTCTGTCTCAGTGGGTCTGTGAGTGGGTGTGTCAGTGTCTGGTTGAGGGGTTCAGAGGATCTGTGAGTGGGTGCGTGAGGGTCTCAGTGGGTCTTGGTAAAAGTTCAGGGAAGGTTGTGGTCCCAGTGAGGGCCAGGTTCCACCACACCCCTGTTATATTTACTGAAAGCCCCGGGTAGGTGGTAGTCCCCGGGGCTGTGGGAAAGAGAGCACACTTTTATTTTTTCCTCTAGATCTGATTAGGAATTGCTGCGAACATTGTAAAAAAATGCCTTTTTACTCAGGGGGGTATCTCTGGGACCCCAGCACCAGAGCTAAGGGGTCAGGGTATCCCTGCCATGGCCGCTTCTGTTTTTTTTTTATTCTTTTTTTCTGGGACTCAGCTGAAGCAGAGTCCCAAGATGGCTGCCAACACTTCCTGGTTGAAATGTTGACAATCATTCAGATCTCAGTACAAGATCGGGAGAGGTCACGAAGCCTTTGCGTCCCTATATATACAAATTTGGATTTTCTTTAATTTTTCAACAGCTACTGAATGGATTTACAGAAAATAACAACAAGCATTTTCAATGCAATCGATCTTGCATTTGCTTGAGTTAGAGCTACTGGCGTTAAGTCATAACTGGACTTTTATTGCCACATAAATTGGTCAACCCTGCCTCATACTTTGGTCTTTTTCAGCCACATAATTCCAGTGGCCCAGCATATAACTAAAACATTTCCATTTGCCTTCTTCCTCTATTTGCAGCCAAAAATGAAAATGTTGACATTTAGCATCCTAATTTAAATCTGCAATGCTAGTTCCAATAGAATATCACTTTCACCACCCCACCATCAGAGCTGCTGGCTGCCTAACATAATTCTCAAAACAAGACAGCCACGGAGGAGTAATGAGAGAAATAAACTAGAAGTGTCACCCAAACATATCAAGAGTGGTCAAACAGTCATAGCGTAATAAGGAAGTTAAGTTGGCCTGAATCATGGTCATAATTGCAATAAGGAGAGATTAATAAAACATATACAATTATCATATAAACAGAATATATATATTTTTTTGTAATCAGAAATAAATGTTTGTCATTAGACAGTAATGCTCAGAACAGTCCCTAGCGGACACCAAAATGAAAATAGTATTTGTAAGAAACATGGTCATGTTACCATATAGTTCGCCCCTAGAGGGCATAACCACATAAAAAGAAAATGACTGAAAGTATTGCAGTGTAACCATATATTTAGCACCTACAGGGCATAGTGCCTTACACATTTTTGGGGCAAGCAAGCCTACTGCAATGATATTACAAACAAGACCCTTAAAACACACACTACCCTCAGCTGTAAAACAAAAGTTCCAGCTATGAAAGAGGTTAAAAAAACACTGAATGGAGGGAGGGATTATTATTTTGGGGTCCCCACTAACCTTGTGACCCAGAGATGATCTAGACAGAAAAAGCACATTGTAGTGAAAGCTTTGAAGGTCGTCCCATTGCCCTAGGACCACAACAGGCTTAGTTATGAGCACAAACGTTTTGTAAAAGAATGCCCCTGCAAAGCATTATGGGACGACAGAGTGCAGCGAATATTGCAGTATGTTGACTGTAATGATCAGAACAGCCCCTAGAGTGCACCACAATAAAAACAGGATTTGTAAGAAACATGGTCATGTAACCATATAGGGGGTTATTCCAACTTTGGAGGAGGTGGTAATCCGTCCCAAATGTGACGGATTTACCACCAGCCGTATTACGAGTTCCATAGGATATAATGGACTCGTAATACGGCTGGTGGTATATCCGTCACTTTACCGTCACTTTTGGGACGGATTACCACTTCCTCCAAAGTTGGAATAACCCCCATAGTTAGCATAACCACATGAAAACAGAATGGCAGAAAGTAATGCAGTATAGCCATACATATTTTGCTTCTAGAGGGTGTAGTTCCTTGCACAGTGTAATGCCTATTGCAATACTAAGGCGCTTAGAACACAAATGTTTCAGCCATAAGAGAGCTTAAAAAGGCACTGAATGGTGGGAGGGGTTATTATTTTGGGGTCCCCACTAACCTAGTATAGGGACACATAGATGACTTAAACAGAAAGAGTGTGTCATGCTGAAAGTTTTGGTGGTGGTCCCATTATCCTAGGACCACCCCAGGCTGACTTAGGGGCAAATGGTTTGAAAAAGAATGCTTGCAAAGCATTTGGGGCAACTTTTCCTGAGTGCAGTGAATATTGTAGTATCATCTTTCCCATTGTGCCAGGAGAGCCGTGTTGCAGATTTCTGTGTTTTTACGTAACTCATTTATAAATTATAAGTGTTTTTGCAAAAGCTATGGAGTGTGAAGGTTAGAGACAAAAGAAATTACTCTGATTAGTCAACAGTGTGAACAATGTGAACAGCACTCCAATACTGCCGATGGAGTTTGCGCTGTTGGTGATGTGAGGGCCATGGCTGCCATGGAGCACGAAGGGGCGAGACAAAAGAAAAAGAAATGTTCATTTCAATCTAGACAGTCAGTCTGATAGTTTTTACCTTTCTCTCTGAATGGCATTAGTAAGTTAATAGTTCTTATGGACATCTATCCCGCAGGCGGGGGGGGGGGGGTGATCTACAGCCAGCTCTCACTCTTATTACCTGGCATGGTCAATAAGTATATATTTTTTTAATTCTTTATTCATATTTGGCCGGCTTTATACATCAGTATACTTTCAATTGCCCTAAGTAATCGACCATTCCTTAATTTAGCTCAGTTTGCATACTGTGAGAGTAAATAGAATAGCATCCAATAATCATTAAAAAAAATAATAATAATAATCACCCCCTCACAAAATGCTCCAACAAATGGTCCGATACACGTTTGTCGGGTGATCTGAGTATGCAGCTGTGAGTCGTTCCCACCTCCTCATCTGGGCCACTTATCACCCCTTTGGAACTGGTGGAGTTTGAGTACCCATCGTAGAAAGCTGGCTCTGTATACTCTATACCAAAGGAAGGTGTAGTGTGCACAGAGTCCAGTGGTTCCCCAGTAGCTTAACAGAGACTAAAGTACATAATACTAATGCTCTCTTTTGTGGTCGAGCATTTAGGCTTATCAGAGGATAGTGCTAAGGATTTGTTGTACACACAGAGTCCAAAAATGAGGAACAGGTGTTATGTATCAAAAAATATATTTTATTTCTGGAACTAAAAGGATCTTTGATGCAGGTAATGACAGTTTCAAGAATGTTTGTAGTTCACAGATCAAACAGTTTTCAGGTAAGTGATACTTTTCAATATCAAAAGTAGACAGTGCAATTTTCATTGTCCGGAGGGGGGAGTACATATAAAGTTCACAGTTAAGTGCTAGACTTACGGTCCCACTCTTCGGGGATTAAGGTGCCCAAAGGGCAAAGTTTAGGAAGACACCAAGGGTGCACCGCCAGTAACTCAGGGCTGGCCGGGTGCAGAGGTCAAAGTTGGTGTTGGGCACCCCATGGCATCCTATGGAGACTGGGGCACTCAGAAGTGAATGGTTTGCAGGTAAGTACTCACGGTCTAAGGGCACTGGGGGCACAGGTAAGCACCAAACACACATTCTCAGTGGCACAGGGGAAGCCAGGTGCAGGGTGCAAACACAGCACTGGGCGCCCAATGCTTTCCTATGAGGAACATAAGGTTCACAAAAAGGCTGCAGTCTTGGTCCAGGGGGTTTGCTGAAGAAGACCAATGGCTGGACAGGTAAGTTGAGGCTCCGGACATCGATGGACCATCGGCTGGGTTCCCCAAGGCCGTGGGCCTGTGGGTGCAGGGGTACTTTTAGGTGTTAGGTAGCTTCATTGGATCCGGTCGCGGTCAGGGGGGTCTCTGGATTCAGGCTGCAGGCATCATCGTGGTGGCCAGAAGGGGTCAACCCTGGGTGGACTCTAGGTCGGAATGACCTGGGGACTGTCTCTGGTCAGGTGGGCCACCTGGACTCCGGCCATGGGCTTAGGGTGCAGAGTGGGCAGGACTCGGGGATCTGGAGGGCTCTGGAGTCCTTGTTGAAGGTTCCTTAGTGGACAGGGCTGCTGGCCTCGGAGATCGGGTCTTTAGGGAAGGCAGGCAGTCCTCTGAGGGTTGGTAGAGATCACTGGTCCTACATGATGAGCCGTGTTCTTGTAGCAGAAGTCTTGAAGCTGCAGACAGGCCGGTAGGGCTGGGGCTAAGCCAGTTGTCGTCTGGAGTCTTCACCACTGGTGCTGCTCTTCTGTCCTTCTTTTATAGGTCACCAGGAATCTGGACAACAAGGTTTAAGGGTGCCCCTAAAAAATAGTTTTATGGGCGTTACAGGGGTAATAGGGCAGTAGCCAATGGCTACTGACCCTGAGGGTGGCTACACCCTTCCTGTGCCCACTCCCTTTGGGGAGGGGGCACATACCTAACCCTATTGACTATCTCCCTTCAAGATAAGATGCAGGATTCTGCCAGGAAGGGTTCACCTCAGCTCCGTCGGGCACCCTAGGAGAGGTCCCAGCTGGGATGGACACTCCTCCTGGTGTTTACTAATTTTCCCGCCAGACCTGCTGCCAAAAGGGGAGATTGGTCTGGGAGACGGGGTGGGGGCGGGGGGGTTGGAGGGGGGGAATTATCTCGACTAGCTGGAGTGCCCTTAGGCAGCAGAACAAAAGGCAGGAGACTTTGAGGCTCAACATCAAGTGTTGCTGTTCCTGCAGGGAGAGGGGTGATGCACCTCCACCCAGTGAAGGCTTTGTCCCCAACTCCTGAGAGCACAAAGTCTTTCACCCCATAAGGTCAAAAACTTGTTTGGTGGTAGCAGGCTGGCACAGACCGGTCATTCACACACTAGAGAATTGGGTGGATTTGAGGGGGCATCACTAAATGCCCTCTGTGTGCATTTTCCAATAAAACCAACACTGGAATCAGTGTGGTTTTATTGAGCTGAGAAGTTTGATACCAAATTTCCCAGCATTCAGTAAATCCATCATGGAGCTCTGGATTTTGGGAGTTAGACACTGTAGGGGCATTTTGTTCACGCAGCTATACCCTCACCTGTGCTGTAGTACACCCTGCCTTAGGGTTGTAAGGCCTGCTAGAGGGCTGACTTACCAATGCCACAGGCAGTGGTTTGTGGGCATGGCATCCATGTCGACTCTACCTTTTTCTCCCCACCAACACACACAAGCTGCAATGGCAGTGTGAATGTGTTTGGTGTGGGATCCCTTAGGGTGGAATAATACATACTGCAGCCCTTAGGGACCCTCTTTGGTCACAGCGCCCTTTATACCACTGGTACGTGTTACAAGGGACTTAGCTGGGTGCCATGGGTGTGCCAATTGTGGAAGCAATGGTACAGTTTAGTGAAAGAACATAGATGCGGGGGCTTGATTAGCAGGATCCCAGCACACACACAGTCAAGTTAGCATCAGACATCAGGCAAAAAATGAGTGTGTGTTGGCCATGCCAGAAGGGGCACTTTCCTACACCCATGATGAAGAACCAACCCCTCATGGGGGATGAGATACCTCCTTTAGGCTGCAGACCTATTTGATTGTTCTTTGCTCTGAATCAGGGTGTTACCCTGGTGGATCTACTTTGCACAGATGTTTGCATCGTTTTCATTTGCAAAATGTGAATAAAGAAATTAAAAAGAAAATTGCAATGAAAAGGAAAAAAGAAAAGAACAAATCTTGAATTTAAAAATAGCATGAATGCATAACCAATACTTCCAGTGTCAATAGTATAGAATGACATGCTCATCTGTTGTATCCTAATATGTTGCCTATACTCTGGTTCGAAGAAGTCAAACTTTTTAGCTTTCGAACCTGCTTTTTTTTTTCAAACCAATTCAAACTTGTGTTGGGAAAAACAATCAATTATGCTGGACATTCTAGGTTTACCAGCTTCACCATGTTGGTGTAAATCTATTCAATGTTGTCTTGGGGTGTGCCAGTACTCACAGCTTTCCAATTGTCTTGTTCCCCTTTTTAGATCCCCCTGTTGATATGGGGGGATTATTTCCTTTGAACCAGGTTCACAGTATGTGATCATCATTGTGCGAAAACAGGGCTGATTGCAGAAGCCCCCTCACTTTTTGCCCCCATTTGTAAGCAATATCGGTGTTTTCTGACTGTGTCCTGGGCATTGCTATCCAGTCCCAGGGCCAGTGCCCTATGTAAAATGGTATATGCAAAGTAGGTATAATTTTAATTGGCTCCGACAATCTACCTATAAGTCCCTAGTATATGGTAGGACATGTAAGTTTAGGGACCCCAGGGTGGTTAAGGCACTCCTGGGTGCCCTGCTGCGGTCTCTGGTGTCATTATAAAAGCAGGCATGACTTGCTGGCTGTTTTTACATTCGGGTTTATCTCAAATTGAACTTTGGATTTTAAAACTACTTCCAAAGTCTCACACTACCTTATTTTTACACATAAGTCACCCCCTAAGTTGTGCCCTCGGTGCCCCCAAGTCTTGGGTGCAGTGTAAACATAAGCAGGGACTTTATAAAAGACGTTTTATAAACCCCTGTGTGGGATAAAGAGCCAAATGAGTTTTCCTCCACTGTAGTGCATTAGCTCCATAGGCTAACATTGGGATGCTTTATTTAAAAATAATAAAGTATCATTTCCACTAGAAAAGAGCTAAATATATCAAGTTTGGTATTAAATTAAAAGTTAGAATACATCCAACACCTTGCAAAGGTTGGATTTATTATAACTAGCACAGAGAAAGCGCTTTAGAACTATTTTTGAAAGTTACCAATATCAGCCCTGTAGTACCCTTTCCTGATTGGTCAGTCCCTGGCAGCCTGGGCTAAGGTACCTTAATGAGGTGTGAAGTGGCCTGGGCTGAAACAAAGGAAGCATCTGGTGAGAGGAGAACTGCTGCAGCTGATGACAGAGCAGGATGGGGGAAGAGTGGCCAACCTGGTTTTCAATTGAGGGAAAGCTACCTGGGAGAGAAACTAGACCAACCCGCCAACCCACACATTTCCTGCTGCTCCAGCCAGATGGGAGCAGCAGTAATTACATTAGAAGATGGACTGGACAGGGTGTGTTAGGAAAACGTATCCACACCAGTGGGTGGGCTCAGCCAGATTTAACCTTCAAGGAGAGATTTTGTCTATGTTGGATTTTTAAATAATGTTGGTTTCTGGGACTGATTTTTGCCACAGTTCACAGGAAGTGGTCACCCCAGAGGGTGGCAACCTGCATCATATTGGTCAGGGGTACTCCCTGCGTGCCAACCCAGGAGCAAGGATAAATATGACAGAGCTAACCAACAATTCAGCTCCCTGCTGGAAGAAAATACTGGAGGAGAAGGAGTGTTCTGCTGAATCCTTGGTCTGGACCTGAACGACTGCACCACTGCACACTTTGGGGTTCATCAAGAGAGGACTTTGCCTTGCTTCTGCAACTCCAGGAGTGGACTCCCTGTAAGTTACAGGTACCAGAGTCCCATGCATCAAGTCCTGCAAGAAGACACCAGCTGCCCAGCATCCAGTGGCTATTTGACTATTCTGACCAGGTGCATTCTGGGAATTGTAGAACTAAATTCCAAGGAGCAACTCAGAGCTTTTAGAACCTTGATTAAAATTTGTGGACACTTGAAGGACCCAAAAAGGACATCTGGAAGAAGATCCCTAAGTTTGGAGCAACTTTGTAAAAAAGCTCCATAAGTGGACAGACCAGATGTTGTGAGTCTAGCCAGCTACCTTCCATCACGACCTGCCCTGAATTTCAGGTTCTTCCCGCTGAAAGCTCTGGACTTCCAGGATTGGACTGGGGTCTCACGGAAAGGCAATCCGACGACACTGCATTGAAATCGGCGTGCTGGAGAGGACAGCATGGCATCGAGGTAGAAAAGCTCCAGAAAACTTTTTAAGTGTGAAGCTAAAACTTTGACCGAGGCCTCCGCTCAGAGTATCGGAGCAGGGCTCCATCATGGTCAGCCTCAACTTTTGACTTTGCCCAGGTCAAGCTCAACCAGATGGCCCCGGGTTGCGCTTTTTGTTTTTAGGCACTAGTAAGCGTTATTTTTACATTTAACCCTTAAAAATTCATATCTCCAGTTCCCTACATTGGAATTTTGTCATTTTGGTGTTATTTTAAAGATAAAACTATTTCCTATTTTCATAAATTAGTGTTGGATTTTTTATTGTGTGCTGTGTTTTACGTATTCACTGTTTTTTATATTAAATGCTTTACACACTTGTCTCCTAAGTTAAGCTTAACTGCTTATGGGCAAAGCTATCAAGGGTTGAGCAAGAATTAATTTGTGACCTTGACTGTACCTAGTGAGGGATTGCGGCCTTTTGCTAAATGTAGGTACCTACCTACCTACACCAAAATTCCACTTTCCAAAAATCATTAGCTGCAGCTTCATGATGCTGTTCATGTGAAGGGATAAGCATCCAAAACTGTATGGAATGTGATTCTTCTTCTCCCCCTTTTGCCCGCCATACGTCATGGAGGTCAAGTCAAAAACACTTTATTCTGCCAATATTGATCATAAAAGCACATAAAAAAACAGCATGCACATATAAATATGTTTAAAATCATCTATATAGAACAAGAATAAAAAAAAAAACATACATCGAATCCGTTGTTCCATAAGAAATAGTATTGCACGGTTGCATTTACGAAACACAGACACTGGCACGGGGCAGCTCCCTCAACATTAACCTTACGACTTAAAAAACCCAACCTGGGCCCGCAATGTTATCAGGAAAAGGTAGAGGCTCCACCTCAGGTTGAATCTGAAACTCAAGAAATGCCTTAAGACCTAGTAAGGACAAAGCGTACGTCTTCCTGATCTTTATGGCCCAACGAATCTTGCTGATCACTGGGTGGAAAGCAGATTCTGTGCCTAAAAGCTATAAAAGTTGAAGGCCTTCTTAATAGGATAAAATACCTGGTGATCGCAAAACTGGGCACAAGAAGCATTTTCTCGGAATACTATACAATTTGCAAAAGAGCAAAAATGAGCAGTTGATTGTAATGAGAGTCATATGGGCGGCAGGGAGGAAGACCAGCAACCTGCTAGCAGGAAGGCAACTAGAAAGTGCGCTGTGTCTTATATACAGCATGTGACATAAAATCTATATTCAGGGTGTGCAATCCATAATATGTAGGGCTCCACCGAGTAAGTGGTTCAGATCAGAAGATGTCAGAGGATAGAATCCATGGCTCGCAATCAAGCCATTCCAGCTTCCATTCGGAACTGGTAAAATAATGTCTTAACTACCTCCTTGGCGTCCGCATCAATACTGGGGAGGGAATTAAAACAATCAGGCCTACAGATGTCTTGAAAGGCCTGCTTAACATGAGTGAGCCAAGGAATTAGGGCCATGTTATTTAGCCTTGTGCAGTCCTCCAGGACCAAAAGAGAAAAGCTGGTCTCAGCAGAGGACCATACTGTCCTCCAGGACCAAAAGAGAAAAGCTGGTCTCAGCAGAGGACCATATTGTCCTCCAGGACTAGAAGAGAAAAGCTGGTCTCGGCAGAGGACCATACTGTCCTCCAGGACCAGAAGAGAAAAGTTGCTCTCAGCAGAGGACCATACTGTCCTCCAGGACTAGAAGAGAAAAGCTGGTCTAAGCAGAGGACCATACTGTCCTCCAGGACTAGAAGAGAAAAGCTGCTCTCAGCAGAGGACCATACTGTCCTCCAGGACCAGAAGAGAAAAGTTGCTCTCAGCAGAGGACCATACTGTCCTCCAGGACTAGAAGAGAAAAGATGGTCTCAGCAGAGGACCATACTGTCCTCCAGGACCAAAAGAGAAAAGCTGTTCTCAGCAGAGGGCCATATTTTTAATCAACAAGAGCAAAGGAGCGATTTTCACAAGATCCTCCAAATGGAGGACTCCCAGTTCTGTGTGTACGATGTAACTTGCAGTGGTTTTGGGAACAGCTAAAAGAATACACAAGAATTTATTTTCTTGGGATTGAAGACTTCTTGAATTAACATAAACCCAGACTCCTGTCCTGTATGTCTCCATAGGGAGGCATTTGCTTTTACAAAGCAAAAGCAACTCTTTAATGGACTTGTGGCCTAATTTCCCTGCAAATCCAAAAACTGACTTATCAGCCCATGAGTAATTTATACCATGTTAGATTAGCGTCGAATAAAACATCTCAATAATTGAGATTGGGAACCTTGGCAGTTGGGATCCTGGCTATAAGGAATTTTTGAGTATGGGTATTCTTAGAGCTGCAGGTACCAAGATATGATGTTTAGTTGTTCACCTTTAGGTCAAAGTTACCCATAAAACCATTGAAAGAACTAAGGCCATTTGACTTGCGTACTATTAAAACCACGTCGCCGGCATATAAAAGGACATGGACTGGACGACACCCAACCTTGGGTAAGGTTTTACCAGTTTTTACAAGCACTGAATTAAGGGTGTTGATGTAAAAATAAAAAGGGGGCTAGGATGCATCCCAGCCTTACACTTCGATTTAACCAGATCGGTTGGGTGCAGTCTCCATTTTGATCATAGCACACTCTAATGGTGGTGCCCCAGTGCAGGTTCTTAATCAGGTCTGTCAGTGATGCTGCAACTCCTGCCTTTTCCATCAGATCCCAAAGCGTTGCCCTGTTCACCAAGTCAAAGGCACAGAAAAACCAGGTATAAGGAACCTCTCCTGGCTTTGACGTATCTACCCATTATCTGGGGTAGGTTTAAAGATCGTTCTACCACACTTAGTCCTAGCCTTGGCTCAGTCTTCCAGCTTCTCAAGAATATCTCGCCTCAGAATCTTAACAGATGTGTCTAACAATGAGATGGGGTATTAACAGGCTGGGAGGTTTCTGTCCCCTTTTTTTGAAAATAGGCCCTATTATTGCCTCTCACCATGATTTCGTCAGAGATCCCTTAGTTCCCTCTCAGAATAAGTTTGTCAGTAAAGGGGCCCAGAAGGTGGGATTGTGCCTAAATAGATCAAAAGAGACAAGGACAGGGCTTTCCCTGCCCTAGATCTTAAAATGGCCCTAGCGAAATCAGAACCATCAAAGGAGTCACTTAATTAGGTTGCTTCGAGCTGGCTGGGGGGCAAAGGGTCTGTGGTTTTTAGACTGGTACTTGGGTGGTTATTTGGGTCAAAGATGTTAGTTAAGTGGGATATCCAATCTTTCACCAGAATATGGCAAACCAGTCTTGGTTGAGAACCTTTGGAGAAAAAGGAACATTAACAACTTCTGAAGTTGTGGAGGTCAAAAGAACAAGTCTGGTGGTTAGTGTATCTAACTGCAGATTCCTCACCTTGAAAATACCCCAGGCACCAGACTGGATTCAGAGAATTCCATTACAGTGCTCCTATGTGTCGCTAGATGGCATCATGCAGCTTCGCACTGGTTCCATACTTGTTCGTAAATGACAGATCAGAGCCGCATATAAGTGCCAGCCCGGTGTGCTGGCATCAGTTTCTTGTGTTTTGTCCTGCCTCACTAACTTGGGCCCTTTATAGATGGTAACATGAGATGACTCCACAGAACAGGGAAGTGGGGGGGCAGCGAGGAATCTGCAGTTAAAGTATCCACCAGAAAGTGCATTACGAAATGGAAGTAACTTGTTTTTTTCTGATGGATACTTCTAGCTGAAGATTTCTTACCTTAGAAAAGATATCTAAGCAGTACTTCACAAAGATGGAGCATGTGTGACGTGGACTATCAAAACGTCATGCACACTCAAGTGGGTGAAGTGTCTTTCCTGCCTGACCAGGTTGTCAAGACAGTTCGGCTTTGTGAATGGCTGAACCAAAGCAGCTTAGCAGATATCAAGGTCAGGCAACTCTCGCACCAACACAATGGTAGCAGCTTTGGCCCTGGTAAAATGGGTTCTCAGACATTTCTGGAGCACTACACAACTCTAAACATTTGTCCCAGAGCCCATCATAAATGGATTTTGTGGAAGGGTACCTACTGGCGAGTATGCCATCTACCATCTCAGTCAGCAACTTCCAAGAGGGACTACATATCCCAAGACCGCTTTGTGGTCCCAGGAGGCGGACATTTTCCTCAGCACCTGCACCCACTTGACCAGACCAACAAGCGCTATAAAGCACGTGGAGGCACTTTGCAGCGCAGCACGCCCTAGAAACTTCCAAGATGGACTACATATCCCAGACTGCTTTGTGGCCCCAGGAGGCGGCCATTTTCTCCAGCACCTGCACCTGCACACACTTGACCAGACCAACAAACACTATAAAGCGCGTAGGGACACTTCGCAGCGCGGCACGCACTAGCAACTGTAAGAGGGACTACATATCCCAGACTACTTTGTGGCCCCAGAAGGCAGCCATTTTCCTCAGCACCTGCACCCACTTGACCAGACCAACGAGCACTATAAAGCTCATGGGGGCACTTCGCAGTGCGGCACGCACTAGCAACTGTAAGAGGGACTACATATCCCAGACTGCTTTGTGGCCCCAGGAGACGGCCATTTTCCTCAGCACCTACACCCACTTGACCAGACCAACAAGCGCTATCAGGCAGGTGGGGGCACCTCACAGGGCGGGACGCGCCCGGGCCAAGACAGACCGGTCTTAGCCTGTCAGAGACCAGTTCAAGCTGGGCTGGGCCCATACTCTTTAGGCTTTAAATTTTTGATGCATACATTTGGGCTATTACAGTCGTAGGTATTTCTAGATCTTGTTAGCCTTTTTCCTAGTGACCTGTGGCATTATGGGGAAAAGGAAGGTGACCATGGGTTCTACGTCGACTTTGAAACCTCGTTCCCAGTCCTCCATTGATAACTTTCTGGTACGTGCAGTGGATTTGCTTTCAAACGTTGGCAGACCGTCATCTTTCTTTAGTGGTAGAGGATATTGAATCTAGGCTCCCTAGCAAGCCTTTGAGCCCTGCTGCTATATGCAATATTGGTTCTGCCAAAAATACGCTGCATGATACTCCACCACCGGCCCCTGTTAGCCAAATCCCTTGCGTGGACCTGGAAGGGGGGGGGGGGGGGGGGGGGAGGCTTCGGATAACTTAGCTAGGGATGTAGATGTGAGTACTGTTGATTGTTCTGGCGTGCCAGAGGCTGTGTGTGGCTCTTTTGACTCCAGCCTATTACCAAAAAGGCGAAGGAGGATTGCTAAATCAAAAATTAAATCTGCCCCAAAGTCACAGCCCTTGACTCAAGATTCTCTCATTAGCTCTGTGGCTTCAGCCCCACCCCCACAAATGCTGACCCCCGGGCCTCGCTGAAGATCTGGTTCAATGATTTATTGGACTCTAAGCTGCAACTAATCCACAGTTGACTAGTGACACAAGAATCTGGTTTGGTTAATTTAGCCTCAATGTCAGTGAAGGACCCCCTGCAAGCACGGTCAGTAGCATCTCATTCAGGGGCCCTCGACTGCCCCTCTGTTAGGGGGATGGTCCTGAGACCTAATCACCTTTCTAGAGCAGCCACACACATCTCCACAGGTTCACAGAAGGGGGGTAGAGAAGGTAGCTCAATTGATCAGCTGGCCACTCTTCCTGTTAATTCACACACACACACAGGAATTTACTTAATCCTCAAACTGCAAATAGTCCTCGATCCCTTGGTAGCCAGCATGAACAACAACAGGCTGAGCATCTCCTACCCCAGCACCCAGTTATAAATCTGCCACCAGCCTCTTGTCCATATGTGGTAATTTTGGATAATGTCCCTAAGCTTCAACGCCCCATAAAGGAATCTACCTCAGCCCTTAAAAACAAAGTTACTTTTTGGTTAACTACGAATGTAAGTTTTAAGTGGGACCTTTTTAAAGAGATCCTGATTGTCCGTCGGGTGGGTGTATAGCCTCAGTGAGGAAACAATCACTTGGAGACCTCGTGATTGTCAACTTTTGAGATCAGAATGTTGCCAAGGAAATCTTAGCGCTTGCTGATGCCAGTATGGTGAGGCTGAAACAGATTAGAATTCTACTGTTTAGTTTTTTTAAATAATTATTATTATTATGTTTTTTTACAAACATCTAGCCCCCACAAGAGATGCTCAGAACACCCAAACTTTCCACCAAGCCCCTACATAGGGTTCAGGGAGTCATCCCTTCGAAGCCATCTTCCACTTAGCAATCACTACTCAGTTTTGAGAGAACTGGAAGAGGTGGATTGATTACCACCGACAGCCCAAATTGAGCCAAGTAGAACCACTGGGGAGGGGAATTTGGTGGAGAAGGGACATATTGTCACCAAACAGACTGTTCTGAAGTTAATCCACCTATAAATGTTTCAGGGGAACTGGCTGCTTTGCCATCCAAGAGGGGTCCATCAACTGATAAAACTCAACACTGGAAATTCCTTAGTTGGAATGAGGCCGGCTTGGCTTCAAAGTTAGAGGTCGAGGGTTGGCGGCTGTTTTTTTTAATCACATTTCAATATTACCTTTATGCAGGAAACCTGGGCTGTTTCAGAATTGGATTTTTTTAATACACTAGCTTTTAGTAAGTTTGCCACCCCCTCACCTTCAGGTCATGCTAAATGGGGCCTGGTTTGGGGTTAGTCTTGGTTATAAGGTCTTACCAATAACAATGGGCTCGGATAGAATTCAAGCGTTTGAAGTACATTGGGGTGGCAAGCTAAGAATGTATTTGGTAAATTACTACAACAATAATTTTGCATCTACTAACAATTTTTTCTTTCTTGACCTCGCTCTTGCTATCAGTTGTTTGGCTGATAGGGCTCATGCAAGTGTTGGGCCATTTAATGTACTTTTGGCAGGGGATTTCAATGCTAAACAGAGATATAACCACCTCAGTGGACTCCCCTTTCGATCCCAATAGTAGTGAAGTGGATCAAACGGGGCTCAACCCGAAGGGACGGCACCTATATACTGCCCTCCTTTTGGCACATGACTTGGTTAGCCCCAAATCCTGTCCAGATATTGCGGTGGCACCAACTTTCATTGACCGGGGCTGCAGCTCCACAAATGACTACATATTTGTTTCTCGGAACCTTTTACCCCTGACCCATGGGCTAGAAGTGATTCTTTCAATTTTCAGTGACCATAACCCCTTGGCGCTTCAATTTAAAGTGCCCTCCCAGACTAAGCCGATAGAACTTAGTCACAGACAAAAACTAGGGACAAAGGACAATGGTAGGAGGGTAGTTTGGCGCTCTGCAAATCTGGTGTTTATTATGGACCAGGTGCAAACACCCCCCCCATCACCGCAAATATTAAGTCAAGTAAGCAGTGGGGACCCTGCCATTTGCCAAACAGGCTTTGCTGAGCTCACGTCTTATATTAGGGATCTCATGGGTAGACCAAATAAAAATTTCCCTTTGCCTAGCTGCCCGTGGTTTGATAGATCGTGTAGGGTAGCCAATGCATCTCTGCGCCAGGCACTTAGCCAAAACCCTAGAGACAGAGCCACTGTCACTGCTTGTAGAAAGGCATATACCCAGGTCGTAAACCAGCGGAAGGCTGAAGTGAAGATAGAGCAGTGGGAAAATATAATAGAAGCCTCTAAAAAGGAGGACTCCCAGGCTTTTTGGAGGGTAGTCCGGGCTGGCCTCTCAGATGGCAAACTGCCAGAAGCAATCACATCGCATATCCCCCCTGATGCTTGGGTTAACCATTTTTCAGGTATCTATGGGGCTAACGAGGTAATGGGTCAATATGTACAGATAACTTTGCCTTTGAATCCTGGCTCCAATTATTTATTTTTTAGAGAGGGAGGTTCTAAAGGCGATTTGTGATTGTCTCCCAAATAAGGCCCCCGGTCTGGATGGGATTCTGATAGACCTTTTTATAAAATACACAGATTTTTGGGCTGCTTTGTTAACCAAGATTTTTAATATGTGTGCAGGGTTGGACCCCCTATATCGTGGCAAATGTTACATTTTTAAATATTTAAAAAGGGCAATACTCTAGACCCTAGGTGTTATCAGCCAATCTCGCTTCTAGACTCCTCCTCAAAATTAATGGGCCTGGTGGTTCTGGAACGTCTGATCTCTTGGGTGCAGGAGAAAAAAATTCTTATTTGGGCCCAATATGGTTTTAGGAAAGGTCTGGGCACTATTGAGCAGTGCCTGGACCTGTACCTTCTCAAGGCGAAGTACAAGTATGTGAAAGGTGGGTCCATTCACTTGGCCTTTATGGACTTGTCTAGCGCATTCAATTCTGCTAATAGGGAAAAGCCCTGGGCAATTCTTCTAAATATGGGTCTTGATGACGGCCTAGTTGATCTCGAGACTCCTTCACCAAGAGCAGAGGACAAAAATAAGGTATGGGTTGAATGGCGAGACCACCTCCCATTTTGGTGTAAGTCTGGGTGTACGCCAGGGGTGTATCCTCACCCCCATTCTATTTCTTTAATACATTAATGACCTAGAGAATATCTTGGTTTCTACAGGAGCTGATGTTCCCCCCCATACACAACAACACCATCCCAGCCCTACTGTATGGGGATGATGCAGTCTTACTGGTGAGGACTGCAAATGGGCTCAAACTGCTAGTGGATAGTTTTGTTGAGTCCATGAAAAATTGAGAACTTGAAACCAACTGTTCGAAGCCCTTTGTAATGGTCTGTGGCCCTAAAAATACCAAGACATGCCCTATGCGGATACGAGAATGCACTTTAACAAAAGTAAGTTCTCTCTTATCTGGGGCTAGAATTTGATGAAGCATGTAGTTGGCGTCCCTGCTTAAAAACAGGGTTTTAAGCATGGTGCGTACAGTGGGTATTACCCACTCTCTTGCCGCCAATATAGGGTGGAAGCCGGTTGCCCTCATATTGGAGGTTTATAAAAGAAAATGTCTGCCGGCTGTAACCTATGGTAGGTTTTAGTGGGGGTATAAAGATGCTAGAGGAAAATCGATTCTGTCACCGGTTGTTGGTTGTCCCACCCTCTACTCCTTATTTTTCTGCCCACCAGGAATGGGGTCTTGAATATTTACAGGATAGAATTAGCGTTGCCCCGCTGGAGCTGTGGTGTGCAATTCGGCTCAATAAAGAAGCCGTCCTCAACCAGCTGATAATTCAGGATTTCCCTCTTAGTGATCCCGCTTGCTGAATCCCATGGCTGAAATATATCAAAGGAACTCTGAATGAAGTGCGTTGCCCACATATGTTTTAAAATCCACATTTGATTACCAAAAAAGATAAAAACATGGATATGAGACCGCTTCCTTGAGCCAAGGCGGGCGGCTCGTGAATCAAATGAAGTGGACGAGGTAACTGTCAAAGATTATTGTATGGTTCAAATGTGTCCAGGCCCAGCCCCTTATTTATTGTTTGTTTATAATGTGTATGAGCGATTGCTTCTTACCCTCTTCAGACTAGGGTCCCTTCACTGGCAGTTCTCCTCCCGCACTATTTGTAACTGCCCCTGTGATGAGCGCTCCCCACAAAAGCTGCTACATTTTATGTTCTTCTGCAAATACTATGTGCCCCTAAGAAAATCGCACTTGGTATCGCTATTACGAAATTATAGCTTTGCCAATTGCAGGGCTGCTTTGCTTTTTCTTCGCCAATCAAATGAGCAGTGGCCTGGTGTAAGAGGATGCGGTTTTAAAACAGTTCAGATGAATTGCACGTAGGTGAGGACTTGCAAGTGTTTTTAATATTTTATGTTATTTACATCTTGTGTGATAGGTGTTTGTTTGAAATGTATGTACGGGAGGACCTGTAAGTGTTATTTATATTTTATATGCTTTTATATCTCATGTGAATCTCAGTATCTTGAACCTATGTATGGTTTCAGTGATTTGGCTGTATGTTTTTATTGGTGTTTTTTTTGTGGATATTATTATATCCGAATAAAGATCTTACTTCCTTACTCCATTGCCTATGCTAAATCTTCACGTATGGAAGTGCAAGTTGCATAGTTGAGGGTGAAGGACCCTGCCCTGTTACTGAGATAGGAGGCTCTCCTGAAATGGGAGCTTGAAAGAGGACAGGTGCTCATGCTCACACTCGTCTGGCCCAATCGCATCCGTTCCCAGATTCTGAAAATGGATTTAGATGATATGGTGCGTGGATGACCATCTCTTGGCCTCACAGCCCCTGGGAGCGTGCAAAGGGGATTCACGGGTACTGCTTACAGTTTTGCCTTTGAATGAGCACAAAGCATCTCCAAGCTACAACTTTGCGTGTCAAAGGTACATTGTTTGGGATATGATATCTCAGGAGGGCATCTGTCTGCATCAAGGATAGAAGCCATCTTTAAAGTTTCCCACCCCACCACAGTCTCCCAAATGAGGACATTCCTCGAAATGCAAGGTTATTGTCACCAGTGGGTTTCGGCACAACTCCCTCAAAGCTCCTTCAGATTCTCACTTCCCTTCATACATTGGAACCTTTACAATGGACAGAAGAGGCAGAGCACGCTTTCACTGCATTAAAAGCAAGGTCTCTCAAGAGCTCCAGCTTTGGGTCTCCAAAATTGCTAGAAACCATTTACCATCATTATAAAGGCAGTTTGTCTTAGGGACCGACTCACATGCATGGTGACTAGCACCACTCAATAGCATATTACAGCAGGGTGATCAACCTCATAGCTGCTAGATTACCACCTGACCTATGTGTGGTGACCACTGCTGCAACCATGGTGGAACTTTGAGACCATAGTCCCGGTGATCTCCTCTCACTGCAGCCATCCCACATGGAGTAGTATCCCTTCTCTGACCTCCAAAATACAACCTTTATCCAATCTTCGACTCACCTGATGAGATCCTATTGTTATTTGCAGGCCACAGTACTTTAAAGAGATGTCCGGCTGTGAGCCCTACGTCTCTCTCTTACCTAGCCCGAGGAAAGTGACTGGCACGACTGCCTCACTACAACAGCCCAACTGGTGATGCCACGTGTTGATCTCAAAGACATTCAATTGCACAATCCCGACCTCGTCTTTTCTGTAGATGTCTCTTGTTTACAGAATTACCTGGCTTCTCTGGTAGCTGGTTATGCTGTAAGCTCCTAGCATGAGGTCATAGAGCGAAACCACTCCTGCCCAGTGTCCACTCCGCTCAGGTAGCTGAACTGCACAATGAGCTTGTATTTTGGCCATTGATAAATCAGTCAATATCTACACTGACTCATTATGCCTTCAGCGGTGTACATAACTGTGGACAATTAAGGAACAGTGGCGTAGCGTGGGTTGTCAGCACCCGGGGCAAGGCAAGTAATTTGCGCCCCCTAACCCGGGGCAAGGCAAGTAATTTGCGCCCCCTAACCCGTGGATTTTAGCACTCGAGTCTCTTCTAAGATGTTGCGCCCGGCCCCCCCTGGGCCCCCCACGCTACGCCACTGTTAAGGAAGCAATGTTGATTCCTCACTTTCAGCAGAGGGCACATCAAAAATGACCCACACATGGGTGCCCTGTTAGATGTACTTCAACTCCCTTAGGAAACTGGTGTCTCTGTTGTTGGTACTTGCTTGGTGCAGAGTGGCAAGTAACTGCTTGAGGGGACCTGTCCCCTTGCTGTACGACTGGCTCCAAGATGTTATATTCTGTACTTTCAGTGGCCAACCCATCTGTACAGCTGCCCAAAGTAAACGCTATAGACATTTGGGGTCCATTTAGAGATTATGTAATGCAAGCAGCAGAGCATGAGAGGACCCCCCCCCTCCCCCCGCAGCTGCGACAAGACCCAGAGATGGTGATTTTCTAATGTTTTGATGCCAGATTGATGGGGTTGGTGACAGATGTTCACTGATGAAAAATATTGTCATTGCAATCTACTGATTTTAGGTACTTTTTTGTAGTGCAATTCTAACATAACTGCTGATGTTTATAGGATGCTTGTCACCCTATTTTGATGTTTCTAGCTGATTGTTATGGTTTGTTTGATAACTTTCTGATAAAACCTCAGTAACTAGATTTTAAATAAAGTGTAAAGACCACCAGGCTGCCTGTGATGATGTTACTAGAGGAAATGCCCTGGCTCATTCAGCAGCTAGAGCTCTGGACTTTTACTCCCCAGGCTACTTTGGTGCTTTCCCACTGTGAATCATCAATGGCAGCCTTGCGAGTAGTTCTAAGCTACAAGATAGTACATCAGAAGGCGAGAAACAGCAGTGGAGGTGTGAAGGATGTAGGTCAGTGGTTCCCAACCTGTGGTCCGAGGACCCCTCGGGGTCTGCGAAGCTTCAGCAGGGGGTCCGCAACTGCTTAAAAAAATAAATAATATTAACAGATTAGGTCCCCAGCTTTCAGTAATGACTCAGTGGGGGGTCCCCGGATTTGAATTATGATTAAGTGGGGGTCCCCGGGTTCCAGGAATGATAAAGTGGGGGTCCACAGAAGTCAAAAGGTTGGGAACCACGGATGTAGGTGATATTCAGACCACTTTTCTCATTCTCAAGTCAGTCGCTTGGTAGCCCCAAGAGTCCTACTCCCATAGCTTGCCTATGTGCATCATGGAATGGTCCATATCAGAAGGGGGGTGGTGGGATGACTGACTTGCCTCAAGTTTCCTCACACTGGCACAGCAGTACTCGAACACCCACACTATTTGTCAAGGCCACAATGTAGGGAAAGCAGCCAGAACTACACAAGTTGCCCATCCATCATGGGCACATTGTAAATATACAAGTAGACTTCACTAACATGCCCAAACCTTGCAAGCATCAATATGTGCTTCTCATTATTTGTATGCTTTCAGGGAGGGCAGACGCCTATCCCCGTATTAAAACTGATACAAAGACAGCAACAAAAATAGAGCTAAAGGACACTGTCCCTCGTTTTGGTGTCGTGCAAGTTATAAACAAAGGTAACGAAACTAACTTCACGCCCCAAATAATGAGTGCCATTTGCACGTCTCCCAAAATAATACTGAAATTCTACTGCTTATCACCCCCAGTGAGCAGGGAAAGTTGAGAGAAATAATGGGATGCATAAAAACAAACTTGCAAGGATCTGTGCAAAAAACTGACCTCAAATGGCCTGATGCATTGCCCATTCCTTGAGAGCATGGGAGCTACTGCAAATAGGAAAACAGGCATTGGCCTAATCGGCAGACGGACGAAACTCCTCGTCTCACCACTGGTGCTCCTATCTACACTGTATTGGATCGCTGCCCTGCTTTAGAAGTTGTGTAAAGACCTTCTGTTAATGGGTATCCAGCGAACCCAGTCAACCCTGCCATACACTTGAGTCGGGGGACTGGGTGCACATGAGCGTACATCATAAAAAGACAGCACTGCAGCCTCGGTGGAAGGATCTCTTCCTGGTATCACTCATCACCAATACTGTGGTCAACGGCCAAAGTGCACATGGCCACCTGCAAAAAGACACATGCTACGCTGAAAGGTGGTGCAAATCTGAGGGTGGGAGTGCTGGAAACTTCACTCCTGAGAAAGAGAAGGATTTGCCACTACATGCCCAAGAGGACATGTCATCCATTTCCAGTAAGTGGTGTGCGGCGACACCCAGATCAATCAGTCAGTCATTTCTAAAGCGTGGCTAGCCACCCGTAGGGTCTCAATACCACTTCCCGACAAGGAAAACAACTGTGTGATGTAGGGCCACATGGGGCCGAGCAGCATGGCTGCTATTTGCCATTAGAGGAATGGCCCTGCTAGGACTATGGTGGTACCCTCAACTGCTCTTCCTAGATTGACCCTCAGGCAGAGAACTGCATTTGCAAGTGTCATGGACAGCTAAAAAGGACAAAGAAATAATTGCTAACTGTAATTTTTCCTCCTTGGAATGCTAGGGAGTTTGTATTAAGTATCTTCAACCTTGCCTAAATCCAAATTCACAACACTGAAAAAGCGTACGGTTCTCTTGAGTGGGAGTTCACAATGCAGTGCTTAAGCGGCTAGGGGTGGGAGAAGTTTTCCTTCAGCTTACACAGGTCTTATACACTCAGCTGACCACGTGGATTAAGGGCATAATAACAGATTCTATTGAGATCACAAGAGGCACCAGGCAGGGCTGCCCATTATCGCCCCAGTAGTACGCGTTGGAGGTTGAACCCATGGTTTGCGCCTTGCGTGAATTACCCCCCCTCCCCCCCCCAACACACACCTGGGGATCTGCTTCCCCATTCACAACCTGATCCTATCTGCATATGCAGATGACACACTACTTCATGTGCGGAATCCAGAGCACAATCTAGCTCCAGTGCTCTGGGAGGTCGTGTGGTTCGGCGGGAATTCAGGTTTACGTATCAAGTGAGAATTCTTCGATATTAACCCTCACAGCAACTATGATGGCTGTGCAAACAGAATACCCCTTACAGTGGACTACTGACCCAGTGATATACCAGGGAATATAGGTTCACACTGATTCGGGTGAAGTACTGGTGGATAATTATGGCAAGGCAATTAGTATGCTAATTCAAGAGAGAAGAACTATAAAAGTGTACAATAAACTGTGGTGTGGGCTCTCATTATCCTAATGAGGCTGCTGGATTTGGGTGGCACCATCACCTGAATTGTGGGGAACTAAGTCCAATCCCACAGCATGTGACAACTGTTGGCCTAATCCGTTTCTGGCCAACTAGCAGTGCCTCATCTCTGCCCAAGGGCATGGGTGATTTATGGCAACCAGGCGCATGACTAAATCACGTCTCAGGGAAATCGTGGTTGATCAGATCTCATCCTTTTCTCTCAGTTACATTATTCTCACACTTGCAAAGACAAACAGAGGCAGAAGATGGTTCAATAAGATTTATTAAATCAGCTGTGTCTTAGATAAAATGGCAGGAAATGCAATAATAATAATGATGAAACACACTAGAGGCAAAATGGTGACAAGAAAGTGAAACATTAGAAAAGTTCCACAATACGGTAACTGACCACAGTGTATGCGATTCTTACCTAAGCTATGATAAGGCCCGGCATGATAAGCCTTAATTCACCCATCAGGATTCCTCCCTGAAAAGAGGTGATCCCACATACCAGTGTGTGACTGTATTCTAGAGAGACACCATCCCCAAGCAGGGCAGGGAACCGGTGGTCTCGGCAAGCAGCTGTAACAAAGTCAATCAGCATGCGGTTGTGGTCATCTAGCCGGAACCTCCCTCTAACGTGCGTGGGACAGGGAACTGATTTTATAATAAACAGCTGGTGTTCTGAGAAAATGTCCCCACGTCAAAATGTGTGTGTTTCTCTGAATGTTAAAGACGCAGTGTACCACTTGTACCGGCAATCCTATCTTACTGCAGCCTTGTGGAAACACAGAGTGAAAGAATGTTGAGCCAAGAAACAATGCTTTCCCAGGCGAAAGGACAACTAGATAAAGAAAATAAAACATCACCACAAATGTGACAGATTCTAAAATACTAAAAATGAAGCAGAATAAAATGTTACTAGGCTAAAGGGCACAAGCAGCAAACCTAGTTGCTAAAATAACGTGCCCAGAGACATCACTAAAATGGCTATGCAACAAAACCATATAAATACATTTCAAAGGTACAACACATTACATTAAAAAATCCAGTAAAAAACGTGCCCAATCACAACAGCAAATAGCACTAAACAATTAAAAGAAGTAAAAATAAGGAGTACAATACGTCAGTGCTAAGCAGATTGCCAGATCAACAAAAACCTCAACAGGGGTCTAGAAAGGGCCTCTAAAAGGTTCTGCTATGCTATCCAGAAAAATGCTGCTGGGGGCAGCGAACAAACTGACGGGTATGGTACTAACCTAATTTCATGATGAAGCGCACAGTGTGTTTTTTAAAAGCACGTTAAAACACATCCTAAAGGGTTTATCTAGCACCATTGTAGATCTAATATACCAACTCAACTGCAGTTAGAGACTGCATGGATAATGCAGCTATTGTCGGTCTTGCATATTCTCAAAGCATTGTGCTGATGTGTGAGCCCAAGAAGACTGCAGAGGGGGGCAATCCACTGGGCACGCTGCTTGGCATACACGCTGCAAAAGAACAGTGAGTGCTCTTCACGCCCTACAGCATGGCAGCCCATAGGGCACATGTTAGCACAGTTCTCACTTTTATTCCAGGAACAGGTAAAGGAGCTAGGGACAAAATCCCTAACCTAAGTTTAATTAACTGGGCTCTTGTTACAGGAAAATTAAGATGGTCCAAAAATTCCTCGAAGTGTGGAAGACACTTAAAAGACAAATCGCTGTCAGAGCAACTTGCCTGAAGAAACAGCAGCTAATCTTACATTTAAAACAGTGTCCCAGTAACTTGATTTCACAGTATCTCGGGCAAATGGTGGAATCAGAGTGGGATGCATCCAACACTCAGGCATAATCTGAAGAGCTAAGTTTTTATGTGGCATAGCCAGGCAATAGTGTGTGACAGCTGATTACCCATAACGCCCCTGAGGCATTCTCATTAGGGTGCCAATTACCCTGTTGACCATCATCTAATCCAATAACAAATTGGTTTTAGATCATCCAGGCTACATCCAGAATTGAATTTAAATTTAGGTCAAATCTTAGTGGGAGTAGAGGTGCACTGGTGGGAAGTCTCAAAAGTTGTTTAATAAAAGAGTTCTGTCTTTTCTCAAGCTAGTGGAGATTCCAAAAACCTCACAGTCCCACCTGTACAAGACTGCTCCACATGCTTGTTCTCTATAGATGTTCAGAGTAGGGGAGATCAGGTAAGAGGAAGCCCAGTTGGTACATCTAATGATAGCCCCAGCTCTTTGCATTAGGGTCACTGAGGTTTTCTCAATCTGAACATTCAAACTGTGGGAATTGGTAAGTCTCACCCCTAGATGATTCAATTCTGCAACTCTCCAATATGGACCCATCCAAAACTACTTTCCACTTAGCTTTCTCCCGTGGGCTGAACACCATGTATATGGTTTTAGTCTCATCTTCAGGCCATGGTTTTTACTAAAGAGGCTACATTTCTCTAAGAGGGTACATAAGCATCTCGTGGTTTTTGAATGAAGGAGTTTTATCGTCTGGAAAACTTAAGCCAGGGACCTTTAAACCAGACCCTTTGGGAGAATCATTCTCACAGTCCATCGGATAAGTGATACAACCACTGATGAATAATAGAAAGAGGGAGGGTGCTTGGACACATCCCTAGCAGACAACTCTTCTAATAGAGATATCCTTCGTGGTTTCCCCACCCGGGTCCCCACCTGAATTGGTAGGCTAACACATGCTACTGATAGCTGGATTAAGGTTCTGTTGTCGCTCAGTGGGTGTGTAGCGATAAAGCATGGAAGTGGTGCCCCGGTTTCTGTTCCTCTTCGTGACTATACCAATATTGATCCCAAAAACATTCTTTAACGCTTGGCACTAGGTGCTGACACGACTAGCATGGGCAGTCAAACAGCCATGGGAAGTTGGGCTATTTTGATTCTTATGAAAAAGAGGCGGGAGGATAGGAGGGGGAGGGGTGTTGAAAGCTCCTGATTCGGAGGCTTACTATAATGGTGCGCAGTGTTGCTCATTATTGGATTCCGTACCTGTGCCCTGGAAAGAGATGCCACCTTTCAGCACCAGCTACCAAAGAAATTGATAGATAAGCCTCTGCGGCACTATAACACTGTTGATTTGATAAACACTACTGCGTAGTCCTTGAAGATGTTAGCACAACTGCAGACTACGTCACTTACCTACTCGCTGGACTGGCAGAATGAACCAGGTGCGGCTATGAATGACAAACAATGGACTTACTGCTGTTCGGTCATTAAGGGGACATCACTAAACAGTAGGCAATAGTTGGTACACTGCAATATTTATAAGGGGATTCCCTGAATATAATGCACGTAGCTCAGACAGGGAAATAACCAAAGTAGGTAAAAACTACTACAAAAGCTACTAAGATAGCCATGAAGATACCATCATCTTCACGTACCAATACTATGGTCTGAGATGATACTAACTATATGTGACTGACCAGTAGAGTATTTTTTTCGTCAGCGAACGCGGGAAGATCCAACGCCGAGACCGAGCCTAAATTAATGTATCCAGGCTTTCACTTCCCGAAACCACTCAGTCCATCGGCAAGATTCTGAGGATTTATATCTATACACAGGGGCTCATTTGCACCCGAATTTAGAAACTGACATCAGCCTATATCGAGGTACTATTATGTTCTGCAGCGAAGCAGTTATGGTCAGAAGAATCAATAGCCTATAAAAACGCTAGACAAGACTCTCCAAACAAGATTTTTGGACTACATTATCAAAAAGAATATCATGAATTTACAATTGATCTGACCAGAAGACTTGGCTGCCAAGATTCGAGTATTACACATTATTACCACTGGGAACGGCCCTGAGGAAGGTTGTCTTCTATATTACATAACACCGAAACGCGCGTAGGCCTTCGGTCCCTATGGTATCATTGGTTCCTTAATATGTTGGTTCACTTGTAAATAAGACTCGTTTTTTAATTTGAATTATTTAATGTCTATGTGGTATGTTTGACTTAGGTGCTTTGTATGTATTTTCTTCTATTTTTTTGATTTAATGTATATACTTTTTATGATTGTATCATTATGGAATAATAAAATATCTATATTTGTAAAATAAGCTTGTATCAATTATGTAATAGGATTCTGTTATTTGAGTACCTAAACTGAGTAGCCTATTAAAAATACTCTACTGGTCAGTCACATATAGTTAGTATCATCTCAGACCATAGTATTGGTACGTGAAGATGATGGTATCTTCATGGCTATCTTAGTAGCTTTTGTAGTAGTTTTTACCTACAATAGTTGGTACACTGTCAGTACACTACCAGGGTGTACTACACACCTGCCCCGTTGTGGTTTGGGAGATAGTCCCGGATGCCACAGATGTGGTGCTGGGAGGCGGACTTTGCTCATGTGGCCTGACCCGGAGTTAAGCGATACTGAGTTGAGCGAGCTAACAGGACAGCAGATTTTGCGGACTCGTCTCCTGGCGCTATTAGGCTATGACAGAGATTGGGAAGCCCTATGGGCAGCTGGTGGTAATTGGCCTCCTGCCTGCATCACGTAGAACAAGCATGCGATGGGTGAAGGGGTCTCACCCCACAGTGAAGGGATGGCACGTAGACATGACATATTGCAAAACCATGTCAGAAGCATACAGCAAGCTAATGCTGATCAGAGGTACACTTGAGGACAACACCAGACCTACCTGGGCAGACCTGAGAATGAGGTGTATGACAGGCCAGAGAGGAGGGGTGCCTGTGTAAGGGGTTGCTGCATTCCAGAATGAGGTGGATGACAGGCCAGTGGGGAGGGGCCTGTGTAAGGGGTTGCTGCATGCCAGTATGAAGTGGATGACAGGCCAGAGGGGAGGGGTGCCTGTGTAAGGGGTTGCTGCGTGCCAGTATGAAGTGAGTGACAAGCCAGAGGGGATGCCTGTGTAAGGGGTTGCTGCATGCCAGTATGAAGTGGATGACAGGCCAGAGGGGAGGGGCCTGTGTAAGGGGTTGCTGCATGCCAGTATGAAGTGGATGACAGCCCAGAGGGGAGGGGATGCCTGTGTAAGGTGTTGCTGCATGCCAGTATGAAGTGGATGACAGCCCAGAGGGTGGGGGTGCCTGTGTAAGGGGTTTCTGCATGCCAGTATGAAGTGGATGACAGCCCAGAGGGGAGGGGTGCCTGTGTAAGGGGTTGCTGCATGCCAGTATGAAGTGGATGACGGCCCAGAGGGGAGGGGCCTGTGTAAGGCGTTGCTGCATGCCAGTATATGGTGGATGACGGCCCACATGGGAGGGGTGCATTTGTAAGGGGTTGCTGCATGCCAGTATGAAGTGGATGACGGCCCAGAGTGGAGGGGCCTGTGTAAGGCGTTGCTGCATGCCAGTATATGGTGGATGACGGCCCACATGGGAGGGGTGCATTTGTAAGGGGTTGCTGCATGCCAGTATTAAGTGGATGACGGTCCAGAGGGGAGGGGTGCCTGTGTAAGGGGTTGCTGCATGCCAGTATGAAGTGACTGACAGGCCAGAGGGGAGGGGCCTGTGTGAGGGGTTGCTGTGTGCCAGTATGAAGCGAGTGACAGGCCAGAGGGGAGGGATGCCTGTGTAAGGGGTTGCTGCATGCCAGTATGAAGTGGATGACGGCCCAGAGGGGAGGGACCTGTGTAAGGGGTTGCTGCATGCCAGTATGAAGTGACTGACAGGCCAGAGGGGAGGGGTGCCTGTGTAAGCGGTTGCTGCATGCCAGTATGAAGTGGTTGACGGTCCAGAGGGGAGGGGATGCCTGTGTATGGCTTTGCTGCATGCCAATAAGAGGTGGATGACGGCCCAGAGGGGAGGGGCCTGTGTAAGGGGTTGCTGCGTGCCAGAATGAGGTGGATGACGGCCCAGAGGGGAGAGACCTGTGTAAGGGGTTGCTGCGTGCCAGTATGAAGTGACTGACAGGCCAGAGGGGAGGGGTGCCTGTGTAAGGGGTTGCTGCATGCCAGAATGAGGTGGGTGACGGCCCAGAGGGGAGGGATGCCTGTGTAAGGGGTTGCTGCGTGCCAGTATGAAGTGGATGACAGGCCAGAAGGGAGGGGCGCCTGTGTAAGGGGTTGCTGCATGCCAGTATGAAGTGGATGACAGCCCAGAGGGGAGGGGCCTGTGTAAGGCATTGCTGCATGCCAGTTTGAAGTGGATGACAGCCCAGGGGGAAGGGGGCCTGTGTAAGGTGTTGCTGCATGCCAGTATGAAGTGACTGACAGGCCAGAGGGGAGGGGCCTGTGTAAGGGGTTGCTGCATGCCAATATGAAGTGGATGACAGCCCGGAGGGGTGCCTGTGTAAGGGGTTGCTGCATGCCAGTATGAAGTGGATGACAGCCCAGAGGGGAGGGGCCTGTGTAAGGCATTGCTGCAAGTGGGTGACGGCCCAGAGGGGAGGGGTGCATTTGTAAGGGGTTGCTGCATACCAGTATATGGTGGATGACGGCCCACATGGGAGGGGTGCATTTGTAAGGGGTTGCTGCATGCCAGTATCAAATGGATGACGGTCCAGAGGGGAGGGGTGCCTGTGTAAGGGGTTGCTGCGTGCCAGTATGAAGTGAGTGACAGGCCAGAGGGGATGCCTGTGTAAGGGGTTGCTGCATGCCAGTATGAAGTGGATGACAGGCCAGAGGGGAGGGGCCTGTGTAAGGGGTTGCTGCATGCCAGTATGAAGTGGATGACAGCCCAGAGGGGAGGGGATGCCTGTGTAAGGTGTTGCTGCATGCCAGTATGAAGTGGATGACAGCCCAGAGGGTGGGGGGTGCCTGTGTAAGGGGTTTCTGCATGCCAGTATGAAGTGGATGACAGCCCAGAGGGGAGGGGTGCCTGTGTAAGGGGTTGCTGCATGCCAGTATGAAGTGGATGACGGCCCAGAGGGGAGGGGCCTGTGTAAGGCGTTGCTGCATGCCAGTATATGGTGGATGACGGCCCACATGGGAGGGGTGCATTTGTAAGGGGTTGCTGCATGCCAGTATTAAGTGGATGACGGTCCAGAGGGGAGGGGTGCCTGTGTAAGGGGTTGCTGCATGCCAGTATGAAGTGACTGACAGGCCAGAGGGGAGGGGCCTGTGTGAGGGGTTGCTGTGTGCCAGTATGAAGCGAGTGACAGGCCAGAGGGGAGGGATGCCTGTGTAAGGGGTTGCTGCATGCCAGTATGAAGTGGATGACGGCCCAGAGGGGAGGGACCTGTGTAAGGGGTTGCTGCATGCCAGTATGAAGTGAGTGACAGCCCAGAGGGGAGGGGTGCCTGTGTAAGCGGTTGCTGCATGCCAGTATGAAGTGGTTGACGGTCCAGAGGGGAGGGGATGCCTGTGTAAGGCTTTGCTGCATGCCAATAAGAGGTGGATGACGGCCCAGAGGGGAGGGGCCTGTGTAAGGGGTTGCTGCGTGCCAGAATGAGGTGGATGACGGCCCAGAGGGGAGAGAACTGTGTAAGGGGTTGCTGCGTGCCAGTATGAAGTGACTGACAGGCCAGAGGGGAGGGGTGCCTGTGTAAGGGGTTGCTGCATGCCAGAATGAGGTGGGTGACGGCCCAGAGGGGAGGGATGCCTGTGTAAGGGGTTGCTGCATGCCAGTATGAAGTGGATGACAGGCCAGAAGGGAGGGGCGCCTGTGTAAGGGGTTGCTGCATGCCAGTATGAAGTGGATGACAGCCCAGAGGGGAGGGGCCTGTGTAAGGCATTGCTGCATGCCAGTTTGAAGTGGATGACAGCTCAGGGGGAAGGGGGCCTGTGTAAGGTGTTGCTGCATGCCAGTATGAAGTGACTGACAGGCCAGAGGGGAGGGGCCTGTGTAAGGGGTTGCTGCATGCCAATATGAAGTGGATGACAGCCCAGAGGGGAGGGGTGCCTGTGTAAGGGGTTGCTGCATGCCAGTATGAAGTGGATGACAGCCCAGAGGGGAGGGGCCTGTGTAAGGCATTGCTGCAAGTGGGTGACGGCCCAGAGGGGAGGGGTGCATTTGTAAGGGGTTGCTGCATACCAGTATATGGTGGATGACGGCCCACATGGGAGGGGTGCATTTGTAAGGGGTTGCTGCATGCCAGTATCAAATGGATGACGGTCCAGAGGGGAGGGGTGCCTGTGTAAGGGGTTGCTGCGTGCCAGTATGAAGTGAGTGACAGGCCAGAGGGGATGCATGTGTAAGGGGTTGCTGCATGCCAGTATGAAGTGGATGACAGGCCAGAGGGGAGGGGCCTGTGTAAGGGGTTGCTGCATGCCAGTATGAAGTGGATGACAGCCCAGAGGGGAGGGGATGCCTGTGTAAGGTGTTGCTGCATGCCAGTATGAAGTGGATGACAGCCCAGAGGGTGGGGGTGCCTGTGTAAGGGGTTTCTGCATGCCAGTATGAAGTGGATGACAGCCCAGAGGGGAGGGGTGCCTGTGTAAGGGGTTGCTGCATGCCAGTATGAAGTGGATGACGGCCCAGAGGGGAGGGGCCTGTGTAAGGCGTTGCTGCATGCCAGTATATGGTGGATGACGGCCCACATGGGAGGGGTGCATTTGTAAGGGGTTGCTGCATGCCAGTATGAAGTGACTGACAGGCCAGAGGGGAGGGGCCTGTGTGAGGGGTTGCTGTGTGCCAGTATGAAGCGAGTGACAGGCCAGAGGGGAGGGATGCCTGTGTGAGGGGTTGCTGCATGCCAGTATGAAGTGGATGACGGCCAAGAGGGGAGGGGCCTGTGTAAGGGGTTGCTGCATGCCAGTATAAAGTAACTGACAGGCCAGAGGGGAGGGACCTGTGTAAGGCGTTGCTGCATGCCAATATGAAGTGAGTGACAGCCCAGAGGGGAGGGGTGCCTGTGTAAGCGGTTGCTGCATGCCAGTATGAAGTGGTTGACGGTCCAGAGGGGAGGGGATGCCTGTGTAAGGCTTTGCTGCATGCCAATAAGAGGTGGATGACGGCCCAGAGGGGAGGGGCCTGTGTAAGGGGTTGCTGCGTGCCAGAATGAGGTGGATGACGGCCCAGAGGGGAGAGACCTGTGTAAGGGGTTGCTGCGTGCCAGTATGAAGTGACTGACAGGCCAGAGGGGAGGGGTGCCTGTGTAAGGGGTTGCTGCATGCCAGAATGAGGTGGGTGACGGCCCAGAGGGGAGGGATGCCTGTGTAAGGGGTTGCTGCATGCCAGTATGAAGTGGATGACAGGCCAGAAGGGAGGGGCGCCTGTGTAAGGGGTTGCTGCATGCCAGTATGAAGTGGATGACAGCCCAGAGGGGAGGGTTGCCTGTGTAAGGCATTGCTGCATGCCAGTTTGAAGTGGATGACAGCCCAGGGGGAAGGGGGCCTGTGTAAGGTGTTGCTGCATGCCAGTATGAAGTGACTGACAGGCCAGAGGGGAGGGGCCTGTGTAAGGGGTTGCTGCATGCCAATATGAAGTGGATGACAGCCCAGAGGGGAGGGGTGCCTGTGTAAGGGGTTGCTGCATGCCAGTATGAAGTGGATGACAGCCCAGAGGGGAGGGGCCTGTGTAAGGCATTGCTGCAAGTGGGTGACGGCCCAGAGGGGAGGGGTGCATTTGTAAGGGGTTGCTGCATACCAGTATATGGTGGATGACGGCCCACATGGGAGGGGTGCATTTGTAAGGGGTTGCTGCATGCCAGTATCAAGTGGATGACGGTCCAGAGGGGAGGGGTGCCTGTGTAAGGGGTTGCTGCATGCCAGTATGAAGTGACTGACAGGCCAGAGGGGAGGGGCCTGTGTAAGGGGTTGCTGTGTGCCAGTATGAAGTGAGTGACAAGCCAGAGGGGAGGGATGCCTGTGTAAGGGGTTGCTGAATGCCAGTATGAAGTGGATGACAGCCCAGAGGGGAGGGGCCTGTGTAAGGTGTTGCTGCATGCCAGTATGAAGTTGATGACAGCCCAGAGGGGAGGGGTGCCTGTGTAAGGGGTTGCTGCATGCCAGCATGAAGTGGATGACTGCGCAGTGGGGAGGGATGCCTGTGTAAGGGGTTGCTGCATGCCAGTATATGGTGGATGACGGCCCACATGGGAGGGGTGCATTTGTAAGGGGTTGCTGCATGCCAGTATTAAGTGGATGACGGTCCAGAGGGGAGGGGTGCCTGTGTAAGGGGTTGCTGCATGCCAGTATGAAGTGACTGACAGGCCAGAGGGGAGGGGCCTGTGTAAGGGGTTGCTGTGTGCCAGTATGAAGTGAGTGACAGGCCAGAGGGGAGGGATGCCTGTGTAAGGGGTTGCTGCATGCCAGTATGAAGTGGATGACGGCCCAGAGGGGAGGGGCCTGTGTAAGGGGTTGCTGCATGCCAGTATGAAGTGACTGACAGGCCAGAGGGGAGGGATGCCTGTGTAAGGGGTTGCTGAATGCCAGTATGAAGTGGATGACGGCCCAAGGGGAGGGGCCTGTGTAAGGCGTTGCTGCAAGTGGGTGACAGCCCAGAGGGGAGGGGCCTGTGTAAGGGGTTGCTGCATGCCAGTATGAGGTGAATGACAGCCCAGAGGGGAGGGATGCCTCTGTAAGGCATTGCTGCGTGCCAATATGAAGTGACTGACCGCCCATAGGGGAGGGACCTGTGTAAGGGGTTGCTGCATACCAGTATATGGTGGATGACGGCCCACATGGGAGGGGTGCATTTGGAAGGGGTTGCTGCATGCCAGTATGAAGTGGATGACGGTCCAGAGGGGAGGGGTGCCTGTGTAAGGGGTTGCTGCATGCCAGTATGAAGTGACTGAAAGGCCAGAGGGGAGGGGCCTGTGTAAGGGGTTGCTGCATGCCAGTATGAAGTGGATGACAGCCCAATGGGAGGGGCCTGTGTAAGGCGTTGCTGCATGCCAGTATGAGGTGGATGACAGCCCAGAGGGGAGGGATGCCTCTGTAAGGCATTGCTGCGTGCCAATATGAAGTGACTGACAGCCCAGAGGGGAGGGACCTGTGTAAGGGGTTGCTGCATTCCAGAATGAGGTTGATGATGGCCCAGAGGGGAGGGGCCTGTGTAAGGGGTTTGTGCATGCCAGTATGAAGTGGATGACAGCCCAAAGAGGATGCCTGTGTAAGGGGATGCTGCATGCCAGTATGAGGTGGATGACAGCCCAGAGAGGAGGGATGCCTCTGTAAGGCGTTGTTGCATGCCAGTATGAAGTGGATGACAGCCCAGAGGGGAGGGGCCTGTGTAAGGGGTTGCTGCATGCCAGTATGAGGTGGATGACGGCACAGTGGGGAGAGGTGCCTGTGTAAGGGGTTGCTGCATGCCAGTATGAAGTGACTGAGAGGCTAGAGGGAAGGTGTGCCTGTGTAAGGGGTTGCTGCATGCCAGTATGAAGTATTTGACAGCCCAGAGGGGAGGGGTGCCTGTGTAAGGCGTTGCGGCATGCCAGTATGAAGTGGATGATGGCCCAGAGGGGAGGGGCCTGTGTAAGGCATTGCTGCATGCCAGTATGAAGTGACTGACAGCCCAGAGGGGAGGGCTGCCAGTGTAAGGGGTTGCTGCGTGCCATTATGAAGTGGATGACAGCCCAGAGGGGAGGGTTGCCTGTGTAAGGGGTTGCTGCGTGCCAGTATGAAGTGGGTGACGGCCCAGAGGGGAGGGGTGCCTGTGTAAGGGGTTGCTGCATGCCAGTATGAAGTGGATGACAGCCAAGAGGGGAGGGGTGCCTGTGTAAGGGTTGCTGCATGCCAGTATGAAGTGGATGACGGCCCAAAGGGGAGGGACCTGTGTAAGGTGTTGCTACATGCCAGTATGAAGTGACTGACAGGCCCGAGGTGAGTGGTGCCTGTGTAAGGGTTTGCTGCATGCCAGTATGAAGTGGAGACGGCACAGAGGGGAGGGGTGCCTGTGTAAGGGTTTGCTGCATAACAGTATGATGTGACTGAGAGGCTAGAGGGAAGGTGTGCCTGTGTAAGGGGTTGCTGCATACCAGTATGAAGTGTTTGACAGCCCAGAGGGGAGGGGTGCCTGTGTAAGGGGTTGCTGCATGCCAGTATGAAGTGACTGACAGGCCAGAGGGGAGGGGCCTGTGTGAGGGGTTGCTGCATGCCAGTATGAAGTGGATGACGGCCCAGAGGGGAGGGGTGCTTGTGTAAGGGGTTGCTGCATGCCAGTATGAAGTGGATAACAGCCCAGAGGGGAGGGGTGCCTGTGTAAGGGGTTGCTGGATGTCAGTATGAAGTGATTGACAGGCCAGAGGGGAGGGCTGCCTCTGTAAGGCGTTGCTGCATGCC
This sequence comes from Pleurodeles waltl, assembly GCF_031143425.1. Classification (NCBI taxonomy): domain Eukaryota; kingdom Metazoa; phylum Chordata; class Amphibia; order Caudata; family Salamandridae; genus Pleurodeles; species Pleurodeles waltl. The sequence goes on along the minus strand of NC_090448.1, from coordinate 28,164,214 downwards.
AGTATGAAGTGACTGACAGCCCAGAGGGGAGGGATGCCTGAGTAAGGCGTTGCTGCATGCCAGTCATATAGGTGTGATGACCCAATACAACATGTGGGGGTAACTGGCTGCTTGTGGGAACGCTGTGGGAGTGGAGAAGGCGGCAATTACGAGTTGCACACTAGGCTTAGCTCTGATATATGCTTATAGCCAATTTATAGTGGAACATGTGAGGGGTGAGTGTCAGATAATGGTGTACCTCGCTGACTAATGTATAGGCACCATGTACCGACCTACGAACAGTAAACAGTAAAGTCTTAATCTTACGTGACTTAAGCGCTCTTGAGCTCTGTATATGCCACAATTGGAAAAGCTGTCAATTAAAAGTTGTATAAAAACTGAAAATAACGTTTTTTTAAACAAAACTCCGAATTCACCTGCAGCATGGGATGTTTCAGTTGTAAAGATCCGGCTAAAGTAAAGCCGGGCACCCTATGTATGTGCAAGTCCTAATACTGCTGTTCGTCATTCTATCATTATCCTATATGGTCATATAAGGTTTTCTATAAGTAATGATGTCAGTCTAGACAGAAAATAGATGTGGTAAATGCTGCATTAATGCTTCAGTGCATTCAACCCCAAAACACTTCCTGCAGGGATACCAAGTGGTAGAGAACAGAAGGTGCTCTGGTCAGACAATATCTGATCACTAACTCTCCTGTCCTGGAGTGGCATGGGAAAACTCATACTTGCCCCTGCATCAAAGAACCACCCTCCTTTGGCATCCTACCCATATCAAATGTTTTTCTGTGCCACAAAAACAGCCATGCACCTGGTGGTCTGATGATATGCATATGTAGGGGGGCAAAATGCGTTTTCTGCATGCAGTTTTCCCTACGTAAATTCAACAGTGATTCAGAAAAAAAGGCTTTAAGTAAATGCACCAAATCTGGCAGGAAGCTAGACCTATATACAGAAAGCAAGATTTTTGTGATTTGGTGCAAATCTGTTCACTACTTTTTGAGAAATTAAGGTTCAAAAGATATGTATGTTTCACGCTGCTGTACTATGAGGAGGGTCTGTGAGCTCAACCTGTGCGATCTGATTGGCTGGCTGCAATCTGAAGAAAAAGTTACGGCTGCCATTTTAGGTCTCGGGAATTTGGGAATAATAATTTTAAAAAAACAACAAAAAAAACCACACACACAATGGGGCCCAGTATGGGTATCCTGGCCCACCCGGGCATTGTGGAGGGCCCCTTGGGTTACCTTTTTTTTTTTTTTTTTGCTAGAACCTCCCCCCACTCCCACCAAATCCCCTTTTGTAATTTTGGGGAAGAACCACAGATCCATGGCCTCACAGAAAAAATAGTGGAGGGCCTGCTGCTTGTGCGGGGTTGGCATAGCAAGTTAAAGCAATGATCTATTATTCTGTTACAAAAAGCTACAAATTCACTGAAAATAACTCAAAGGTGAAAGTCATGTTCTAGTTAGGTGAAAATGTCACTTACAAAAACATTTTAAACTAAAAAAGAAACTGAAATTCACCAGTTATAGTTAACTGAAGTAACTATAACTTGCACCATGAATTAACTATAGCTCGCACACTCACAATGCACTGCTTTTACCCTTACGCATTACATCACTCATGACAAGTTCAATGACAGAACTGATAACATCACTAATCACATCTGAAATTACATCATTTATGGTAACACTGTGCATGACATGACCAAATTATAACTCCACTTCAACCCTTGTGTTTTCCAGTGAATTTCTTTATTTATATACTTTTTATGGGGAAGACCTAGAATTATTCTATTTCTGAAGGTTTAGATGTCTTTTGTTGTAATACACAGATGCCATACTAATGCAATACAGCATGACTGGTTAGTTGGACAACTAACAGTTTTTGCCCGATATTTCGCACTATTTTATGAGTGGGGTAGAAGCAGAATGCAGTAGTGGGGCAGCTTTCATCAAGTCAAAAGTGGGTGGGATTTGCATAATGTGAGATGGCTGCACTCTCCTTCCAGGCTATGCAACATCCTTTTAAACCTGACCTGGAAGTATATTAACTCGCCAATCTAACCCTCTAGCGGGAGTAACCTCCCTATGTAGGCTCCAGGCTTTCTACCCTCACAAGGCTGTACCAGCTACTAAGGGGGTAACAATGCCACTCAGAGGTCCCACTAGGGTGCAGATGCAGCCTGACCCCCAGCTGAGACGCAGCCCCCTTTCGCTCTCGCTTTCTGAAATCGATTGACTAAAAGCCAGCACTGTGTATAGTTCATTTCAGCCTCAAGGTTAAAAAAATTGGGATAAGAAGTGCCCTATAGTCGGAAACATTGAAACACACGAAATAAGGCAAGGTAATTCTGAGGTTGAACAAACCCCTACTGCAGACACCAGAGACCCAACGTCAATTTCCGCACTTGTTCAGCCAGATCTTTCTAAGATGGAAACTAGTATCTGGCTTCCCTCCTGTGCCCAGAGTTCTGAAACTTATATTGGGGGTGCAAATAAGGAGGGCAAGGTGATTGAGACCAATTTAGCCACGGATTTAATAGACCCCAGTAAGCATGGATATTCACCACCATCTCAGATACTTGAACTGCTCACGCCACCCCCCGTTTTAGACGGGACAAGAAATATCTTGGGCGATACTGTAGTGGGAAATTCAAACGTGGCTGGTATATATATGACTGAAAAGGGTATAAAACCTCCCCACGACACCCCATTTGCAAGAGAGAACCTTGTGGTTGAAGCTCCCCAAGCCAAAACAGATGGCCTAGATACCATCCTTAGTTGGAATATTGCAGGGTTGGAAAATAAAATGAACAACCCTGAATGGGGCAAATTCATAGACGAACATAAAATATGTATTTTCCAAGAAACGTGGGCACTGGAGCCTAAATACAGAATTGGTTATAAAAGTTACTGAGTCCCAGCAACTAAGGTGAATTCAGGGAGACCCTCAGGTGGGCTGCTTATATGGCTTAGCTGTTCCCTCAAATGCCGGGTTGAAACAATTGACTTGGGCTGCCCCGATTTGAACGGTTTATCAATACCATCCCTTAGCGAGAAACCACCTTTAATAATCAATATCTATAACAGGAGCCTGGGTAGCAAATATGAGTCCGACACATTGACTATTTTGGACAGCTTTCTCTCTTGCAAATCACCCTCCCACTTTATTCTTATTGCAGGAGATTTTAATGTCACTTTCGAACCCTATTTGCTGGCCCAGGAACTATACAAAGATGAAGACGCCTACTGGGGTATCCCTCAACTGGTGTCAAGCAAAAGACCAAAAATAAATAGATTAACACATCAGGTTGTGGATATTACGTTGGCACATGTCCTGCGGGCCTGCAATGGTCGCTCCCGTTCGGACCCAAATCTTCACCCTACATTTAGGCGCGGGACACAGAAGAGCCAGATAGATTATATTTTGCTTGACATCCGCTTGTGGGGCTATATGGTTGACATGAATATTGTAGAACATGAGGAAAGTGACCATGAGCCATTGATTTTATCTCTTAGGAATTTATTACCCCTACTTGAAGTCTCCTGTCACAAGACTCACGAACAACAGCTCGCACTGAGCAACAATAGACGAAATGTCAGATGGGAACCCCTGAACACCAACACAGTCACCTTGGCATCTGTCTACAGGCAGTTGGCTGATCACATGGATTGCATTTCTCAGCCTTTAGAAGATAGTGGTGGGCTTATAGCAGCCCACACTCAATTTTTTAATTCTCTAAAAAATCTTTTTACTAAAGAGCCTGCAAAAGAAGTTAAAAAGAAGTGCAACGCAAGGTGGTTTAACGATGCATGCAGGGAAGCACAGCACAAACTGCTGAGAGCTTTAAGAGGAGGCCAGTCAGATCATATAAGGGAAGCTAGGAAAGATTATAAACAGGAACAAAGTAGAGCCCGTAGGAGATGGGATGAATTTAGATGGGTTTCCCTCCTGGAGTCTGCTAAAATAAACTACACCTCGAAATTTTGGAAACTGGTGGCTGATGCCAGTGAAGAACCTAATCGTTCACCTGGTGCCTCAATACTCCCTGTAGAGTGGACAGATCACTTTTCCCGATTATATTCTGGGATTACCAGTGTTACTACCAGTGAATTGAGCCATATCTTGATTACTGAGACCCCCAAAATTGAATTTACCCTGGCTGAAACCAGGGCTGCGATCGTTTCACTGAAATGGGGAAAGGCCCCCGGCCTTGATAAAATACCAGGCGATTTATACAAGACAAACCCGGATATATGGGCCCCATATCTGAACCTCATTTCCAATGCGGTAACTGCAGGAGCACCTGTCCCGAGTTCCTGGATGGGAGCAGAGATAGTTCCCATCTTTAAGAAAGGTAACCCCTCTAACCCTGTCAACTACCGTCCAATCTCCTTACTTGACAACTTCCAAAAACTTTTTGCAAAGCAAATTTTGTCCCGTCTAGAAGAATGGATTCTGGAAACCGATGCCATTTCTGATCTACAAGCAGGGTTTAGGCCAGCAGTTAGTACCATAGATCAGGTGCTAAGATTTTTAACAATAAAATGGAAGACTGTGGAAGTAGGAAGGGGCAACCTTTTTGTAGTTTTTATTGATCTTAGAGCCGCGTTTGATCTGGTCCCCAGAAACCAGCTATGGCTGACACTAGCCAATATGGGTATCCCACACGGCCTCTTGAAACTTATCGCCCGACTACACGAGAATACTTATGCACAAATCAGGAGCGGTAAGGATGGTGATCTAACAGAAGCAGTGGCTATCGAGAGGGGAGTCAGACAGGGGTGTGTTTTGGCCCCTACTCTTTTTCTTCTATACATAAATAATTGTATCAAGTATTTAGCAAATTGCATTAATGATTCCCCAAAGCTGGCCGGAAACAAAGTTCCATGCCTACTTTATGTAGATGACACTATCCTCCTGTCTAAATCATCTATGGGAATCCAAAATCTGGTTAACCAGTTCGGGGTATTCTGTAGAGATTACGGGTTAGATATAAATGTTAAGAAAACTAAACTCATTAAATACAGTGCCCCGAACAAGAAGCTTTGAGCAAATATAAAGATGGACTCAATTCACCTGGAGAGGGTAATGGAATACGATTACCTGGGCATCAGACTATCTGATAAGGGCAGTTGGGATGCAGCTATAAGGAAAGGGGCATTAACCATCAACCAAAGATGTGGAGCGATAGGACGTAAGGCTTGCACTGCAATAAATCCCCCTCTGACACTTATCTCAGAAATTTACAAAGCCCAAATCCGTGCCGCAGCCCTATATGGAGCGGAACTTTGGGGATCTCACAGACAACTGGACACTCTTCAAATCAAAGAAAATAATTTCCTTAGACACAAATCCAGACTAGGGAAGGGCTCGCCGATGCTCCCCCTAAGACTGGACCTGGATCTAAATAGCATTAAAGATACAGCATGCTTAAGACCACTTCTGTACTGGGTCAGACTATGGAAAACGGAAGAACTCGAACCCTTCAGGTCAGCAGTTAAAGAACTATTGCCACCTTGCTGCGGATGGGAAAAAGTAAGGTGGCTAAGGGAGATGAAAGCGGCTTGGGTCAAACTGAATTTATCCCATTATTGGGAGAATCCCGAGATGATTCCTGGTAACGCTAGACGCCTGATCAAAGATCGATAGTGGGAAAAAATTCATGAGGAATCTCTCGGCTCAACTGGGTTAGGTCGGCTGACAGCAGAGTTTCTGCTGGTCAAACACGAACCTCTGCCTGAAAGCTTCCTGGATCTCCCTATACCAGCCCGTGCCCGCTCTTTACTACTTCAGTTCAGATATGGAACATTGGCAGTCAACAGCTTTACGGCTTGCTGGTCGACCAATAGTCCTTTATCTGACAAATGCATAAACTGCCATCTATGCAAGGAAACTTCTGAGCATGTCCTATTTTTCTGTCCTTTGTACAAATGCCCTCGAGGGAAGTGGATTATTCCTCTGTGCAAAACACTGTCAACACAAAACCGAAACAGTGTATATAGAATGTGTAAATATGACACTTCCACGCTGGTAGTGAGCTCTGTTTCTAAATATTTGGCAGCAGCATGGAAAATCCGCAGTAGAATCATAACAGATCTTAAATCCACTGGTTGAAGAACGGTCTAGAAGTTAGCGAATTAGCATCCTGTCATAATAGTCTGGGCGAAATCATTAGTGCGATCTATCAAGGACATAAGACTGTATCTCCGAGCATGTTGTCTAGTGGGTTACCCCAATTGAAGTGACTCATAAGCCCCTTGGCGCATATAATTTTATAAATGGCAAGATGCAATTTATCTGATCAACCTATTTAAGAGAACTGACTAACTTAGGGCTCCATTTTCCACTGATTGACTTCTAACTTTTGTAAACAGGACCTATTGTATGTAGTTTCTATGTCTTATCTTATGTACAAATCCGTCTTAGAATAGTTTATATGTTTTTAACAATTGATTCGTATTATTTTAGCATTTAGCTTTTTGTATAGGGCAAGATCCAGACACTATTTTAAGAGTCTTGTCTTAATTATTTATGAAACTTTTTATGTAGTTTTATGAACCCTTTTTTTATATAAGCATTGTACTAATTGCTAATGTCTCTTTTTACCTGATGGTCTATGGTTTTTATCCTTCTGTATGTATGATTATTTTTTAATTTCTCAAATGGTCCAAACCTGGACCGAATAAACTATTGATTGATTGAACTCCCATCATGCTCCTGCCTATTCTTTTGCTATATCCCGAAAACCACATTTGACTTTAAGTGTCTGGCATTAAAGAACAAGTTACTTACCTTCGGTACCGCTTTATCTGGTAGGCACATTATCTAGTTGCAGATTCCTTGCCTTTGAATTTCCCACAGGCGTCAGACTGGATCTGGGGATTTTCTTGAGCAGTACCCCTGCATCCCGTTAGGTTTCGTCAATCGGCTCTGCAGCAATTCCTGGCATCATTCACACCAGATGTAACTTTGCATTTACTATATGGGCCCACCCCAGCACACTGATGTCAGTTTCTTTTCATAACTTTCCACGACAGAAGTGCAGAGCCATAAAGAAACTGACTACTGGTGTCTCCAAAACCAAGGCCCTGAAAGAGGAGACCCTGCCCCTAGCAATCAGTTTGCAGAGCGGGAAAGATGGGTGGGTCGGTAAGGTATAAGCACCTAGATGTTGTCTCTACCAGATAAGGCATAACTGAAGGTAAGTAACTTATTCATATGATAGAGACTTCTAGTTGCAGATTCCTTACTTTTGAATAGATACCCAAGCAATACCATTCCTGGAGGTGGGCCTGCGAACCAAGTTCATACTAGAAAGTCCTGCAGGACCAAACAGTCAAAGTCCCCGCCCCTACGGACCTGAATGTCCAAGCAGTAGTGTTTAAGTAAATGTGTGCAGAGATTGCCACATTGCTGCCTGACCGATGTCAAAGACTTGAACTCCACGTGCTAACGAAGTGGTAGCAGCTTTAGCTCTGTTAGAATGAGCATGCAAATCCTACGGGGGGTGGTTGCTTCTTGGCCAGTGCGTGCGGATCTTATTAAAGAGAACATCCCATCTTCTGCACTGCCCAACCTTTCTTTGCACCCGCATAACGGACAAAGAGTTGATCATCCAACTGGAAGTCTTTTATACGATTAAGGTAGAATGCCAACGCTCTTTTGGGGTCCAGGCGTTGGAGCCTTTCCTCATCCTTAGAAGGATGTAGGGGTGCGTACAAAATAGGCCAGGTGATGGATTTGCCTACATGAAAGGGCATACCCATTTTTGGCAGAAAGGAGGCCCTAGATCGAAGCACCACTGTCTGGAAAGATGGAGAGGTAGGGCGTCTTAGATGATAATGCCTGCAGCTCACTCACACTGCGGGTAGATGTAATGGCCACAAGGAAAGCTGTTTTCAAAGTGAGAAGCCAGAGAGGATAATTGTGGAGAGGCTCGAAAGGAGCGCACATTAGAAATTTCAAAAGCAAGTTCCGATCCTGTTGCAGCATAATAAGTGGGGATGGAGGAAAAAAGATGTGCAAGACCTGAGGAACCAATAGGGGACTTGAACAAAGAAGGTTGATCAGCCACAAGAAGGTAGAAATAGCAGACAAATAACCTTTAAGAGTGCCCATAGCAGAGCCCTGCTGGGCCAGGGAAAGGATAAACAATAGGACCTCAGATAGAGGGGGTCATCAGACTGGTCTGTGCACCACGCCACAAATTTCTTCCAACGACAGGTGTATAACATTTCGGTGGAGGGACACCTGGCTGCCATGATTATGTTACAGACTTTGGGAGGAAGGGCAAAAGCTGTTGCCACTCAATCTCCACGCAAGAAGGCGGAGAGTGTAGAGGTTTGGGTGCAGAACCCTTCCTGGTTGCTGCGACAGAACATCCTTCCGAAGGGGCAGTGTGATCGGAAGATCAATGGACATGCTCTGCAGCTCACAATACCAGGCTCGGTGCCCAGTACGGCGGAACAAGGATTACTTGGGTCGGGCCTTTCTTGATCTTCTTGAGAACTCTAGGCAGAAAGGATATGGGTGGCAAGGCGTACATGAGGCCTGAGTTTCAATCGAAAGGAAAAGCATTTCGGAGCAATTGCCACCTTGGAAACTCCAAAGCGCAAAACTGCTGACATTTTGAATTCTCTGCAGAGGCGAACAGATCTAACCTGGCTCTCTCCGCCACTGAAAGAGACCTTGCACCAACTCCGGATGGAAACGCCATTTGTGTATCGCTACATATATTCAGTTGATTTTGTCTGCTCTGGCGTTCAGCGATTCCGCCAGATGTTGAACCACCAGGGATATCTCTGTTGTTCCAGCCACGTCCAGAGATGCAGAGCCTCTTGGCAAAGGATCCACAACGCCACCCCGCCCTGCTTGCTGCAGTACCACACAGTGGTGGTGGTTGTCCGTGAACACCCGCACTATCTTTCGTTTGATAGAGGGAAGAAATGTTTTTAATGCTAGCCAGATCACACGGAGCTCCAACAAGTTGATGTGGAGTCTGGATTCCGCTGGAGACCAGATGCTTCTGATCTCAACCTTTCGCAGATGGGCGCCACATCCCAGAAGTGGGCATCTGTCACTTCTGTCAGATCTGGTTGGGGAAGGGAGAGGGATGTGCTTCTGACCCAATCGCAATTCGTTAACCAGCACTGCAGGTTTTTCGTAGTCCCTCTGAGATCTGGACCCGGTTAGAGAGATTCCACCAATGCTGCAAACACTACAACTTCAGGTCCCACTGCAGAGCCCCCATATGCCATCTGGCATGTCTCATCATCAGGAGGCCATAAGGCCCAGTAGCCTTAGAGTCATTCTCACCGAAATCTAGGATAGAGGCTGAAACATCACTATCATAGCCTGAATATCCTAAACTCTCCGCTTGGGAGGAAAAACCTGAAACTACACTGTGTCCAGAACAGCTCAGATAAAAGAGAGTCAGGTGTGATTTGGCACATTTATAGTGAACCCCAGCAAATGCAGAAGGTCCGCGTAGTCTGGAGGTGGGAGACGACAGCCTGGGGTGAGCCCGCCTTCAACGGCCAGTTGTTGAGATACGGGAAACCCCTGATCTGCGCAGATGAGCTACAACCACCGCCATCACCTTGGTGAACACCCGAGCGGCGCTAGTAAGGCCAAAGGGAAGCACAGTAAACTGAAAGTGCTCGTAGCCTACTGTGAACCGCAAGTAACAACTGTGGGTAGGCAGGATGGGAATATGGAAAGAAGCCTCCAGCAAGTCCAACGCTACAATCCAGTCTCTTCAGTCTAAGGCAGATAGAACCTGAGCCAGAGTGAGCATCTTGACCTTCTTGTTGAGGAAGAAATTGAGGGACCGAACTTTTTGGACTTCTGGTAATGAAACCCTCTCTATGGCTCTCATGGTAAAGAGAGCCATAACCTCCTTGCAGGAAAAGGAACAAGTGAGCTTTTGGGGGGGGGGGGGGGGGGGAGGGAGAGGGAGGGTGGCTTGGATGGGGCGGCGGACTGTCCAGACTGCTGGCCACCTGATCTATGATGTCGCGGATGCCGCACCCTCTGCCATGCAGAGGCTGGGGGCAGCATGCATGGCATGGTTTCTGGCCAGGAATGGATGCAGTTGAAGGCCCACAATAGGGGCGAAAGGTAGACTTAGGGGGTCGGGTGTGCGTTAGGCTGCCACTAGGTCCTACGACCTGGCCGTAGCCTGGGAATCCTTGAAGGGCTTGATCGCAGAGTCTGCCTTGGCTTCGAAGAGACAGGTGCCATCAAAGGGTATGTCCATCAAGGAAGCTTGGACATCCCTTAAAAATCCAGATGCCACCAACAAGTCGTGGAGCCTCATGGACACGGTTGATGAAAGCGCTATGCCCAGTGAGTCAGTCATGTCCAGTCTGCAACAGATTGTGAACTTTGCTGCGTCTCTCTTATTGGCAATAGCCTGAGCACAGCCCGGACCTCCTTCAGGACCGGTGGAAAAACATACGCAACCGTATCCCACAGTGTGTGGGAATAACGGCTCAAAAGCCATGCCGTGTTCATGGACTGCAATGCAAGGCTGGCGGAAGAAATCCTCTTCTTCCCAAATGATCACAAATGTTTGGATTCCCTATCTGGGGGAGTGGAAGAGAATGCACCCTGGGAGGTAGAGGCTTGGATAACCAAGCTCTCAGGGGTGGGGTGTTGCAACAAGAAACTTTGGTCCCCCGGAGCGGGGGTAGAAGGTGGCGGGTAATGGTCCTGTTTGCAGGTGTCACTGGTGGGTTTGGACCAGGTAGCAAGTAGGACGTCCATAAGGGCCTTATTAAAAGGGAGCAGGGGCTCTGAGATGGAAGGTCCCGGTTGTAGCACCTCTGTCAATAGAATAGAACTGGCGGCCACCAAGGTCCAGGACCTCAGCCGCCCTCCTCACCACCATTAAGTAAGAAGATCACTCCTCCAAAGTCACTGTAAGGGGAGAAAGCATGCCAGTATCTGGAGAAGTATCCAGTCTGCAGGCTTCACCAAAGTCTGTACGCCAGTCCATAGGTTCTTTGTGGAGTTGCTATTCTAAAGCATCCAGCGACCTCTCCCATTCATCTCAGAAACCCAAACCATAAGAAAAGGGCTCAGGATTCGACCAAGGAGGAAAGGCTCCTGCGGGCATTGGAATCAGCACAGTACGGCACCCATTCAGGTCAGAGTGGGGGATTGCAATGGGGATGGCGCCACCCCGTGGGTGCCTACTGCACCAGGAGTGGACCAGCATCGTGGAAGGTTGAGGTGGTATGACCGGGGGTAGTATGACTGACAACGGTCGCACTGGATCCTTAGGTGTCCCTTGGTGCAGAGGCTGAGCTGCCGCTGAACCCAAATGGACCCTTTTTTACTCCATGGGGCCTCAAAGGTGCTCCAGTGGTGTCGGGCTGACCAACAATGAGGTGAGTGGCCTCGTAAAACTCTCCGAGTTGGGCAGTGGGGTCGCTCTAGAAATTTGGAGAGGCATGGGGTCGGCCCAGGTGCAGGCTCTGCAGAGCGAGACTTAACACGTCAATGCTTCCTCATCTCGTTGGCTGCGAAGTTGAAGAACACTTTGACTTCTTATGCCTCGACTTACCAGATTGCCTTAAGGTCTTGAAGTAGGGGGACGATGTCCTCTCCACCGAGATCTCGACTTGCGCGGAGTCGAGCATCGAGCCAAAAGCAGCTTTAGGGACCGCTACCTCAAAGCCTTCAGTCGCATTGCCCGACATTCGGAGCAAGAGCGCTCTAGGCACCAAAGACACATGAGGTGCGGATCCGTCATGGACATGGCCCAATGAAAGGATCCATAGGGCTTGGAGCTTGTCTTTCTAGAAAATATCCTTGATGCACCAGGAGTAGAATGCTCCAAAAAAATAATGAAAAAGTGACTGAGGGGTAGCTCTCTTCGGATCAGAGCTTTGTGGAACAGAAAGAAAAGAACTGACATCAGCTCGCTGGGTGGCGGCTATATAGGAACTGAGACATCATATCCGGCATGGACGCAGAACCGATCAACGCCATCCAACAGTGCGCAGCGGTACTGCTCACAAAAATCACCGGATCCAGTCTGACGCCTGAGGGAAACTCAAAGGTAAGAAATCTACTACTAGAAGTCGCTATCAGATACCTACCTTAATAGCTGGTATTCGGTAGATTAAGGAAAAAAGTTAAAAAAGCAATTTCAAATTACATTAGCTGCAATTTAGGATAACTTAAAAGGGTTAAATGTTCAAACCCTTCCCTTTAAAGTTGGCAAAATATTAAGATTAGTTTCAAAATAATGTTGCCCCAAACTGAACTGTATGTCGGAGACCACCACAAACTACACATACAACACCACAACCTACACATACTAGCACAATGGATGCAAAGCAAAATCACCAAAGTGCAGCAAATAGTGCACGTGGAAGCGTGCTGACAAGACAGAGAACGTGTGCATACATCACAATTAAAATTTATTTCGTTATTAAATACATTTTAACAGCAGCAATCAACGTCCCAAATGCAGCAAACTTTAAAGACAATGTGACAGAATGGCATTTTTTTCATGTGACTTGCCGACTCACAGTTAGAACCGAGTTTTTAAAGTAGAGCATGGGTGCCCAGCCAACATCCATTTTCGTGGTTATCGCGTACACAAAAGATCAGAGCCCGTACAGTCCCACACACTGCTGTACTTTGTTGCCCACTGTTCACAGCCTTGTTTTCCACCGTTGACTTTGCATGAAAATAGGCAGCCAAAAATCAAAATTGGGGCCAAGTGCTACCAACATGTGTTCGGTGAGGAGTATTCCCTGATAAGGGAGGTGGGGGTGGATATTTATTTTACGACCCAGATTTGCCGCTTCAGCTACTTCATACATGCCAGGCAGGAGCTTGTGTTGCCGTCTGTGCACACTAGTCTGCGCAGTCTATCTTATGTCAAAGATCTGGGTCTTGCACACAGAGGACTCTGATGCAAGCCATATTTTATGCTACACTGTGCAGCTTGTATAAGAATCTGAACTTCCAACCAAACACACCAGTGGGATGTTGGCTTCTGGGAGATGCATCAATAGTGTGGTCATGGCTTTCATTAACTCAAAACATCAAACAAACTGCAAACTGAGGAAGCAATTGGCCTTACCTCTAAGAAAGTAGCTAAAGCTGTGCAACATTTTTAAAGCAATGATCTTTGGGATATTTTTTTTTTTTTTTTTTTTTTTTAAAGAGCCACATTTGGTCTCCAGTTGCCATATTCATTATGGAAACGGGTCAGGCGTTCATGGTCCTTTCTCAACCCAATAAAGACCCTTCCAAAATCTTTTGCTACCATCACACAACACATACACACCAACATTGTATGCAGAATGACTAGACAGAGTGGAATCGGGATATGTGTCTCCTAAGCCAGGCCAAATTCCATGCTTGATTCATCAACTTTTCCAAACATGGCAGTCACGTATAAGTTGCATGACCACAATATCCTTAGAGATTAACTGAGGGCCCATGGATCACCAGAAGAGGGCAACCTGCAGACAACGCTACTGGGCCACTTTTGTAAGGCAGGTTCAAATGGACATCGCTCAGGTGGGAGTTTCCAAAAACATGTCCTACTCAACATACAACCCAATCGTAAATAGCATTTGGAAAACACACTGGATCATTTTTATGAATCATAGATTCGCTATCATCTAAAATGTTATAATGAAAAATCGGTTTCATTTAAGATGCCTTTCTGCAGCGACACAGCGGTGCTGAATGTTGGGCCTGGAGACGAGCAGCAGTTAAGCTGACAATAAAACAAGCCCTGGCATTGGGTTTCTAAAAAACAGATCCAGTTGGTGGTCAAGGTGCAGGACAATAGTCTTTGGTGCTAGCAGTAAAAATAATTTAAAATGGATAGGTTGCAGGAGGAACACTGGAGAATGTTTTTTCCCCAAAAAGGCGGCTGAATGGACAGAATTCATAGGGCTGGGACACAGACATGCCAAATAATTCAGAAAAGCCAGGGACAAGTGTAAAAGTCTTACACAATGGTGCCATTTTTGCGCCAAGGATATATGATTAATTGAGCACTGCATTAAACAGAGGGGGTGAGGGGTTCTTCAAACGACCTCTTCCATGTTCCGCTTTTAAAGACTGAAAGCAGCTTCAAGGCTGTAGGGACTAAGAATTACAGCTATTGCTCCAATCTGTGCAACACTTCAACAAACTGGACGTGAGCTAAGTAACATAATACGACTGACCATATTACAATGGTTTGGGGCAATAGGAACTCGCTGTACACGAGAGTGGTGCTGGTTTAGGTCAGATCACAGCTACCTGAAAGTAGCCACAGACCAGATATCAATTGTGTAAACACAACAACATGGTCTAAAATTTCCTGAACTGTGAAACCCAAAAATGAATTGCTGAGACTTAGGAGAACGGATTCCAAGAAACTGCCACAATTAAAAAAGAAAAGAATGAAAAGGGCCTATTATAATGTCATAGTTGGCTGTGTGGAAACACTGACAATTGCTCCCTAATGCATTTAATGGAAGCCATGAATAGTGGGGGATATTTTTATCTGCTGAGGTTCAGACTAAAGCGATTTCAAGTCCTGCATGCATCAATAATCCAGTGCTTAAGTGCCCCTGCCTGTAAACAGACTTTGGCAGACTTTTAGCAGCTGAACGAGAAGAAAACACATTTTTTTATCAAGCAGTGAATTGAGAAACAAATAGAAGTAGAGTAAAATTTGTTGAAAAAAAACATTTTTGTTAATTTATATGATTTAAGAACGGTTCTCCGGCCATTTTTAGAATCTGACAACCATTTTATTACTTTAAATTAAACTGGTGTGTCACAACCAGAGATGCACATTATCTGTAAGACAAAATGCATGCACATATCCCGTGTCAAACTCCTCCACAATGCTGCATCATTTCCTTCCAGGAGACCATATAGTATTTGCTATCATGTCTCATATGGAATATTTTGAGGTAACTGCTGAACTCTGGCTGCTGGTACAAGGAAAAGACCACCATCGTTGCCACCAGCCAAATGAAGATGAAGCTTTCAATTCTTGGCTGAGGGCCTGGGTATCTGCTGTCGCCTCTTTACTCTAGCATGGTCTCTTTGACAAGGCAGTAAAGCCTGCAACAGACCATCCGCGTGGTGGTGCATCATCGTTGCAGTCTGCAAGGCAGGTGCAGCACGGTCCGACAGCTGACTGGGCTGCAGCACGCGATGACTCCATGGTTGGTTCATACCTCATTGACAACCTCCTTCAGATGAAAACAAAAGATCATCACACAGCAGCACAACTTCCATTAGTGCCAGGCTCCAAAAGGAAAAATAATCTCACTTTGCAGATAGCAGGATACACTCCCAGCTTGACCGACATTTACCACAACTAGGAAACAAACTTTTGAGGTTACTCCTCAGCAATTAGCAACAGGTCCTTCAAGGAACCACCATCTCGCCCCATTTCATTGAACGCCAGTTGGTCTGTTGCATGTCTGTAGTGCTTTTAACATAGTGCAATTGCCGTTAGCTCAATGCCATGATTTCCCACTCTTTCTCGCCTTGATTTTGCCAGGAGAACAAGAATGCAGGGCAGATTGTTTGCAATCTGTCTCAGACATTCAGCACTGTCCCTTGCATTGCACTCAATCTGGAGAGAGCAACGTGTGGGAGCAAAGTCAAGGAGCACCAAACGGTCCAAGCAGTTCCTGCATCGTGAATTCAGTGACCGCTCACAAAGTCAATGATCCAATTTACTCGGTTATGCTCTCTCCTCATAAAGATCACGCAGAAGCACCAATGGCAGAAGAGAACACAAACAAAAAACGGAGAAACAGCAATGCCACTGATTCCATGGATACTGGGAGCTTCCAATGCAACGGTGATGGGTGGACAGGACGAAGGCATTGCGCGCTCTCTTGAAGTGTATCCACGGGATGAAACTGGGAAGGTGAGGCAGAGAAAAAAAGCAAACCATCCACTCCAGAGTGGATGGCAAACAAGGTGCTTGGGTGCTCTTAATGACAGAGTATAGGTCAATATATTTTACAATGCAGTGCCGCCCCAACTCTGAAACAGGACAGGTCTGTGCGCATTGGAAACAGCTGAAGTCTTGCGAAGGGAAGAAAACAAAAACCAAACAGTCCAAACTTCTATGTACAACTGTCCCAAACTGTGCCACTCCGGATCAAAGCGAATTCCTACAAACAGCATCCCCGTTGCCTTTTCAGTCAACTTCCTCCATGTTGCTGTAAGGGGGATCTGGGTCTGCGGTATGGGAGAAGGGACCAGGGACACCCTCTTCCTGCACAGGGGGTCCCTCCGGGTTTAAGCCTGGTACGAATGGCACCTGCCCGACACCCTGCAACCAGAAGACGCCAGATGTTAGTCAAAAATGTCCACATGTTTTTCAATAAAATTACATACTGCTGAAAATGCACATATATTTTTACAGCTGTATTTTCTTCCTAACGGAGGTTCAAACAACCTAACGGAATAAAGTAAAAACACTGAAAATACAAACTAATGGAGAAGCAAACAGAAGAAGTGAGGTTCACAAAGTCTCAATATTAGACGAACATCTTGTCTTTGAGGGGGCTTTACATATGTCGGTGGAAATGTCTCGGAGAAGCAAACAGAGACCACCATGAGGCCCGCAGAGAACAGCCACTGATGAACTATAGAGCCTCCCTTTACAAAGACGTCTTCCATGAACCATGGATTAACTATTACTTTAAGAATAGGCTATATCTTATCTTGCAAAAACATTATCTACTGACTTGACACACAGTGACCACTGAAGCAATCGTACACTTACATGTCTTGATAGCAAATGTCACTCTCACACACACACAGTTATTGGATACGAAGTTTATTGCAGCTTTATTGAAAAGACACATTTGACCACTTACCCGTTAAAGCCTCAATCAGAGTACGAAGAAAGGCCTTCAGTTTGTATGTGGCCCTGTCCCGCGACCACCACAGAGTATCTCATGCAATGCATGCCGTATGCCATTAAACGGCACAGTGTGATTCAAGATGTGTGGAAGGTGTGATCTACACACGCCTCAGGTGAAGCTGATTTACTTCAGGGGTACACAACAAAGAGTTCATGGGGGTATTAAGCAGGATCTCAACACAAAAGCGAGTTACTGAATGTACTTTCAGCTGGTGGTTCAACTGCATTTAAATCTTCGCTTTAATCATTACCCCAACCAGAAACTAATTGAATAGCAAATAATTTTATACTGTAAGTGTTACTTCTGTCGGAATAAAATTGTGTTTGTGGAACAGGACTTCACCGTTAGGAAAAAAAAAAAAAAACACCAGGGAGAGGCTTGGGTCCACCACTGTCAAGGAATACCACGTGCAGAGCTTTATAGACAACAGAAGTCCATTTGTACCTTCTCTGGGACATGGATGGAAGCCCTGCAGATGGCAGTCGATGGGAGGTATGAAAAGGGAGCTCTGGGCACAGAATGTTACTGTAGGTGAGACATTATATTCCAGATGCTGCTAGAAGCGAGTTAGAGACACCGACCCTCAACCTAGTGAAGCGGCAAGAACGTCTTCCACCTGCAGTCGCTATCAACCACCAATGAAGGACAAACCAAAGTGAAAATCAATATACAGTTCCCTCAGAGCACTTTAATACAGACTGGTAGAACATCTGCACGTGAGATGATTCAGACCAGCACTAACTCTGGAAATGAGAATAATCTGCATCCTAGGGGGTAACAGGAAAGATGGAGCACAAGTGTGGGTGCAGGGCTGCAAAGGTAAAAAAAGGACGCTTCTAGAACATTCGGTAACCCTTCTCTTACAGTCAAAGAAAGTATAGACTAGTATTTTTCTTCTAAAGTACTTTTTTTTCTTTCTCAGAATCCTATATTTTTAAACATGCAGGAGGTAAAATCTGATGTACCTTTCGAAAAAAATATATTTAACAAAAGATTTCCAGTGGATCCGCCCTAAAGGTTTGCAAGATGCGCTCCGGCAACTCGTAACAATTCTTAATACTTTGATGCTGGCATGGGGTGTGCCCTTGGGTCAGGACTAGTTGTGTGCCATGCTAGCGCCATTGTGGCTACCTCCCAGGCGCCTTCAGAATGGCCTCTATCAGCAAATTATGTTAAAGGAAAAGGGACGAGTTGAGTTACTTCCTCTATACAGTTTTAGTAATTTTATATACATCTTAATTTTGCAACATACATGTTTGTATGCCATTGCACTCCAGATAAAGTGATATACATTGTTAAAACCAGTCTTTCAAAAATGGCAACTAAATATAAATGCCTGGAACGAAAGAAACTGGGGTCACTGGTGCCAGCACATGGATCCTCGTCTATGCAGATGTCATTATCTGCGTCTGAGAGGGCTTTTCATTATGTCAACTAGCACTACCTAGTGCTTTGCTATCGCAGCAAACAAAAAACAAACAAAACAAACTCGGGATGAGCTTGGGCCTGGAAGGGTTAAGGTAAGAAATCTGTGGGAGCACGCATTTATAAGAAAAATGTATTTAACAAAAAAAAAAAAATCAGGGTACCAATATTTATATCAATAACATGATCGAAGCTAAAAACATTTCCATTGGTTACATCTGCACCCACCTCTCAATATAACCGAGTCCAACATTTACAACCAGAAAGATTTAGACCTGCCACTGACCACATTACTCAATTACCATTGCTTCATTTTCGCCTCATGCACTGCGGTCGTAAAATGGATTACGCCATGGACAGTGTATCAAAATCACTGCTTCATACATATAGTTGTGTACCTTTATGCCATAGAGCCTTCATCAGAACCAACAGATGACAACTGGCTTGCTGGTGGCAGCTAAGCTCTGCACAGGATTCTTGTGAACAAATTCTGAATAAGAACATGGCATCAATCCTGAAAACATATACAAGCCAACACACTGCATGAAGTGCCATTCGGAGATGTGCTTGGCAGATGGATATATGTAGGTGAAAGCCAGAAAGGCCTCCTCAGTCCTGAAAAAGATGCATGGGAAGATGTACCCGAGACTATAGGAGACCTCTAATGAATATGGGTAGATGGACAGAAGGTGGCTTCTTAGAAATGTTCAAACATGATCTGATACTCAAGTCCTTCAATCTTGTAATCAAGGGCCCTAGTGTAAGGCACCACTTTGTCAGGATAGATGGAAATACAGGTCAGCTTAGAGGATAATGCCTGCAGCTCACTTACCCTACGGGCACAAGCAAAGGGCACAAGGAAGGCTGTTTTTAAAGTCAAAAGTCTGAGAGGACAATTGTGGAGAGGCTCAAAAGGAGCGCACATTAGGAATGTCAGAACCAAATTCAAATCCCACTGGGGCATGATGAATGGGGATTGAGGAAACATATTGGTAAGACCCTTAAGGAACCTACTCACAAAAGGAGACTGAAATAAAGAGGGTTGGTCAGGTAACCTCCGAAATGCGGAGAGCAGACAAATAAACTTTGACCAAAAAACCTTAACCAAAGCAGAGCCCTGCTGGGCCAAAGAAAGTATGAACAAGAGGACCTCAGAAAGAGGGGCAGAGATATTAGGGGGGGCGGAGGGGTCAGATGTCAGACCTGTCGGTACACCACGCCACAAATTTGTTCCAATGACAGGTTAATACCGTTTTGGTGGAGGGATGCCTGGCTGCCAAGTTAACGTTACAGACTTCTGGTGAAAGATCAGCCGCTCAATCTACACGCAAGAAGGCTGAGACTGGACATGTTCGAGTGGCGAACCCTCCCCTGCTGCTGCGACAGAAGATCTTTCCAAAGGGGCAGTCTGATCAGTGGACCAAAGGCCATGATCAACAGTTTGGGATGCAAGAGTCTCCGTGCCCAGTCCAGAGCCACAAGGATTACCTGGGCCCGGTCGTTCTTGATCTTCTTGAGAACTCTGGTCAGAAAGGCATACAGGAGGCCTGATCTCCACTTGAGACGAAAAGCCTCACCAAGGGAGTGCTGCCTTGGAAACGCCAATGTGCAAAACTGCTGACATTGTGTGTTCTCTGTGGCGGCGAACAGATCTGACCAAGACTCTCCCCACTGCTCAAAGAGACCTTGCACCACCTCCAGATGGAGATGCCATTCACGATCCACCAGGCATTGTCGACTGAGTTCCTCCACTCTGGTGTTCAGAGAGTCCGTCAGGTATTGTACCACAAGGGAAATAACTTGATGTTCCAGCCATGACCAGAGGCTCAGAGCCTCCTGACAAAGGGCCCACGACCCCACGCCACCCTGCTTGTTGTACACTACATGGTGGTGATGTTGTCCGTGAACACATGCACTACCTTCCCTTTGAGAGAGGGAAGAAATCCTTTCAAAGTCAGAATGATCGCCTGGAACTCTAACCGGCTGATGTGGAGTCCGGGCTCCACTGAAGACCAGATGCCTCTGATCTCCACCACTCCCAGATGGCCGCCCCATCCCAGGTGTGACGCATCTGTCACTACTGTCAGATCTCGTTGGGGAAGGGAGAGGGATCTGAATCTGACCCAATCGCAGTTCATTAGCCACCACAACAGATCTTGTGCAGTTCCCTCCGAGATCTGGATGAAGTCGGAGCGATTCCCCTGATGCTGCGCACACTGGAACTTCAGGTCCCACTGCAGAGCCTGCATATGCCATCTAGCTCGATTGACCAACAGGATGCTGCAGGCCATGAGGACCAGCAGCCTCAGTAAGTCTCACTGAAATCCAGGATACTGGCTAAAACATTGGTATCATAGCCTGAATATCCTGGACTCGCTGTTGGAATCTGCACTGTGTCTAGAACAGCTCCAATGAAAGGGAAAGTCTGAGAGGGAGTCAGGTGTGACTTCTCCACCTTTACAGTGAACCCCAGCGAATACAGGAGGTCCGCCATAGTCTGAAGATGGGAGACAACAGCCTGGAGCGAGCCCACCTTCAACAGCCAGTCGTCGAGGTAGGGGAAGACTGAAACCCCTGACCTGCTCACATGAGCTGGGACCACCGCCATCACCTTGATGAACACTCTAGGGGCACTGGTAAGCCTAAATTGGAGCACAGATTGCTGGCTCCCTGATCCAAGAGGTCGGTGGATCCCATGTCCCCAGCCACGCAGAGGCTGGGCAGGATGCGCAGCAAGGTGGTTGGAGTGAAAGGGACGTGGTGGGGTGCCCCTTCCATAGCCACGAAAGGGGCAAAAAGCAGACTGAAGGGGCGAGGGGCAGCTGCGAGGCCCAAGGACCTGGCAGTAACATGAGACTCTTTAAAGAGCTAGACCGTTGAGTCTGCTTTGTCTCCGAAGAAAAGGGTGCTATCAAAGGGCATATACATAAGGGTAGACTTGACATCCCCCGAACAGCCAGATGTTCTCAACCAGGCGTGGCGACTCAAGGCCACCGTTGATGCAACTGCCCTGCCTAATGGGTCGGTCGTGTGAAGCCCACATCTAACTGTGAACTTCCCTGTGTCCCTCGCAACTGCTTGGGAGAGCATGGCCCGGGCCTCCTCAGAGTCCTGTGGGAGCACTTGCTCAACCCTGTCCCATAAAGTATGGGTGTAACAGCCCAAAAGTCATGCGGTGTTCAAGGACCACAATGCCAGGGTGGAGAAAGCAAACAGTCTTCCCAGGTTGGCCCAGGCTCTTGGATCCCCTATCCAGGTGTGTGGAAGGGAATGCACCAAGGGACACAGAGACTTGGATAGCCAAGCTCCAAAGTGTGGGGTGTTGCATCAGGAACGCTGGATCATTTGGAGCAGGCCTATGGCGGCAGACGATTGCCCTGTTCACAGAAGCCTGTGTGCTGGGATTGGACCAGGCAATCAGAAGGACATCAGTAAGGGTTTCATTAAAGGGAAAAAGGGCTTCAGAGGAGGAAGCCCCAGGCTGAAGCACCTGTCAGGAGGTTAGTCCTGACTGCCACCGAAGGTAGCTCGAGGTCCAGGACCTTGCGCGCTTTTCACACCATCATTGAATAGGACGTTCTCCCCTCTGTAGCCACGGTAGGCGTGAGAAAGAATGCCAGTGTGTGGGGAAGTATCCAACCCACAGGCCTCACCCAGGTCCATATGCCAGTCCTTAGGGTCTTGGAGTAGGTATTGTAAAGAGTCCAGTGACTACTCCCACCCCTCACCGTACCCCAACCCATAATATTAAGGGCCAAGATCAAACATGGGGGTAAGGCCCCTTCAGAAGTCAGAATCGCAGATCCGGCCCTGTGCCGGGAGTCGGCAATAAGGATGGGGTTGACACCACCCGGGAGCACATGTGGCATTGGGAACATCAATGTCAGAACTAGCGTCGGCGAAGGTCGAGGTGGTATGACCGATGCTGGTTCGGATCCAGGAAACCCCCTGAAGCAAAGTTTGAATCTGCCGGTGTGGAACTCAAGGGGGCCCCTGCTGACCACACAAGGCCTGAAGACACTTTAGAGGAGTTGGTCTACCCAAAGATGAGTGACATGTCCTCATAAAACTAAGTTGGGCAGGGGTTGCTACAGCCCCCAGAAACTTGGGGACGCACGGAGCCAACCCAGATGCAGGCTCTGAGGACGGAGGCCTAGAGCGACGGCGCTACCTTTCCCTCATCTCATGGTCCGATGGATGGGGTGAAGTAGAATAATTTTTTTTCTTTTTCAACTTCTTTTTGTGCCTCAACTTACCAGCTCATCCCGAGTACGTGGAGTCAGACGAAGATGAAGGGGTGCACCACAACCATCCCCAGGACCATCCTCTCAACCGAGATCAGGAGAGAAGCAGAGCCGAGTGCATGGCCACAAGCAGCCTTAGGGACTCTATCCTCAAAGCTTTAATATTCATGGCCCAGCACTCTGAACTCGACTTCAGCTCATGGTCGCGCTCCAGACACCACAAGCACACGAGGTGCTGATCTGTCATGGACATTGCCCGATGACAGGATCAACAGGGCTTGAACCCGGTTTTACGTGAAGCCATCCTTGATGAAGCAGGAGTGCAGACACTCAAAAATCTTCGATAAAAAATCAGAAAAGACCAGTCAAAAGCTGACTGAGGGGTAGCTCTTTTTCGGATCAGAGCTGGCTGGTATGAAAAAAAAACAAAAAAACAAAAAACAACATCAGCGTGCCCGAGTGGAGCCTATATAGGAGCCAGGAAGTCATGTCACGCATTACGCAGGCGACGGACACAAAGCCAACCAATGCCACCTGATGGCACGCAGGGGTACTGCTCGACAAAAATCTCTGCATCCAAACTGACATTTGGGGGAAATTCTAAGGTAAGAAATCTGCAACTAGAAGTCTCTATCAGATAAGATGAATACTGCCAAACCCAAAGTGCATTTTTTTCCTATATGGAAGTCCTGATCAATTAGGAAATAGTAGAGTGTCCTGCTCTTGGGATTGTCTGCAACAAATGTAGGAAATAGGGACATTTTGCTAAGTGGTGTAGACATTTGTAAGTAAGAGGAACAGTGAATGGGGCGTTCTCAGAAGGTGAAGAAGTCATTTTTCAAATCAGAGATGAAGGTAACACTGTTCCAAAAGTCAGTGTGAACATCCCACAGATAAAGGCTCCATAAATAAGGTAACTTATCATGATGATGGGGTACAGTACACATATATCATTGATTTCAGACCATGATTGTGCACGTTTGTTTGAAGGTAAAGTTGTGATGCATGACCCCCAATGTTTTTCCTTTAAGCTATGGTAGAAAAACCTATAGATTTAAGAAGATATTTTGATGCTTAAATCGAATATAGAGGTAATCACACTACTAAAAAGTTTTATGTACCAGTAAAAGGTGATACCAATGTACGTTGGCCTCATCAGAAATTATCGGGTATTTATGTTGATCCCAACTCATCCTCATAGGTATTAGTACACAAGGTGGAATCTCATGATATTTTTCCTGACATGCTGTTAAAGGAATTTCCTGATGTTTTCTCCAGCAAGGTTGGATATGTGAATGGGTACATACATTATATAGTTTTGAAAGCTAATGTTGCACCAGAGGTGTGCAGAGTAAGAATTATGGCCATGTCTTTACAACACAGCGTGAAGAAATAAACAGACAGAGTTTGTGAACAAGATATAATTGATCGTGCAGAAGCTAGCGTGGCTTGCGCCTATTGTGGTGGCCTCCAAGTCCAATGGAGATTAAGATTTGTGTATGTTTGAGACAACTGAATGAACGGGTGGGTAGATCATTTTCCACTGCTGAAAAAAAATAGAGATGATTTCCATGTTAGTTGGAGCTAAATACTTCACTACACTAGATTTAACTTCAGCATATTACCAGGTCAGGTAGACAGAGGACTCGAAAAAAAATCTCCTATGTTTCATTAGACCATTTATAACTTTTAGATTTAACTGTATGCATTTTGGGTTATGTGCCGTGGCTGCAGTTTTTTTTTTTTTTTTTTTTTAAAGAGATTAATGACAAACTAATTTGCACATTTGCTTCATGTGAAATTCTTCTAGCATGATGTTCTTATTTCCAAGAAATCTCTTGAGGATCACATGAACACAATCAGAGAGTTTCTGGAGCTTCTTAAAAACCAGGGCATAACATTTAAGAGTGAAAAATGCAAGTTTGGCTGTGAAGAAATTGAGTAATTGGGGCATGTGCTCTCAAATGAGAGGGTGTGTCCCATAGAAAAATTGGTAAAGAAGAATCTAGATGTGTCTTCTACTAGTAAGAAATAAGAGGTCCAAGTTTTTTGGGGTTTGGCGGAGTTTTACTCTTTTTTCGTTCAGTACTTTGCTGGAATTATTTTTGCTGCTTTAGTGTTATTGGGAAAAGGAGAATCTTTTGTGTGGAGTGAAGATTGTGAAAAGGAATATATTGCAGGTAAACAATGTTTGGCTGAAGCTTCATCCCTTAAAAGTTTTATTAATGGTTTGCCATGCTCTATTACCACTGATGCCAGTGTAAGAGGTTTAGGGGTTGTACTCAAGCAAAAGCAACATGTCCATGAAGTAACCATACCCTTTGCCTCTAGAAGTTAGGAGACAGAAAGCAGGTACTCTACTATAGAGAAAGAAGTGTTGGCTGTTTTCTGGGTCAACCACAAGTTCAAATAGTTGTTGCGGGGGACTAGTTTTTGATGCAAACTGATCATGAACCATTACATCCAGTTTTTGTCAATAAAGAGTTAGATTGTCTTTTGCAGATGGATAGTTGCTTTGCAAGGCTTTCACTTTGATGTCCAATACATACCTGGTGAGACCAATAAGGCTGCAGATTGTTTCTTTGGGTTGGTAAGCAAGTCGTCTGAGGAGAACGAGATCAGGAACACTTGGTGGAAGGACAAAGAACAAAGTGTGTGTTGTCACCATCGGGTTGTGTTTCACAAGAAGAATGGATATCAGAATTAGGTAAAGAAGTTTCTCTTAATGGGATTTGTCAGATGGCGGTGACTGGGAATTGTGGATGTATTTTTGAAGAGAATGAAAGATGGAGCAAGAAAGTCTTCCATGAACTTTTCATTAGAAGATGGGTTACTGTTCAGGGTTACTAGGCTTGTGGCTCCTGTGAGAGCCAAGATTCGAGAAATGACTTGCACTTCCTCATGAGACTGCACACCTTTATATTGGTAGCTAGGAATGGGTTTACAGACTGAACAATTTAGTGAATGAGTGTATTGACTGCAGAATTAGGGATGAGTCTAAGAAATGAAGAACTGCACCAATGGTTTGCTGAAAGCTTCTGGAATGTGCCTGGGAGGAGGTAGTATTTGACATATTGGGGCCTTTGCTTTCTAGAAGGAATAGTCTGTAATTATTTGTGCTCATGGATATGTATTCAAAACAGCATGAAGTAAGGACTGTACATGATATTTCGACAACCTCTATTATTAAGTTTCTATCAGATGTTTTTTCCAGTGAATGTAACTCAAAAGTGTATTTTAACTGATAATGAGATGTTACTAGCAAGCTCGACTACGGCAACGCCGGCACTTCAACTAGGAACATCAAAAAACTTCAACTCATCCAGAACGCCAACGCCAGACTCATTCTGGACCTCCCTCGCCGAGAACACATCTCCCGCCACTGGCAACGGGTTGAGAAGTGAATCACCTTCAAGCTTCTCACCCACACGTACAAAGTCATACACAACACAGGACCAGCCTATCTGAACTACTGCGTCTCCTTACACACCCCCGCCAGATCCCTCTGCTCCACCCAGATGGCCTGGACCACCGTCCCTCGCATCTGAAAAACCACTGCTGGAGGACGATCTTTCACCTACACTGCAGCAAAGAGCTGGAACAACCTCACCCTGCACCTCAAACAAAGCCTGTCGCTCACCATCTTCAGGTAGAACCTCAAAACATGGCTCTTTGGATGAGGCCCCTCCTCCCCCCCCCCCCCCTTCTTCCCCCCAGCGCCTCGAGATCCTCATGGGCGAGTAGCCGTGCTTTACAAATACTGATTGTTTGACTGATAGCTGAATGGAGAAGGCCATATCTGAGTTTTTGTTTGCCAGATGTATCACTCACAAGAAATGAGTTTTGTGCCACCACCAAACAAATGGCATGATTGAGAAGTTTAACAGGACAATGAAAGAGGCAATTCAGTGGTCATCCTGTACAGATGGATGCTGGAAGCGTGCAGTGGTGAATCATGTTCACCAATACCAATTCACTCCTCATTCCACGACTGGGGTAACTCCTTTTGAGTAGCCTTTTAAAAGAAAACCGTGTACAATGATTTGTCACACTTCAGTAAATGTGCTATAAAATTCTTCAGATGCTTTTGTACAGGAAAATGTTGTTAATCCGGCTTCTCTCAAAATGGAGAATGGACAAGTGTGGAATTTCAAAGATGTAGTGGTTGTAAGAACATAGTGGAATCTTCCTGGTTTTCCTGTTTTCCATTGTTCATTTTTTGTGATTGAAAGGAAGTTGAAGAATTTTTGGTTTCTTTTATGTTTTGAATATGTATTTTATAGTGTTGTCTGTAGCTTTGGGTTGTTGGGGGAGGTGTGTGGTACGGTCATATTAACTGGGATGTGCCCAAGCCTACTCCTCTTCTCGTCATTCCTTTCAGATTGTAATGGTTTGACTTGAGAGAGAAGTGTGGAGAGAGAGCCAGAGAGAAGCGTTCCTGGGAGGCTTGTTCAGGGGGTTGCTTTTTTATGAGAATAAATTCTTGACATGTGATTACCATTTCATGCCTGGAATTCTGTTCATTCGAGATAACTTACAACAAACATGCAATCTATGAGGCAGTAAACAATTATTTAGTGGTATGTTTGCTCTACTGGGGTAATAAAATGGAATTTGAGCTTTGCACTGTAGTAATAATTGTGTGTATGTGCGATTGATAGTACAACTGCTCTAAATACTATGAGTTATTGAGGTACATTTATTTTCACTGTCCCAGTACAAATACAAAAATCATTATGTTTTTGGTTAATAAGAATTAAAAAAATATAAATGAACTCTGAAAATGAGGGAAGAAATCCTGGGTGTACTGTGACACTGAACAGGAGAAGCAGCCGAGGTGAGAGAGTAGGTTAAGTAATGGAGATGGCATGGGCGATGCTGTTAGAAGAGGTTGTGTAGGGCACAGGGGCAGGGTCAACTTCAGCAAAGGGAAGAAAGATGAGGCAAAGTGATCACCCTTGAAATTAGGAAAAAGAAGGAGGTGGTACTGGATCCAAATGCCATTGGAGAGTGCATAAAAGACAGAACAGAAGGTGGAAGAGGCTGTAAAAGTAAATGGGCATCTTGGGAGAAGGAACCTACCTTGAAATTGAAAGGGCGGACTAAAAGCAAATTGTTGGGACAAGGGGAGTTGGGCTGTAAGCCCCAATCTCTGGAGCACCTTGCCCGAGTCCCTGAGAAGCTGCCCATCTTTCAGAAAAATGTGAAAACTCAGATGTTCTAATATTGTTTCATTTAGCTACCTACTACCTTAATGCCAAAGCGCTGGGACGCCGTATTTGGGTAGATATGCGCTATACAAGTCTTTTATAATAATAAGCAGCCCAAGACAAAAATACATAAAAATATGCAAAAACAATAGTGCCACAGAGCATTTTTCAAGTAGAAGGGCAATCACTTGGTTGGGTTTGGTCAGCCTGGTGCACGTCATCCACAATGAAAATAATGGGAAAACCAGTTCAACAGTTTATCCTTAAAAATCACATGCTGCCTCATAGAATTCATCAGATTTTCTTTGGGAAGGAGGGCTAAAGGACAAGTTGACCAATGGAACATATTGGAACCAGTGACAGCTAGCGGCATTTGGCCTCCTGACACAATATTAACATAAGATAAGCCACTCTCGTGAAATTCATACTGTGGCTTTAGTCCACGGACGTAGCACATAAAATGTGAGGAGACCCGGTGCTACACTCCGCTCACAAGTAAAAAAAAAAAAAAAAAAAAAAAAAAAGATCCTTAATTTTTTAACCTCATCACCCCATCTTGAATGTTCACCACAGACGTCTACTGTAGGTGCTAAAGGTCCATCGTTTAACTGAACAGGATTTAGAGGACTCCCTGGCCAAAGCTGGCCATAACTGTTAGGTGAAAATACACACAGTGAAACTTTCTGGACATGCGCTGGTCGTTTTTAGGTAAAAAATTAACTGCCCTTTGGCATTCGATCAGTGCATCATCTGCCTTCCTTTGTTTTGGATAGGTGGTGATGTACTGTTGATCTGATGAGAAAAAAGTTCTTAATTTTTTAGATCACAAATTTGATTTCATAAGGCACTTGTAAACCCTAAACATTCCCTTGACTGGTGCGGATTAAATACAACTGGTTGCATCCAGAACAAGACACCCTCCTTCACCTAACAAAGAGGAGGTAGGATCTAAAGTTGAACATAAAAGTTATCAGGATTTCTAAAAACAACTTCATCTCTCTTTCTGGTGCCTTGGACGTCTTGGCTTAGTCTAATACTGAATACGTTAAAGTCTACCAAGATATTTATAACTGAATAGTTCATTCTTCTTGTGATGTACATCAGACCTTACCATCACATTTGAAGAAAGCATATTTTATAAAGTTCCTTTTGCAGGATAGAATTGGAATAAATTAGTATTTTCCTACATATTTTGTTTTACAACAAAAATCCAACAATGCATGATCTTATACTTTGTTGAAGTTTCTCAGTCATTTGCAGGGCACAACACACAAACATGAGTTGTGCTCAACATAACCATTAACACGGAGAAAGAGCATTAATTTACACCTTTCTTGTGGAGCCGTCAGAGAAGAAAACTGGATGGAAAAAACTCTTGCTGAAGAAGAGGAACTTGCTTCTGTACCTCTGTGACGTACCATGACCCGCATGAGAGGCTGAAGGCACAAAGAGGGCAAACACTCCAGACGATTAAAAAAAGGGGACCAGAGCAGCAGGAATGTGTCCTTGGGGTCTGCTCGTTTCAACCAACCTTCGTTAAACAGACTCCCTTCCATTATGAACTGCTTATCCATCAATCTTTTGGATTGAATTCAGGTTTACAACTGAATCTATTGTATTCAGTTTTAGTTTGGAGCAAGAAAATTGTTGTGGAGAAAAGATTTTGGGTGTATAAAAGAATGCAGAAAGGCTCCATTGCCTAACATTTGGCTGCTCTTATGAGAAATTACCAGCTGAAGATGCTTACAGGTGTTCTGTAGAAATATTCTTTAGTAGTCTCACATCTGTGGTTAGTTATATCCTATTGTCCAACACCCCCTTTTATGTCCTCGTGCTGAGAAAGCTGAAGGCGACCCACATTACTGCTTGCATCTCAGTGAGCCTT
This sequence comes from Pleurodeles waltl, assembly GCF_031143425.1. Classification (NCBI taxonomy): domain Eukaryota; kingdom Metazoa; phylum Chordata; class Amphibia; order Caudata; family Salamandridae; genus Pleurodeles; species Pleurodeles waltl. The sequence goes on along the minus strand of NC_090448.1, from coordinate 28,134,516 downwards.
CTCATGGCAACTCAGGTCCTTTCGTTTCCTCACACAGGAAGGAAATAACTAAGATGATAGTCATTCTCTTATCCACCTCATTGTCTACCTCCTCTTTTAGTTCTCTGGATATTACACCTTTGCACCTGCAAGCTTTACTGATAATGTTATTGGGGACACATAGGAAAAGAAATGTATCCATGAAGATCCTCCAGGATCTACTGATCCAGTTTTTGAGTTTCCCAGTTAACGTGCCCAAAACATCAATAATTTAGGAGTGGGTCATCACCCTCACTAAGTACTTTATCATGCCTGCAACTACTAATTGTAATCTTCCTGAGGGTAAGTTGCACAAGGAACTTGTGTTGTGCAAAAAAGCACTGCCAATGAGCCCATTTTCTCCACAGCTTCATCGATGGACTGTACTCTTTTAGCTTTACCAGTAGCAGCCTCATTCAGGCCCCTTCAACTTCCTAAGAGAGATGAAGACTGTACAAAGCTACTTCCTTTAACAACGGAAAACTCTCTAGGGTAGGCATGAAAGTCTAATGAACAAAGGCTTATGCAGCACACAACTGTGTGCACTGCCCCTTTTTTCCTAAGAAAGCTTACGAAGACAAGGCAGGTGATTCTGCTGAACCATGCGCAACACATCTGTGTCAAAAAGTGAACTGGCTTACAAAGACATTATTACACTGTACTGTTACTCTGTGGAGCAGGCCAATGCTGCCTACCTTACTCCTTAAGTCACTCCAATTAGGGCGGAGCGGAGGAGCAGCCAAGCCAATGAATTTGGGAAAGGAAAGGCGATGAACGTAGGAGAATCTGGCCTTTGGGAAGAAATGGAGGGCTTGTGCTGGATGTGCATCGTGCAGGTCTGAGCAGGGGGAAGCGTCTGATGCAATGGTGGTGCCATCAAGATCACATGTACATATCACACCTGGAACTCTCAAGCCCAGCCTCAGCACCCTGCCACATCCTCTCACAAAGTTTCAGCCTCAAGGGACTAAAACCATCAATTCTATCATTTGTTCTGTAGACATGGACAATAAGGAGAAAAACAATTTACTTATTTGGGTATCAATTACAAAGAAACAAGGAGATGTGGTTGGAGTAGCTGCATCACATACTGATATGGGACACTATAGTTGTAGAGGTGTTATTATAGTCTTTGGTGTTTCCTTTACTCGCAGACTTTGCAATAAACTTTATTTAGTTTATTATTTTATTACATTGCTACTGTAAGCAGTAAGAACACAGTATCCATGCCTACAACTCAAACAGACAAGCTGAAGGTTGGAGTCCCAAACCAAAGGCTTCTGTGGTTATTGGCCTGAGCACAGGTGCAATACACACTGAAACTAAAGCTTGACCTGGAAGTGGAAGGTCATCCATGAGCGTTTGGGAATTGGGATAAGACAGGCAGCACAAAGCCTCCATCTTGCGTTGGAGAGTACCCTCCTCTGAGGCCAAAAGTGCCAAGAATGTGAAGAGCACAAGATGCCAGTGGTGCGGAAACTGGAGGCTGCGGACTCCCTAAGGATACTGAAGGATAAAGAGGACTCTTGACAATTGTGAGACGCTGAAAAGTTAAAGCAGAATCAACAGTGGAGAGATGAAAGTGTTGTGGGTCTTGCTTCAAAAGGCTCCTGTAGGGACGTGTTTTGTTTAGTTAACCAACAAGGTGAGCACAACACCGAGTAGTTAGTGATGTGCTCGCTGCTGAAAGAGAGAAGATCTAGGAAAGGAGGGAGCATGAGCCAGAAGATGGTGATATTATTGTGAATGTCTACACAACAAAACTCAAGACACCGTCTGAAATCCTAAGGGTTTACATCCACATAGACATCCAAACAATAACAAAAGTGATGCTTTTGATCAACTAAAAGAAGAGCAAACATTGCTTCAGTTTTTTGGGAGGAAGTCTCTATGATTGTTAGACGTGGGCAGGAATATGGAGCATTTTTTGAGTGAGCTGTGACGATTTCTAACTGAACAGGAAGATGCTCCTGCTCCAAGGATGATTTTAAAGCTGTGATACAGACATCACACAATCAGTTCTTTCTGAAATTGAGAGCTGAGGCTGGCAACCAGAAGGGTGTATGTCTTCTGCAGCTTTATACTTGCCAGAAGCATTTGTTATAGAATAATGCCAGACGAGAAACGATGGTGCAGAGGTCCAATGAAGAACTGAATATGCTGCTGAGGCATCATTTGTCACAAATATGTGGCAGAAGGGACTTTTGTACAACGATAACTATGGCCAGTACAAGTCAGCGGTGAGAGAGAGTCTATGTTAGAACACATTCATCCTGCTTTATGCAGCTCAAAAAATCTTTACTAATGAGGCCCATGCCGGAAATGGTAATTCTCTGTTCTTTGGTACTCTAAGCAGATCCAGAGGGGCCCGATCCGTAGCAATTTCAGGATAACCAAGTTCCAAGTAAATGAGTTCCACTTAGATTTACTGTAAATTTATTTGATGGGGCAATAAACAAAATCTGCCATGTATTTGCCCATCTTGGGTTTACAATGGACAACAATGTCCTATAAAAATGGCTCCAACCGCAATTACCAGAATGAGTTAACACTGTACCCAATGACTGTATAGTGTGACTCCAGGGGTCTGTGGAAGGAGAGTGGCACATTATGGATAATGTCAACTTTGAACTAAACAGCGATAACTAATGTCCTGAAAATTTAGGGACAACAGTTCAATGGTTATGACGGCTTAGGATGCTCCATGGAATGGTTAATTCAAGGTCCTAATCAGGCTGATCTCCAGGATTACCAATGGACTAAAATGTGTGTTCACTGCATGTGATTGTTTTTCTTACGGTGAGCAAGAAGGTGGGCTGGAACTGGGAGTCTCGAGACAGAAGAACCCCAAAATAAAGTCACAAAGGATTGGGAAACTGCTCTACTTAACTACCCCTTATAACCTGGGTGGGGTAGTCATTGTAGACAACAACTGACCAGGAAAGGAGAGGGGGAAACTCCCTAGATTCAAAGGATGCCTGTGTCTCCTCTTCTTAACTCCAATCAGCCTATGTCGCTACAAAGCAAGCCTGTGATGACTTGCAGGGAGCCTTGAAATTCTGTCAAGGGTCTTCTGTCAACTACCTGCCTAGGTAACACTATATTGTAATAAAATCAAAATGGATCCCGAGGTTGCTAAGGCCCTCTGTGGCATGCACATAAGCGCTGCACAAGCTTAACTGTACACACGGGACACATTAATGCTCCTCAAAGATAGGTGAAGGACACGGCTAAAGGGACCTGTTAGGCCACTTTGAAAACTGAGAAGCCAGAAGGAGACTCCTCCCGGCATAAACAGGCAAAAAGGCCTGCTCTGCCACAATAAACAGTATTGATTCCATCCCTGTCACTCTTCCACAGCCCGGCGAGTCATTCAGAAAAGCGTGCACACATCTTGTACCACTCTAGACAACATTGCTGGACATTAACCATGACACAAATTAACTTTTAGTGCACATGCATGATTAGGTGCTGAGGTAGGGGCAAAAAGCTACAGCTTGTGGGGTGAATACTAAACAGGGGTGTACACTTTAAAGAACTATGCAGCGGACCTTTCTTCATCCCAAGAGGGTTCATATAGATTCTCAGACCAGAGGTGGCATCCTGATGGATGCTTTACAGACCCTGAGACATTGCCACATTAGAATTATCCTCAGGCGTCTGACTGGATACAGAAATGTTTTCGTGAGCAGTACCCCTGCGCGCCGGTAGGTGCTGTCGTTCGGCTTCACGTCATGTCGTCTACGCTAAAAGCGATTTTGCGGTGTCTATATAGGCGCCACCGCAGTGCGCTGTAAGTTTCTTTTTACGACTTTCCACGCGAGAAGAGCGGAACCATGAAGAACACTACCACTGTTTGAAAACTAGGGCCCTGAAAGGGAACAACCCTGTTCCTGGAAATCCATTCGCGTAGTGGCGAGGATGGGTGGCTTGGTAAGGAATCTGCGGCTAGATATAGTCTCTACCAGATAAGATGTTACCGAAGGTAAGTAACTTGTTTGTCTGATAGAGACTTCTAGCTGCAGATTACCTACCTTAGAATAGATACTCAAGCAATACCTCCCTGACCAAACCGGCGAAGTGCCCACCCTGACGGACCTGAGTATTCTGTGCAAAGAGGCTCACGTTGCTGCCTGGCAGATGTCCAGGGCCAGAACTCCACGTGCTGATGCAACGGTCACACCTTTAGTCCGGGTGGAATGAGCTTCAAGCCCTCAGAAGGCTGCTTTTTGATCAGTGCATAGAAGATTTGAAAACAGAGTACGACCCATCAGGTAACGGTCCGCTTCTGCATGGCCCGTCCTTTCTTTGCTCCGACGTACCCTACGAAGAGTTGGTCGTCCACCCAGAGCTCTTTTCTTCAATCAAGGTAGAACAATGCTCTTTTTGGGTCCAGGCGGTGGAGTCGCTCCACTTCTTTAGAGGGATGTGGAGGAGTGTAAAAAGTAGACGGCTTGGCCTACATGTAATAAAGTGATAACTTTCGGAAGAAAGGAGGCCTTAGTGTGAAGCTTAACAAAAAAAGAAAGTACACAGTTCCAAACGGAAGGGGTAGAAACACAACAGGTGAAGAAAGGTACCTGTGAGTCTGCTCTGGTTAGAACAAGAGCCCTCACTTACCAATTAGTGACATGCTTTATCATCGGGCTTTACTCCTCGTCAGGCCGGCACTGCAATGCCTGACGGGCCCCTCAAGGGGGCTCTTTGCAGGAGAACTTTTGAATGTAGAAATGCAGGTTGTTGAGTGCTGGAATGTGGGATTGGTACAGAAAAATGTATGTAAGTGAGGTTAAAAATGACTAGAGGTCCTCAAAACTCATATTTAATCAGAATCAGACCACTGTCATGGTTAAAAACAGTGGTGTGGGGGAAAAAGATTAGTTGTAATGTCTAATCAACCCTCAATCAGAAAAGTTATGAAAATATTTTATTCTATCTGCAGTCCCTAAAATCAGAGTGTGTGTGGAGTGTCAGTACAGAAATCCCTATACTGCCTCAAAAAAGGTCAATATGTTTCTCGCATCTAAAGTCAATAAAGATCAGTGCAATTCATCAGGACCAAACCTACCTAATCCTCATATTGCATTTAGCTTCTTAAGTCATCTCACAGGAACCCTCCTTATACTAAAGGATGGGCCCCACTGGGATATCAACTGGCATCAGTGGTCCAAGCTGGTCTAAATATCCTGCTAAAATGGTCCACACAGCGGTAAACACCTACCCCTGCTCCGTGCTCCCGGAAAGTGTGAAGCACCAGTACTTCAGAATGAATATAGGAGCCTGAGAAGACAATTACAGAGTGGCTGACAGGAGCACGCATCAAAAAGTTAGAACAGCATTAAGGTCCCACTGAGGCATAATAAATGATGATAGAGGAAAAGATGAACAAACCCTATTAGAAACCTATATACAATAGGAGACTTGGAGGTAAGGCTGGTCAGGCAGTCACAAAAAAGCACAGATAGCAGAACAATAGCCTTTAAGAGTGCCCAGAGCAGAGCCCTACTGGGAAAGAAAGAAAATGAAAGGCATTACTTCAGAAAGAGGGGCAGAAAGGGGATCAATTTGTTTTTTTCTGCACACCATGCTACAATTCCTTTTCCAGCAATAGGCGTACATCTGTCTTGGTGGAGGGATGCCTGGCTGCCAAGATCATATGTCACACTTCAGGAGGAAGGTTGAAAGCTATCAACTGTTGCTGCTCAGTCTAAACACAAGAAGGGGGAGATTGGAAAGGTTTTGGAGGAAGAGCCTCCCCTGCTGCTGCGACAGGGGTCATCCTGAATGGGCAGCCTGATCGGAGGATCAATGACCATGCTCAAGAGCTCCGGACACCAGACTCTCCATGCCCTGTCCGGAGCCACAAGGATGACTTGGGTCTGGTCATTTTTGATCTTCATGAGAACTCTGGACAGGACTGGTAATGGCAGAAAGGCATAGAGGAGGCCTGAGCTCCACTTGAGAAGAAAAGCGTCTCCACGCGAGTGGTGCCTTGGAAGCCCTCAACCAGGCATGGCATCTCAAAGCCACTGTCGATGATACCACTCTGCTCAGCGAGTCAGTTGTGTCATCTCTCCCATCGGCAACAGCCTGAGAGGAAGCCGCCTGGGCCTCATCTGGAACCCGCTGGTATAACTTGCGCAGCCGTGTCACAAGGCTTGGGTGTAGCAGCCCAAAAGGCATGTAGTGTACACGGACCGCAATGTGAGGCTAGTGGAAGAAAACATAATCTTTCTGAAAGTGTCCAGCCTCTTGGATTCCCATCTGAGGGTGCAGCTGGGAATGCAGCAGGATTTACATGGGAGGGAAGAGGCTGGAACACCAAGCTCTCTGGTTTAAGGTGTTGGGTGAGGATGTTTGGGTCCCCTGGAGCGGGGTGGTGGCAACGGGCAATTGTCCTATTCACAGGAACCCCTGTGCTGGGCTTGGACCATGTCCTCAGTAGGGCCTCACTGTGGGCCTCGCCGAACGGGAGTAGCAGTTCTGAAGGTTGAAGACCTTGGACTCCCTCTGCACCACCATCGCAAAGGATGCTCCCTCCTCCATAGCCATGGTGGGGGGAGAAAGCATACCAGTATCTGGAGAAATATCCAGCCCGCCAGCTTCAGCCAGTTCCTCACACCAGTTCATGTTAGGACTTTCATCATAGTGCTGGTAGTCTTCAGGGTCCATTGACCCCTCCCATTCCTCCCCAAGTCCTATCCCATATGAATAGGGCTCAACCTTCGGCTTGGAAGGCATGGCTCCAGACGTTGCCAGATTCGGCATTGAGACGCCCCTCTAGAGTCAGGGATTAGAATGGGGATAGTGCCGCAGGTGGGTGCCAGGAGTGTCAGCATCAGGACCATCATCAGGAGAGGTCAGGATGATGAAATGGATAGTCAAGCCCTATTGGGGCCAGAGCTGCCTGTGAGGAACCAGAAGTGGCACCTGTTGACCCCTCAGGTCCCTAAATGTCTGTCCGAGGGGTAGGACCGCCCAAAAATCAGGTGCATGACCTGAAAGAATTCATTTAAGTTAGGCAGGTGTTGCTCCGGCTCCCAGAAAATCAGGGAGACATGAAGATGAGTCATGCGCAGGCTCTGCTGCGGAGCCACGCCTCGAGCGCCGATGCTCCCACATCTTGTTGCCCGATGGACATGCAGAAGTTGCAGACCTCTTTGCGATGACTATCTCTGACTTCACAACCGCCCTGGGTCCTTCCTCTAGACTGAGACCTCAATCGTCATGGCGTTGCATTCCGTGCTGCCAGGAGCTTGAGGGATTTCTCCCTCAAGGCCTTCGGGTTCATGGTCGCGCTCAAGGAACCACAAGATGCAGGGCCGTCACCAACATCGATGACAGGCGCCGCAGGGCTTGAAGCCGGTGGTCTTTGATGACATTCCTGTCACACTAGGAGGAAAACCTAACAAAGAACTAGACAAAACATTTTAAAAAGTCAGTCAAAAATTGACGAGAGGTAGCTCTTCTCCAGATCAGCGCTGGCTGGTGCAGAAACTCAACAACTGACGGCAGTGTGCTTGGGTGGAGCTTTCATAGGCACCACAAACTTCACTGCCACAGAGAGCCAAACAATGCCACATACTGGCACTCGGGGTACTGCTCACGAAAAATCTTCCAGATCCAGTCTGAGACTTGGGAATAATTCTTAGGTAAGGAATTTGCAGCTAGAAGCCTCTATCAGATGTTACATTTCAATGGGCATGGTCTATCCTTCTAACAAATCGGTGTTGATTTGAAAGGATTGTAGTAAGATCTAAAATGATGCCAGACTGAAAAGAAATGTTGTAATCAACTCTATCCTCTGTGAAATTAGACGTCAGATATCATGGCTTTAGTTATACTTGCAGGCAACTGGTAAAGTTACCTGGATTCTAAAAGGCAGTGCTGCTATCCTGTCAACTATTAAAAAAAAATACAACCTCTCTTTACTCAAGGTATTTGGTTGATTACCACCCAATAAACTACCATCATTCAGGTTAAGGCAATCTGTCAGAGAAAAGTTATGCAAGGCAGCTGACCCTTCTTGGAAGGATGAGGTGTCCTAGTTCCTTGGCAACTAGGTTCTGCAGAGACTGCCTTGGTTTTGGCTACAGGGGAGTAGGGAACCAATTGTTTCTACCTGGCGTTTCCACTACATTCAATATAGTGACCCACCATAATGCAAGGCCTCAGATTGCCACTGGTGGTTTTGTTCACCACTTGTTTTCATCCTTTTGTGAAAAGCTTTTTGCGGTCTGTAAAGGAGACTCATTTTAAATCGAACACCACACCTATCCTATCTATTCAGGAGTTCCTCAAGAGTCTTCCTTAACGACAATGCTTTTGACTTTAATGTACTCCTACTTACCCCATCATTAGGTCATTTGGATGGAAAGCACTTTCATATGCGGCTGAGACCTAGATCTTTATCCATCTGAATATTTAAGCACATCCTCCTCGATCAGCCTACACAACGGTCTGGTGGCCATAAACAGTTAATGAGGAACAAAAAGAGGAATACACTGGGCATGTGTGATCATAGAAATGGAAGATTTCACAGGTGCAGAAGGACCGCAGCAATTGTCTTGCCTATGTATAAAACTTTGGTTTACTAGTGGACAAGCAGCCTAGTTCTTGTATTTAGAACAACTGATACATTTCAAGTCAGGAAATTGAAAGAGGAAATAATCTGATGCTAAGAACCCCACACTGAAGTTAGGTGTAGATCTTTGATTAACTGTTTTAGGGAGGCAGACAGTACATAAAGGGATAAAGAGAAAGGCTTGTACCTGAACCAGGGAATCCAGATGCAGTCAATGTTTCTGTTCAGATTTACAGATTAGCAACAATTTCCCCCACCCACCCACCTTATCACACACCACACTGATCTCTTGTGCGATACCAACAAACAGATAAATTAATGCCCCCAACAGTGAACATTCTGGTAGAATTCCCTGGCACTAGAAGTCACCCACGTAGGCATTAACAACAAAAAAAGAAATATGTTGGTCCCGTGATTCGATATAAAAGCAGCTGGTTTCCAGCTAACCGCCATTTTCTGTTCAACTATCCAACAGAGCCAAACGATTGTCTGTACAAAAAGTATCCCAACTAAAAAAGACTCAAATTAATAATGGTTTGTATGACATGATAAAAACTATGTCCTGCTGAAATGAAAATGGTTTCTACTTTTAACATTTCCTGTTGTGATCATATGTAGGCTCTGCAAAAAAAAAACTCCACATCTCGTTCAATGATGCTCTTCAAGGCAGCCACATCTTTAAAAATGTCACCTGTTAGAAATTTCGCTGTGCTCAGTTTTAACCATTAAAATATCAAGTTTTACTCCAATGTGGCTTTGCACACAAAACATCAATATAGCTCCACCCCCTTCCTATACCTCCATAAAACAAATTGTTGTCCAGAGATTTTTTTTGTTTTTTGGTTTGTGTTTTTGTATCATTAGAGAGGTAATTTAGTTTGGTTAGACATGGCTAATCCGAACCGATTTTTATTGGACGACATTTGGGAAAATGGTGGATGTGTTTCAGTGATGAAGTAATATTTCAGGAACCATGAGACCTACATATTTCATTTTGGTGTCAAATCATAGGTTTTGGGGGTCAAGTAGCCTTGGAGACAGAAAATAACTCCTCAGAGCAACTCTCCCACCATTTTCCAAAATGGAGACTCTATAATGATGTGTTTTAGCCTTCATATTGGCAATTTATTTTAATATTGTTTTTGTTTAGTTTCAGGTTTTTTGTTGATTCATATTTGTAAACATAAGTGAAGCAGTTGGCAGATGAGGATCTTTATCCCCTGACAGTGTTGCTAACTACAAAATCTGAGGACTCCAACAAAGAAATGTGTCATATGCCAAACTAATCCGAAAGAAAAGCTAACATCAACTGCGGCTGGACAGAAAAGAGTTTGAGATGCTGCAGAAATACGGCAAGACGAAGTTCACAAAAGACTGAAACTGATGGGTGAAGAGGATCAAATATTTTATCATTGTAACAAGTGCTACAAGTCATATAGACTTGTAGCCTGGAAACAAATTGTCAAACAATAGCAGAAACCAGTGAATCACAACAAGAATCCAAGTCTTATGAGAGAGCGACGACAACCAAAACCAATGCCCATCCACCTAGAAGATCGATGGCTACCCCTCGTCCACCTCCAACAATTGATCAGAAAGCAGAGGATCTTCAATGTGTTATCTGTGGTTTAGCCAGGGCCAAAGTGATTGACAAAAGAAGAAAGTGCAAACATGTTTTGATCTGCAACTAGTTTCTTCCAAGATTAAGTTATCAGCCGCATAGCTGATCTAAACAGTGAGGTGAATGTGTATGCCCACCTGAACTGCATGCATGCATACATCTGAAAATATGCATGTACAATGAGCTCCCAGCAGCAATGTAACTGCCAGCCTTCAGTTAAGTTTGCACTCTTTGAAAAAGCCACTTTTGAGTGCTGGCTTCGAGTTCACACTCAGTGAGATCAGAGAAATAATGGTCAACATTGATGAAACTGTATGATCTATAATAATGAAATTAAGATTTTTCTGGTGAGAATGTACAACAGAATTAGGTTTTTTCAGTCTAACAAAAAGAATGAGCCACTAACATGGTGTTCTCAGCAGATCTGACTCCTGAAGTTCTTCCTGCCAAAATGAGATGACAGGATGCAGTAAAATCAGCAGGAACCCTTTTAAGCAACGTCCTGATTTAGATTTTGGACTTAATGACAAATTCTGAGATGCCCCAGAGCTCTTCAAATCATTGGAGTCAACAAGAATGCCTGATGTTGTCTTAACATTTTTACATCATTGTTTAATATCAGCAAAACAAAACTGTTAAAAAATAAAGTTCTTGGGTTTGGAAAAGAAGCTGACAACATTGATGATGGCTTTGAAGATATAAGCGAAGAAGTGGAAGACAATCCCATGAACCGACAGGCTTATGTTGTGCAAATTGACTGCCTTTTCCAAATCTTGTTTTATGAATTACATTATGACAAAAAGAAAACTCTGCTACACATAATGGCTGCCCACCCAATCTATGGCAAGTCCAAAAGTAGAGAGCTAGTGACATCAATGAATAGGATTGGTGTATCGACACGTTATAATGACATAGTATGGAGTGGGAATTTGTTAGCAGCCCATGCTGTAAGATCTTGTGAATCCGACAGCACACCACTCCTAAGTAACTTTAGCCAGGAAAGGAGTTACAATTGCTGTTCTTGATCATTTTGAAGACAGTTGTTCTTTGTCTGGAACATCCAGCACACATGATACTGCCATGGTGCTTTTTCAAGACTGTGTCAAGAAGTAGCTGCTGGAAAACAAGCTGTGTCAGCTGTAGGCATAATCAAAAGATGCTGCAATCTCATAACCCAACTGCCTTGCCATTAACACATCCCAGTCTACCAGAAAGTTTCAAAGTGGCTGAGGACACGGATCTTCTTGTACTTGATGCTGCAGTACGCAAAGCTGATTTTAACTGAATTTATTATATTGCTTATGTGGTTGAAGGATAAAGAAAAGCCAGATCCTCTGTGGGCTGGAATTCATGCTCTAATCTCCGAGAATACTATCCCACTGAAGAAGGTTGAGGTTTTTAACCAGTAATACCATCTCTAGTCACAAACTACACAACAGTATACACAGCTCTAAATAATTTCCAAAATGTGCATGCTCTGCTTGAAGATGAGCTTATCCTCCCAATTTTCTGCGATGGTGTTTCCCTATTGTAGCTGACATTTTTATGAGCGATCCAGTAGAATTTGATGATCTTTATCCAATGATGGGTGTTTTCCACATGACAAGGTCGTGTTGCGGTGTGCAGGACGTTACCTCAGTGGAAGTGGCATGGAGTTAATGATGCACTTATTGAGGCTGAAATCTTTGGAAGCAAAACTGTCCAGTTAGTATTGAGCAGAACTTATTATGTTCGTTACACAGTATGCTCATCATATCTGAGGCTACGGAAACACTGTGTTGGAATGCTTTCTTGAACAAGAATGACAAATTAGGTTTTGCATATCTTACCTCCCAAGTCGCGAAGGCACAGGGTGCACTTCATTCAAAAGACATAATGCAAAGCCAGGCAATATTCAACAGACTCCGTTCAAAATCAGAAAACTAAGATTGTAGAGTTTGACAAAGAATGTGAAGAAAAATAAAAACTTTGCAAGTATTGGGGACATATTTCACACACGATCTCTAGTGAAACACTTGGTACAGGCTGATAGGAAAGGTGATTGGAAGATGCACAAGAAGGCTGTGGAGTCACTGATTACTGTGCTGCGCGAATTCGATTGGATAAACAGAGATATGGGTCCTGATATTTGGAAAGTGTGGAGAAGCTAAAGGTGAAAAAACAATACCTCTACAGAAAATTCATCCAAAGACATTTTGCGGTGAAAGACAGAGGTAAGGTTCAATGCTGCGGCGCCAGATATGAAACTGGAACAGACCATCCAGAGATCACAAGAAAGCTCCAAAGGCATTGTTGGTCAGACATGTAAAAGTGAATATATTGCCCAATGTCAGCTAGTTTACCATGAACTCCTTTCTATTTCCAATGTTTTCAGAGAGATGACAAATTCAAAATGAATGGACCATTGTGAAACTGTTCCTCACCATGAACATGTGGAAAAGTGAGGGGAACGTTTTAATAAACATGTTGACAGCCTCCTTCATTTCATATAGCATCAAGGAAATCCCTCTGAAATGACCTAGCCTGTGTGACTACACAACTTTGTGACCAAACAATATGTGGACAATGATATAAAGACACGTCTACTAGATGTCCTGAAACATGGATCGAAACTATACACAGAACTGAAGCAGGAGAGATTTGTATTGAAAGAAAAAAATCTGTTTGACAATCACTAAAAGCTAAACTTCCACGCTTTAACTGCCATAGTAAGTTTAGTCCAACCAGCCACTACAATACAGGTTACAAAAAAAAAAAAACTTTCAAAAGCACATAGAGAGATGGATGTAGCAAAATAAAGGGGTGAATTTATCAAGGACATTCTGTCGCAAGAGCTTCTTCCAACAAACACACTATTTGATGGAGATGCTGCAACCAAACCAGTAAAGCATAAACTTGTACAAGAGTTCAAAGAAAAAAAACATTCCCCTGAAGAATTTCAATTTGAAAAGGTGTCCTCAATGAAAACTGCTGTTGTTGTGGACTATATGTCACAACTGCGAATGGTCAAGATTTCATCCATGCCAAACGTCAGAGAGGTTGTTCAGACTGTTCTACAGATATCAAAGTCAGTGTGCACCTGCAAAGAACTGCATATTGTCTTTGTTATCTTGAACTATCTGACAAAGAATGTGAGAGAATCATACAGATGTCAACAAGTGGAATAATTGACCTTGCCTGTATCACAAATTCGACATATACCTGTGCAAATTGATAAATTCTGGTCATCAACATCGAACAAGATGAACTTGGAAATGTTAACTTGCCAAAACACTGCTGATGCTTCAGTGAACACTGAATTTCCAATTATTGCAAGTGGAATGATTGTCGATGATGAGGTGGTGCCTGCAGAGAGATATTCAAAAGGTATGGGCCATATTGTTCAAGAACTTAACAGCAAATTGGTGAAACTGACCTTCGTGTTGGGCCACATGTTGAGTTGGCTGTCCCAAATGGTTCCAATCGAGTCACTGTATGGTCAAATGACACATACACTGCTACTTAGATTTGTTGCAATGTTCATAAGTCAAGGATTGCCAGAGTTATAGATACGTTATAGAACAGGTGAGAAGAGACACTTAATCCCCTTCATATTCTCTACAAGAAACGTGATCCACAGATGCCCAATGTTCTTACCAAGGCACATATTCATATGGGTGATGGCACTATGAGCAAAATTGGAACAAAACCTGGAGCTTTAACTGCTGAACCTGTGAACTTTCTAAAAGGATTTGCAGAGACAGAAGAATGCGACTTTAAGGATGTAGAAAAATACCTTGTGCATGTTTGGAAAATGAGTTCTGTCACACATTTGACGATCTTCGGTACATTAAGTATTTAGGTCTCATGGTTCCTGAAATACTACACCATCACTGTAACACATCCGCCATTTTCAAAAATGTCGTCCAGAAATATTCGGCCCAGGTTAAGCAATGTCTACCCAACCTAAATGATTTCTCTAATGATCCAAAAACACAAATCAAAAATGAAAAACTCCAGACAACAATGTTTTTTTCTTTTCTTCTTTTTACAGAGGTATGTCAGGGGACTGGGATTAAACTGTGCTTTGACTCAAACTTATGGCACGTAAAGCAACTACCAAAAGAGCAACATAAGCAGTCCAGCAAACTAATCCAAATTGGGAAGAGCAAAAGCACTAGCAGCCCGTGGATATCAAGAACTGCTGCCAAGGAAGAGCTGAGATTCGATGGGCATTTAAGAATATTCTATCTGAAATAGTAACAGAATTACTACAAAGCAAATATCCCTTACTTTGTTTAGAACCCTCAACCACTTCCTACCATCACCATGAATGGCACAGCAGTGGTCTATTTCTCCAATCAGCGGTCTGTTACCAAATGAAAGACGGTCAAGGAAGCAATTCCCACGCAAAAACGTACAATGTGGAAATCAAGAATAGAACCACCTTGAAAATGCATGTTTTCAGCTTCACGTTCCTACATATACACTTGAACACCACTGGCAACCGGCCTCCAGTCATCACCTTAAAGCCACCGCTATAGAAGCAGAATGATTTGAAATCAACTCAATCCAAGAACCGATCTACATCAAAACATCTGCCGGGCTAAAAAAAATACAAATGCAATGATGTATTCCGTCAAAATTTAGAAGACTGATCATGGCCAAAAGGCAAATGGAGTCTTCCAGACAACCTTCTCGAAAAGCAAATGGTGCCATTCAGTTCTAGGAGCCGGCAGCAAGGCTTTTGCACACAACTACAGGAAAAATGAAGAAAAAACCTAGAGGGGTGATTGACAAGTAGCTCAAAAGTTCTGCCACTCTGTCTGTCTGCCCAGCAATCTTCTCAACTGAAAAAAACAGACCTTTCAGTTAGTGCCTGGGGAGTTCGGGCTGTTCTAAGTCCCAAACTTGTAGTAGCATGTCAGTCCCATGACTCTCAAAGCATTACCTGGAAAAGGTTGAAGAACAGAAACCATAGCCAGTTTCCTTGAAGCCACTGCACTCCTACTGGAGTGAAATTGTGCTTGGTAGAATGTATCACTTTGTGTGGATCTGGGAAGGACTTACACAGCTACCTCTTCAAGTGTTAAAATATTTGCAAACAAGTACAGAAGATTGAAGCAAAAGACGTATAACATAAAATCAGATATGGCACCTAGCAAAATGATTCTTTAGCAATGAAATGACCTGGTGCTTGCCAGCCAAATGGCAATTCCTTCATCACTCACCTGCTTCTGTGGGCAGTCTTTTTAAGACTAGGCTTGAGCTGCCATCCACAAACACTTGCAACGTAACGGGGTGCAGAGTTAGATTCAGGTGCCCTGCCTTGATGTTCACTATAAACAAATGCTGAAAAACTGTCAGAGTAAAGTGGCGGTGGGGCACAGTGTAGTTTGGAGTCACCCACCTTAGTCTGTATTTCTCTAATCTTGCTCTACAAACAAAGGGCAATAGTGTGAAGACAGGCACAGCATTTAATATAAAGCTTTACTTCTCCCACGGATGTGCTGGCACCGCTGCAATTAACTTGGTAAAGACCCTCAGTATGAATGTCATGCCCACGGTAGAGTGGCCAAGTGGTGGTGAACTCCAGCCACAGTGCACCAGAAGCATTGCTAATGGGCAGAGATGCGAGAATAGGCATTCTGAAGCCTAGATACACTAATCGGTCCTGCATGTCCGCTGCTTTAATTATTTGAGCAAGGGTTGACATATTGTACGTGTCATTATAGAGGCTACAGACTGGATCTCTTATGGATCAAGAAACCTAGGAGACAGTAGCCAGTGCAAAATGGATACTTACCTGTAGCTGTAGTTTTGCAGCTTGAAGAATTTTCTAGACTAGCACGTTGTGCATTATGCAGCTACCCAGTGGTTGGGTCCAGAATTATCTTGGCATTAACTTTTCATTCTTCATCTGGGCCTGTCAACCATTTGGTGTCCTGACCTCCTTTTGTAGAGTCCAATGCTCTCCCTAGAAATCCCTTTGTGTGGTTGATATCTTCGATTCTTTTTTCCCTTTGTAACTTTTAGCCATGTTGTGGATACCCCATATTTTTCTCACTCGTCCCTGCACTTCCTGTTCAACAGCCTCTTCAGGTGGGAGGGTTGCATGTCAATTCAAAAAACTCTTCAAGCGACAAAACTAGCCCTAAAGGTAAATAACCATTTAATTTTGAAGTGAATCTTTTCTAGAGTCACATGCTGCATTGATTATGTAGCAGTATTTCACTCTCTGGGAGGTTGCATTAAAATGAGTTTGAGGATGTGAACTGGTGCTTTCCTACTTTCTGGGCCACCTGTGATACATTGTTTGCTTGGGTATCCAAGTACTGTTCTGTGAAGGTGGACCATGTTCTTGAAGTCCATGTGGTTGCCACATAGATGTCTTTTATGGAGACTTTCACTATGAATGCCAGTGCAGCCCCTTTCTTCCTTGTAGAGTGGTCTCTGTGCTAATGATACGCAAGCTGTTTTGTTGCATGGCTGGACTGTTTGGACTATCCACCATGCAACCATCGCCTTGCTGACCAGACACTCTTTGTTGGTTGGGGTGAATGAGGTGAACTGGTTTGTTCACCTGATGTTTCTTGGAAGTAATACATACCTCCCCTTCTTAAATCCAATGTGTGTAGAGCTCTTTCTGTCTGTGTTTTTGAGCTTGGAAAAAGACTGGCAGCCATAATGCTTTATTATGATGGTAGTGTCAGATGACCGTCGGTAAAAACTTAATTTGTCCTCAATACCACTCTTTCCTCGTGTATTTACAAATAGGGTTCTTGCATTTTAAGTGCTTGCAATTCACTAACTATTTGCCAGGTAATGACGGCGATTAAGAAGGCCGCCTTGAGTGCCAGGAATCTGAAATCTGCTTTGAGCACTGGCTTGGGGTCTTTATGAGCTGTATTAACACTAGCAGTACAGACACTGATCTTGGTGGGATAATCCCTTTATACCCTTCTAGGAACCTCTTGATTAACAGATTCCTAGACGGAGCTTTACAGAAACTTCTTCCTATGACCCATCTAGTGCATGCTACTACAGCAGAGTGGGGGACTTTATAAACCTCTCAATTACTCCTCATTTAGAAGGTGATTGAGGTAGGTGTCTTTTGCTCTGTCTATAACATCACTGTATGAATTTCTTTCACTTTGCCACGCAGCACTCCCATGAGCTCCCTCTACTGGCTTCTTTGAAGATTTTCATGGCCCTCTGTAGGAGAACTAGTCTGGCAAACACTAGGGGGCAGATGTATCAAGAATGCATTTTGCGAGTCGGAAATAGCGATTTTTAAGAAATCGTTATTTCTGATTCACAAAATGCAATGTATTACATTTGCGATTCGGTAATAGCGATTTCTTAAAAATCGCAAATGCTATTACCGAATCGCAAATTGCGATACCGGCCCCCATTCGTACCTATGGGCCTGTAGGCTCATATTTGCGAATTGTTTGCAATTCCAAAATTGCGAATTCCTAACTGGAATTCACAATTTTTGGAAATGCAAAGTCCAGGGTGCTGGGGGCCTTATGCCCCCTCTGCTGCACCCCAAAATATTTTTTTTACAACATGTAAGGTGCACACATGCCAAAAGGGCATGTGTGCTTTACATGTACATTTAAAAAATGCATTTTAAATGCATTTTTAAAATTTGCACATGGTTACCACCAAGTTCAACTTGGTGGTAAATAGCGTTTCCTTAATCCCCAATTTGCATTAAGGATTTGCTTGTTACATGTGCTTTAGAAATCGCAAATAAGGATTCCTTATTTGCGATTTCTTATTTAGAGAGTCGCAATTTGCGACTCTCTAAACAGGGTCGCAATTTTAAGGAATCGCTATTTTAGCGATTCCTTAAAATTACATTCGGAATGCCTTTGATACATTCTGAAATGGCCTTTTGCATTTGCAAATGGGCATTCGCACCGTTTGCGAATGCAAAAAGCTTTGATACATCTGTCCCCAGGTCCTCAGGAACCATGCTGCCAAGCTGATGGTTGCTGGCTCTGGGTGATATATCTAGCCTCTTTTCATTGTTATCAAGTGGTGGTGAGGCAGTAGAATCATCAACCTGTCCTGTGCCATCTCCACCAGCTCTGAAAACTGTGTTTGTCTGGTACACCGAGGGGCGGATGACTAGCAGACTCCTGGGTACTTGTCTGCACTTGTTTACACCACCAGGGGTATCACTGGACTTGGGGTAAAAGAATATGCAAATCTCTCTGACAAGTCTATTGAAATTGTATTCCCCCTCAAACCTGGGTTGGGAAACTTGGATGTGAAGGTTTTGCATTTTGCGTCCTCTTGTGCTGCAAACAGGTGTATCTGTGGTTTCCCCCATTTGTGGAAGATCTTTTCTAGTATTTACTGCTTTAGCTCCCACTCATGTGAAGAGTTTGTCTGCTTAGCTTGTCTGCTTCTGTGTTTTGAACCCCCAGTGGATGCACTATCGCTATCCTCTACTGGAAGGACCATCTCCATATGTTTCACACTAATTTGACTCGTTTCCCTATTTTTGAGGTAAAATATTGTGGTTGTGTTGTACATTTCAATCTGGACTGTTCTTCCCTTGACATATTTTTGGAAGGCTTTCAATGCCAAAAAACGGTCTCAAATCCAGGTATGTTTATGTTTTTACTACTTCTTTCGAGCTCAATTGGCTGCTGTGGTTTAATGCTCCCTGTGAACCCCACACCCTGTGAGGGAGGAATCTTTTGTGATGGTCACTGAGGGAGCTGGATTTCATAAAGGCCTGCACACTACTTTTTTGGTGTTCAACACCATACTTTCTTTGTGACAACCACAGGATCCTCCCAACTCGTGGTTGCCTGTAACCACTGCTAGTGCAACCGCTTCTTTAGCGGTCTCATATGTGACCCTGCATGTGGTAGTAGAGGTATGCAGGATGCCAGCATTCCCATTACCTTCCACGACTGTCTTCACTGTCAGAATCTGTCCCTTCTGGTAAAGTCCAGTTTGCTCTGTCAGCACAAGGATTCTTTTACAGATTGGGAAGGCTTTTATATGTATGAGTTTAGTCTTGTCCCCAAGAACGCCTTTTCTGTTTGTGGCGCTGATGAGTGTTTGTATGACAGAGTTTCTACTCTTCTGGCACTATGTGAACAATCTTTCCTTTCCTAGTCAGTCGTCTAAAAAGGCATAGATATGTATCCCTCGTCTTTTCAAGTGTGCCACCACTACAGGGAGGTACTCTGTGAACACGCTTGGAGCAGGCTTGATCCCAAACAGTAGAGTCCTGAACTGGTAACGTTGCTCGTCAATGACGAACCTCAGGAACTCCTAGTGTTGAGTTTCCATCGGCACATGCACATAGCAGTCTTTGAAGTCTGTTCGCCATATAGTCTCCCTTCTGCTTGCACAGGTTGACCTTTTGCAGCATTACCATGAAATTGTGTGTCTTTATTAATATGTTCAAGGTATGCAGGCCCAGGATGGCTGTAAGGGTCTGGTCTTAGTACCAGAAAGTAACTTGCCTAATTGTTTTGGTTTTCATGTCCTGTTGGTACCCCTTCTATTGCATGTCTGTATACGAGATTTTTGACCTCTTGCAGTAGTCACATTTTCTCATTTTTGTTGCAAGACCTTGTCTTTGGTCTTATGGTTGGCGGAGTTCTTTATAGTTCAAAATAATATAAATGCTGTACCAGGTTTGGATTATTTGTCAGAAGATTTTTTTTTCTTTATTTTTAAGAATCCTCTAATGTTTCCTCCTATACCTATACCTGTAGAGTGGGGGTGGGGGGGTTCTACTATAATCTATGATGGGTAACAGAGTGTCCTGCAGACCTTGCTCTGTTTGTGGATGCAGGCGTACCTGCCACTACAATGTACCAAGGAACATATCTGTAGTTGGGAGAATACTGGCTCCACATTATACGTAGGAAATGAAATGCACTGCTCTAAATATTATAAATTATAGTATTTGCAAGATGAACGCTTGACGTGCCAATGATTAGGTGAGGATTAGCGGGAACAACTTAGCTGATCTAGCATGACAGATACTTATAGATTTTTTTAATGAAACAAGTGGCACATGATAAAACTGATCTTCTTCAACATTCATCTGACAAGAAAGGCAAGAGACAGTTTTGCTTTCAAATTTTTTTTTTATTGACAAGCCAAATACAGGTGGCAGGCTCATTAATGGAGGCTTCTCCTATGAAAAGACATATGTGCAACTCTTGTTGCCGGGCCACACACACGGGCGTGTGCATATACCAAGAACAAACCAACATACATCAGAGGACATTCACTTTAATTGTCCCTCAGGGACAAATGTTGCCTTCCAGCTGCAATACATAAATTCAATTCTGCCTCCATCGCTGGAATTATCAACTTAAGGCAAGTTTCTGCTTTCACCACATTTTGTTCAGTATTAAATATCATAAAATAAATATATCTTAAAATGCTTCAAAAATATGATTTTGCTTGTAGGCCTAACATATTTTAAATACATTTATTTAATATAATAGATTAAACATTACAATTGTGTGCATATAAGCACATATTTATAAACATATATATATATATACACATTATTTTAATTAATACAGTACACACTTCTTAAAATAAATGCCTTCTTTGCCTAACTTTGTTACAAATAAATGTCGACAAGCGAGGGGATAAATGCAGATGACAGGCTCAGTGCATACTCAGTTGACAAGTATAAAAAAGTCAGTGGTGTAATAAATCATGTGTCAACTACCCGAACCTGCGGAACCAAAGCTTCAGAGAGCAAAGCCATCAGGATGTCCCCACAGGAACCCATAAAAAGGCACCTCCTCCAGCCTGCAAGAGTGTTCTGTATAGGAAGGGAAGATATAATACTCCATGTGAAGGTGCACATACTGCACCCCCATTGTTTCGCAGCATTTGGAGCAGGTCTTTGAGAACAACATTCCAGCTTGGCAGAAGTCAACAGTCTTCGGTACCCAGTCACTGGTCAGTCAGTCAGTCTCCTGACCAAGCTAATTTGACCACTCAAGCTTTTCTGCACTTAGATGATGCTCACAGAGAAAATCTCAGCAGCTATACTCTAGTCCAATGATCACATGGCTTTCAGGCATGGGCTGAGGCACATGGTTTATATAAACCACAGGGTGAAGCTCTGCTAGGATCACAAAATGTTCACACGGAAAAAGACAAGGATGGGTTACATATTTTGCTCTTTACAGGCCACATCATCAGCTTCTGAGGTTACAGCTGGTCAGTCAAAGAACGCAAAAGGCAACCCCAAGGCCAAAGGTTGTCCTAGGTCATCAAGAGAGGGCAAAGACAGGTTTGTGGTAAGAGCAGGTTTATGATTTTGGTCTACCATCTGGTGCAACAGAGATACCCGCCAATTGAGCAAGCGACATTCACTTGCAGGAGGGCTTTAGAGTCTGCGTGCAGTTACTTTGGATTCACCACACTGTTGTTTTATCTTTATACTGTAACAGGAGAGCACAACAAACCCAGAAGAGTGGCCTCTAGGTACTAGCATTTTACATACACATAAAATAGGGGTAGCTGTAATCCTTGAAGACATCTTGGCTTTAAAGCCCTTCTTAATTGTGGATCATTTGATGACTTTGTGCCAAAATTTACTGCTCCTCAATCAGAAACGGGCATATGTAGACCTCAGAATATAGTCAACATCGTACCAGTTTCCTAAAAACCACTCTGTTTTTGGGGTGGCCTTTGAAGATAGTACACACATCAATTTTCAGTGGCTGATGGCAGACCAACAAACCAACTCAGCCAGAATCTGCTGAATAAAAGGGAAAGCTAGCAAAGAAAATACACTTAAAGTGCAAATTGAGAACGTCTCTAGGCTAATCATAATCACCGACTGAGGCTTCATTGCACCCCACTGCTACACACTCCCCGAGATCTAGAATATGGATATCATCCTGGCACGTACTAAATCCTGCTCCAGTGTGTCTGATCCCACTGCCAGGGGTGAGGCACAATCCTTGCATCCAGTCTAACCCACTTTTGTGCATAATCAACCAGATGACTAATTTCTTCAAATATGACACACATAAAAGTTGCAGCTGTGACATACTGTAATTGCCTCGCTCAGTGGCTTAAAAAACACACAACGCTCTTTTGTATGCTGCTGTTCACTGGGACTAGTAACTCCAAAGTTAAGATGTCTGTCCAATGTTACCCATTCCAACAACAAGCAGAAATATGCAACACTATATATGACACTTTTTACTCCCATAACCATAGAAAACAGTCTGCTTTCAACGGGCTTCACATCACTCATCTACAAATGTCAAGCTGATGCTATGGTCCCAATTTATGAGCAGCATCCGTTTAATTTCTACCCCTCTCTGACTTTCCTGGTCCAGTCTCACAGTCCTTGCACCCGATCACATTCTTAGATTTATTTTATACTCCTACTTGAATGTGATGTTGCAAATTCATGCAATGTGTCTGGCTTCGGTTATATCGCCAAAATGTGGGCACACATGGGTTTCAATCAGAGTGCTGGTAAAAGAAATACAGATTTACTCAACTTAAGCTCCTGTTTAAAACTTCACAACCTGCCTCGAAAGTGCACATAAAACAATGAGTAGGCATTTTCTGAATCTTCACGCTAGCGCGGGGGTGGGGGGCCCGAGGAAGGGGGCGTACCCTGTCCTTGGCACGCAACCACCACCTGCACTTCTTTGAGCCTTTGAGCACTGGAAACCTTGAATAAAACATAAGACTCCTTCAGATGTAGAGAGGACAGACACTGCTCAGGACAGAGCATATGGAGATTGTCGGTCAGGTCAAATAATGTTTAAAAGGTTGCTGAGTACACCATACTAACTCGTGGCATGGGAGGAGATGCATCCGTCACTTGCAAGAATTGCAAGTAGGACAGACAAAAGTTGTTCAAAAGTAGCATCACATAGGCAGCAGCATTTGGATTGCTCTGCTTTTATATCACGCCAGATGGCTCTCTCATACCAGTATGTAACTACCAAAGGCGACAGTCGGGCAGAATGTTGCAGCTTCTTCTGCTTGAGGCACACATTATGTTTGCACCCATCTCTAAAACATTTTAAATCACACAAAAAAGTGCTAGGGCTGAACATGCAGACTTCCCAACGAACTGTGAACAAGCCAGTCATACATGGATGCACATGTACTGTACTGTAATAGCAGAGCATTGTGGCACATGGCAGTCCCCCAGTTACTGGAGGGTGGAATATCAGTCCTTCTCTATATACCTCCATATTGAGACTAGAAGCAACTTCATCTCTAGTGTTTCCTGGAAACAAAGCTTCCTGTTAGGAGTTAGATACATAACGGCTGATTATTCTTCCAGCATTATCTGTCTGGCAGTGTGGGCAACTGAACCCATACATGCCACACTGGTACATGGTGAAGCCAAGGACATGATTATTCTTGGAACAGGGCAAGATGTTTACGGACCCTGCCCCTTTGGGTACAGAGGCAGAACAAGTCACTCTTTTGGACTGGTCTCCAGCGAAGGAAATGACAGAGGCTGCTTTGGTCTAGAGACGACTCCTCCAGCACATCTGGGTACAAGTGACGATGGAGGACGTTTGCAGAAGGGTACTTGACCGTAGAGTTTGTCGCCCTGTTCCAGTAACACTCAAAGGATCCTGGAATTTTCTGTATCCATGGCTAGAGACAACATTAAAGTTAACATGGTAAAAGATTACCTAGCTGAAGCTTGGCATTTGTTAAATCTACAAATTCTACGTATGTTCCTTGTATACTAATGTTGTGGCTTCTGGATTTTCCAAAGGCTTAGCAAATCCTTTTACCTCAAACCGATCAATGCGATCTCAAACAACCAATGTCTTTGAAGTGGTTGCCTTTTGAACATCTTCACCCTCTATTTATTAATAGGGGCTATACCCCCCTTGTAAGAGGGGTGCCCTTTTTCACAGTGACCTCAGCTGTGCTGCTGAGTGTATCATCACCAGATATATACTGACTAGACTCTAAGATGATTCCCCCGACCCAGTTACTCAATTTCTGGAGTATGCTGGGCTGGATACTGTGATGCAGCACCAAATACCAAGTCACAAGTAAGTATAGTAAACTATGTTAAAAGATATCCCACAGGAATGAGAAATGCCTTTTAGACATTCTGCACAGCCAGTATTTAGTTAGACATCACCCATCAGACAACTGAGCGCAACCTATGAACAGCTAAAGAAAATTACGTAAAACAACGAGAAGCCTTAAAATCTAGATACATCCACAGCTCCTGAAGAATACTTCGCAGGCCTACCTTGTCTTATGACATGGTCCAATGAAAGAGACTGCAGAAGAAACAGGTCTTGATGTAACTACTAGTGGACAAACAAACCCCAGCCCAGAAAGACACACACCAGCCACCTTGAATGGTACTCTGAATCCACAGGTGCCGAAATGGAAGATCACTGCCAGGATGGCGGTTGCAGGTAGTAGCCACCCTGAATCTTATTTAGCTATGCTGGATCATATGAATTCATGCACCGCGTGTTGAGAGATATGCAGCCTCCAGTCAAGCCAGCCAATGACTTCAAGGAGCATGTTTCTGCAACAAATTCAACACTGAGGATTATAAGGGGATTCTAGCTCAGTGGATGGCCTGCTCCCAGATACCGATTGCAGGTCCTTTTGTGTCGACGGAAGACCAAACTTGTTCTGTTAAGGGTGCAAGGTCTTGTGCCATTGCCCTAGATATTCTGCCCTTTTACAAAGAGTATGAAGAGATCCTGCAGTTGGTAAGTTTATTCCTGTACTCAATCTCACAGGAGAGTATGCATGATACTCTCTGGTCATGGAGATACGAGCTGACATTTCACCAAAGTTAAACCCACTCAGCGTGGAAAATCAAAGAGGTCTTGCTCAACTGCGACGCACCTACTTCATAGCTTTGTTTTGGCATAAACACAGATTTCCTCACCCAGTTGCACACTCCGAAAGCCTTGGCTGCTAAGTGCTACATAAATAATTGCATTACATTTTATCAAGGTCATAGTTACTAGTAATAGAGATGCTCTTCACATTTCAATTTACTTTTTACACATCCGAAATGACGTGCTAAGAACATATGTGTTTCATTTATCTATTGGAACTTAAATTCACTTATAATTAGAAATTAGGAGAGAAGCAGATGAATAATCGAAGTACATTATGCTAGGGAAACTGGTGCCATACAACAGGATCAAAGTGACAGGAGCTATCTGAGACAGCTCATCGCTAT
This sequence comes from Pleurodeles waltl, assembly GCF_031143425.1. Lineage (NCBI taxonomy): Eukaryota > Metazoa > Chordata > Amphibia > Caudata > Salamandridae > Pleurodeles > Pleurodeles waltl. Next base: position 28,109,085 of record NC_090448.1, on the reverse strand, counting down.
CCACTTATCCTCCAGGATACAATAAACTAATACAAATAAAAAGCCAACACAAGGAGGCTATGAAGAGGGTGCACTAAGCTACAGCAGTTAGTGCAATAAAAAATGGATTGGAAAAAGCATCTGCCTTCATATTTCAATTACACATAAACATATGTATAAAGTTGTAATTCTAAAGGCAAACATGTCCAAGTGAGATCGTATATTATTGTCCCATGCCATTCTATATATCTGTGTATGAATACCTCCATTGTAAGGCTACTGAAAGCCACTGAGTTCCAGGCGCATACAGCGCTCCGAGAACGAAGGCAGAGTGCTTTCAGAAGGCCATGGAGGCAGAGTGCTTTCAGAAGGCCATGGAGGCCGAACTGTGAGGGTTCTGCAGCATCCTTCCACATGATGAAGTATTATTCCATACATTAGGGACAATCCAAATGGTCCAATCAAGCAAATCTTGGCATCCTGGGTTTTTAGCGCATGCAGACAAGTCTGTCGACAGCATCACTGGGTGCCTCCTCAGAGGTCACCAGGACATCACTGATGTATCCTCCACCTTTGGCTTCACATGAAGGCTAGTCACTCCCAGACACTAATCTGATCCAACCTCAGAGGTAACACTGACCTGACTCCATACTGGAGGTTGGCAGGTACTTGCGATGAATCTAAGTGTGGCCTATCCCCTCCTTCAGTGGTTATAGTCACAGTGGGATGAGAGCCACCGAAACCCAACATGGGAAAAGGTTAGGTGGCATGGTGAGGCCACTAGTGGTTCGTAATAAGTGATGTCATTTTCTAACTAGAGGTGCGTTATGTCAGTTAGTCTTAAGAAAAAGTATAGGAGCTTATACATGTATAATACATGTATTATTGTCTTTCACAGACCTATAAATACATAAACCCATGCAAAATCATTGGAGCATGAAACCCAACCGAGATGGTGCAGCTCATACCTACAGCAGAGGTTTTATGCAGACATTTGTCTGTCCTGCTAAATGCATCTCTCTCTCACCTGTCTTGAGTGACCCTCCTTCTCAACCTGGAGTGCCTAAAGTGCACTGTGAATTGGGACTGCTGCTCTGAGTGCCAACGCCTTTGGCTCTTTCGCCAACAGATTTAACACTGGTGGCATGGCCAGTCTACTGAACCCACATTTTTTTGCCTGCTGTAAACTGCCAACAATGAGGCGAAGGAGTTTATGTGACCTCACAAAAAAAGCAGAATTTTGCTTTCTGGTCATCTCAAGTGCAAAGAATAGGTGATCTACACAAGGCAGCCAGGAATGCACTAGCCTACATTAAATACATTGGAGGGCAGAAATGCCAGTGTCCAGCAGGGTTCGCTGCTCGAAAGCGGTCTGTGGTTAAATGAGCTCTCACAAAAATTAACCATACATCATACAGCAGAAACTAGGTGCTACAATTCGGTGCACGATCAAGAGCACGAAAGAGCATTTTGGATCTACTGTAAGTTAATCAACTTTCGATTATTTCCTTTATTTTGCCAATTATAGTAAGGAACCAACAGGGCAAAGAATTCCACAAATGTGTGGCAAACCCAGCACCCAAATTATTTTTTTCTCTAAGATTATAGACCTATTTTTATCCGCCCCTTCCAGTACCAGTGTTAACGTTTGGCCTTTCCTAACGTTTGCGGGATCCAATATATAACTCAAGTGACTCACCAAAGACACTCATGGGATGTCTGTCCCAGATAATACGGAAGGGATCACTTTGCACAACCTGGCCAACCTACGCCTCACACCACCTCACCTGCACACATGTCCACCCATCAGCTTCCAAGCACCGAATTGTATCTCCATCCTTTACGTAAGCCAAAGGAGCAGAGGCATTAACAGGGTGGGTCCCATGAAGATAAAGGAACTAGGGGTTTACAGTGTACACACAACAGTGGGCACACTGTACTTACTGGAGCTTTTAAATCTTCCTTCTTTTGCTACTTGTGAACAGAGGACCACGAACCCCAAACAATTGCTAGGGAGCCAACCAAGCTGAAAGGCCTAACCAAACAAGTCCTTGAACAACACTTTACCAATCTCAGCGTATGAGTAAGTGTACCACAAAGCAGTGTGGGTCCTTTCAGATTGTAGCCCTGCACAGAATGTCAAGGGTGACATGCCACAGCATTCCCTGAGGTGACCATCAATTATGCGCCTGAGTGCCCCAAAACTAAGAAACCTTTCACTGAGACAAGAATGCAGTAAACCACCCAACAGGATACGGATGACATTGATGCCCGTTTCCAGGTAAACAACTTGCCTGGGCTACAAATAGCCTGTCCGCAGAGTACGTGTATTTATATTGATCTATGTAGGACCTAAGAGTTTCAGTTATGCTCATACTGTGCAGATTCCAGAAGAAAGTCAGAAGCCAAGTCTCCTTCCTGATATGGAAGCAGCAAAGACCATTCCTAAGAAATGAAGGATGTGTCTAACTACGAAAAAGCTCAAGTTCACCAAGCCAGTGGCCAGAGGTTTTGGTCACACATACATGAAACAGCAGGATTATGAGTCAAAACAGGTCACAACAGCAGGAAGCAGAAAACACAAAGATGGGGACCAAAATTGCTCCAGAAAAACGGGAAAGAATGCCTTATATATCAGTGGAAAAACGTCCAATTTCCCCTGAGCAGAAAGCTGAAGGGATGGGGACCAGAAAGCAGTGGTGCCAGGCTGGGGGCTTTTCTGGGCAATGGTACCCCCAGCCTCGCGACTGAACAGCTCACTAGAGGTAGCAGTACCATTTAGTGCAGTGGTGAAATGTGCAAAGTGTGACAGAGTGCATCTTACTAACCTTGCCCAGGAACCCACCCCAATAGAGTGCATAGGGAACACATATGAGCTAAGAGGAACAACAAAATTTCATCTTTGTGAAACCATGCTCATTAAGTTTGCTCAACGGAGTCTCACTTATACAATTTTACATCTCCCGTCCTCTGGGTTGGTACATCAGAGGGTAGAAAACATTTAAAAACAAAGCTACAATTGCTGCCATAGTGCCAAGAATAAAATATCTGATGCGACCTTCATCCGAGTACTCAGAAATGTTCTGTCCTAAGATGCCGTCTGTACCCAGGGAGGAAGACACCCTGGAACTCCATGGACTCCAGCGATAGGCCAAGGGCTGCCGAAGTGCATCTTCCTCTTCAGCCTCCAGTTCCTGCCAGATCAGAGGTGCCTGCGATGTGTGGAAACCTTTGTCAGAGCTCGGGAAGAATGATGCACAGCACACCTACAATGTATTTTCATTAAATGCATAGATTTATGGCACTGGCTCAGACGTCTCTGTGTGCACAACAGTCTTTGAGGCCAATAAACCTCTCAAGCAGCATGCCACTATCCTTTGCCACTCACGAGCTCCATCACATATGCGCCACACACACAAACCTGCAATGCAGACCGGCCTATAGTACCCACGTGATAGCCCAGACTTTGACTTTCAAATGCCCAATCAAGTAATATTCACATTTCCTGCTTAGAGCAGCAGCTGAAGCATTGAAAGAATGATTATGCATTTCGGACTGAACGCAGAAGACTTATAAACCAGCACATGTTCCTTTTCACAACAGGGATGAGCAGTGGAGGCCAAATCACCAAAAGCCATTCTTATTCCTGCATCTTTCACTGCGATAAGGACTGTGAGCGCGGCCACGAAATCCAAAACCTCTACAACTCGGGGACCTTCTGGAAAACAAGGACTTTCCCTTTTAACACTGCTTTGCTGTCTTTCGAGCCTGTCTCAAGGGTTTTGTTGCTTGTCGACACCTTACAACACCATGTAAGAAACTTCACTTTTAGTAACACCGAGAACTGAGATGTTCAACAGCACAAAAACGGTGTTTTGGATGAGGTTAAACACTGCCTACAGTTCATTCTACCAAGCAACAGCAGCTAGCAAGAAGATTGGGTTGCCTTAGCAGCCACCCTTCTAAATAGTTGTGCTTAAAGCATCAATAAATGTATCATGACAAACATGTAGATTACCTTTTGACAAATGATGACCTGCATGCACGTTCCAGACACCACATTTGCACCTAAACCACTAAGGTTGTGCTCTGACATATTACAACTTGCAATTGATTGCAAAATAAATCTTTCAAATGCAGGTTACTCCTTACAACGTTGAACATAAGACGCTGACCCCACCAAACTTAGCACGAGAATCACAGCTCAATCCGCTCAAGTCAACTGTGAAGGCAGTGGTCATGCTGCATACCTGAAGGTGCAAAGTAGGTTAAACTGTAACACTTGATGTTGAAACAGCAGTGCAAAACACAGGATGCGGAGGAGTGATGTGACGAAAATGAATAAGATGATCAGGGCCCGAAGAGACACTGATAGGCCACAACTTGCTGGAGTCCAGCACAGCTGATCATGTTTGACTGTTAGGAAAGATTCCTGGCTGCCTGCTAGGTAAGCAGGGCACACAACAAACTTTGTGCTTCACCAGTCTGTGGAGGCCAATGGTTTGTGAAATGCTGCTCGACTCGTTTTCCAAACTCGGCATAAACACACAGCAAACATGTAGGCCTGGCATGGGAAGTTATTCTTCAATGCCGCTGGGCCTTTAATATCAAATGACAGTTACTGGGGATGGGGGGTGCAAGTGGCGGGGGACTGAAGGAACACTGGCTGATCTTGGAAACCCTTTCAGGAACATTATGAAAGATTACAGTCATTTAGTAGGTAAGGCTGTTTTGTAAGCTAGTGAGATGGATTGTTAAACCACTTCCTTACATAGGAAAAGGGCACATCTGTTACCTTTTTACGAAGAGATGCAAATGTGAAGACTACATCTTGTTGCTATCTTTGCACAATCAGGTAAAGAACTGTGCATTTCAGTGTCGGTGGCCTGCAGAATGGGTTCTAAAAACATCCTTTACCTACTTCTCAGTAGAAGTGGAAACGCAAAGAGATTAGCACTGGGATAAGCAATCAAAGAACAGCCGTGGATAAAGGATACAGGCCCCATTGGTGAGAAAAGCTTCACTGGTGAGAATGTCTCCCGTCCACCAGAAATCCTGAGACTGGCCCCTTGAACAAGGAGGCTTTGGCCTCCTTGTTCAATGATGGGTTACATTAGGATCTTCAAAGGAAGCATAACACAAAGCACACTAGGCCAGCAGGGTAACTGAGATATCACCCAAAACAAACACGTCTAGGAAGGCGCTAAATGGAGTATATGTTTTCCAAAGTAATAGTCTTATTACAAGTATTTTCATACCTACCTGTCAAATATCTAGATAAAAGATATTTTGCAACCTTTGAACACAGCTACTACAGCGATGGCCAAACTGGGCGCAGATCCTCTCTTTCTGGCCACGAAGGGACCTGATGCTAAGAAGGCCAGACAGCCAGCTTCCTCTCCTGGCCACACCAAGTCTCTTTGTTTTTGCTGTGTATCTTCTGAGATGTGTGTGTGGCATGTTTTGCACACTGATTTGCCATATTTGATACAGAAAAAGAACACATTATGTGCTTAGATATAGAGGAGCTAATTTATGAGACAGTGTGCGACTTATGTTTGTGTCTTTTTTCAAGTTTTAACTTGCGCTTATTTATGGCGGCACTACGGGTATATAGGAAGAGCGCGGACACCCCAGAAGTAAAAGGGAGATTCAAGATGTAATCCAGTGGCCGAACTGGTAATACCATAGTCAGATTTTATTTGCATCAACAAAAATAAAGTGCAATTCCAGGTGATTCACTTTTTCTTTGCCCCTTTTCTCTTATCCAACAAAATCAAGTGTGTTTAACTCAACTGGCAACTCTGCTAGACACTAGTTACACTGAAGAATCAAAAGAGCAGTTTTAAAGAACATTAATCAAACTCTGAAGGGAATACTGGTCACTCGGATTAGGCACCCCATAAACGTAGATAAGAATAATCAGGGAATTAAAAAATATAGAGGGAATCAATTTCCCTCAATTCTATAATGTAAGTATACAACCGAGCAGATACACCACATGCATAGGATCTGGACTCAATCAGCTAATAACTATTAACCTCAGAAGGTAACAAGTCGCCATAACCACAAAAAAAAAAAAAAAAAAAAAAATACACAATCATACATGTACTCACCCTCAGCCATTAATCTTCAGCATCGCTGTTATCTACACGGTGTCTACAAACTGCTGTGACTGCCATGTAGTTCAGTAAACCAAGGGCTCTATGAGCCCTATTGTTACCACTGCCAAAAATGTTTTCACTTGAAATGTATTGCTCGGGCCCTACTAGGTGGTTCCATCGCAACCTTCTGCCGAAACCATTGGAATTCCAATCTGCTGGTATTGAAAACTGTGTTCTACACTGCCAACGATATTTTGGGTCATCAGGAAATTATCTTTGGAGATATTTGAAACCCATGAAATGATGTCTCTAAATTCGGATTGTGTCCTCATTAGGTCAGAAAGAACCATTCAAAGCAATGTTGCTTTATTTCTTTTTTAGGATGCAAATGTAGGAAACAAAGTAAAATCTGTACCACTGGCACATACTCTTTTTCCTCTGTACGTCCCAAGTAAATGGTACCCCTGATATCTAGGGCCTGGTTACGGGGCAGGACGAAGGCCTAATGACCCTATGTGGCAATTCTAAAATGGCCGAAACATGTTGACCCTTCACAGACATTGGGGTGTACAGGTAATTAGTCCCTGGTAGCACCACCTTTGATGATTTTTTAACACTATCCAGGCGACACTGGAATAAATTACAAGGAGTGATCGGCCTGAGACAGTTTTATTTTATTTTCTGTTGTTCGTCTTTGGTCCCCGTACTTTTTTGTTGTGCATGTCTGATGTGTATTTTTATGTTTCCCTACCCTTACTGCTCCACTCTAAATTGGGAATATCTCGGAGTGTGTTAGCAGGGCCCTATGATGAAGCATGCCACAATTTGTGGGTGAGAGCTGTTTTTTACACACAGGTGTTTAACCCTTAGGGGTTTTTTGACACTGGATTTTTTTCTGTCCTCTAGTGTTGATAATATAGCAAAGGGAGGTCGGGCAGAAAAGCATCTCCTCTCACCCCTTCATGGTGTTTATGTACTGGAGAGGGTCCCCAGGGGCTGCAGCATGAATTGTACCACCCTCAGGTGAGTTGCAAGTGAACAAGGGAGCAATGCAAAGGTATGTACTGGACACACGTAATCACGAATTCCACAGCTACATAATGAGTTCACTTAACCTATGATGTTTGGTATCAAATTTCTTGTCTTAAAAAAATCCAGGCTGATGCCAGCCTTGAATTTATTATGACATGCACCCATGGCAGACCTTAGAGGGGCCCCTGAAACCTATTAGTCTCTTAGTGTGCTGGATGACTGGTTTGGACCAGCCTGCCACCACAGACATGTTTCAGACCCTTTGGAGGTGTGAGCCTGCACTCTGAGGCCGGAAACAATGCTTGCTCCAGAAGAAGGTGTTATCGCCTATTCCAGCAGGTTGGCTAGTGAATCTGTATACCAAGACCAGAGACTACACAGACACTGATGCCTTTGGTATGCGACCCTGGCCTCCCCAGACCTGGGAGTTGCCATCCCCTGCCCTGAGGCCCAGTTGGCACCAAGACAGGTGGAAAAATTAGTTAGGCAGTAGGTGTGTTCCACTTTTAGGCTAGTCCCCACCCCTATGGTGGACTACCCAAAGTGGACACTCAAGGAAGGGTTCCACCATCATGATTTTGTTGGAACCAGGCATTCTGGGTAAGGGTTATGGCCACTTACCATAGGAAGTGGTCATATAGAGGGAATAGGCACCTAAAGGGTTAAGTAGCCAGTGGCCACTACTCTACACTCCCCATAAACACCCCTAAATTGAGTATTTAGGAGGCACCCAGATACCAGGAGGACAGATTCATATGACCAAAAACGAAGAGGACAAAGACGAGCCAAACGAGCGAAAGCTGTGGACTGGTGGGCTTTTGACGCGAAATTCTGCCTGCCTACCTGCTCTTGCCCCGACAATCAGGGACTCCAAAAGCCTTGGAGGCTCTCCAGGACTTCGCCAGCCCATCAGCATCTCCCTTGGAGTGCAGGATTCACTTCCTCGATTCCTACAGGCACAATCGACATCGTCTGGCTCTCCGCCCTGCAGACCACCAGGGCCACTGACGCAGCAGGTGCCCAGGAGGAAGTCACCGTGTTCCAAGAGGCCAGTGTCATCTCCCATCCAAGTGATGAGACATTAGAATAACTGGATACATTTTGCACCAATACCTGGGGTGATGGACCCCTTGCAACTACCAAGGCTTGTTGAAATCCAATCTGGATTACATCATCACTTCCGAAGACCATCCATCTGGGGCCATCAGCATCACAGAAGACATAACTCAAGAGCCGTCCAGCAGCTATGTTTTGTTGCTCTTCTTGCAGGTCCCCTAAGGAAGTGTGGGGTCCTTGACACAGGAGTCCACTACATTCAACGGTGTTCTCTTGCTCCCAGACTTGTCCCCATGTCTCCCTTTGCAATACACCCCCACCCCCGACGCTAACTGTGCGGTGTCCAAGACACAAGTCTCGACTAGCACCACTGCACCCAAATGCCCCAGGGCAGGTAAAACGATCACTTGTCTTGCTTGTGACCCTACAGTCCTCGCATCCTACAATCCACAGGGAGCCCCCAAAAAGTGCCTGCAAGGACCCCTTTGCAGTAAAAGTACTGTGGAACCTTTGCCGCGTAAAAGCACATTTGAGTAAAAGTTTTACTTACTTGCTAAAATGATACAAATTGCAACAGTACTTATCTTCATGAAAGTATTCTGTTGAAACATAATGTAAACAAAGCAACTATTTTTCTAAATATTTGTCTCAAGTTCCTTCTTTAGTGTTTGTCTCATTTATTGCCTCTGTGAGTACAACAAATGCTCAGCACTACCCTCTGATAAGCATAACTGCTCGCTCAGACTACCACAAAAGAGAGCTTCTGGGATTATTACTTTTACCTCTGTATACCAAGAAGGTTAGCCTGTAACATCTGCATAGTGTACCCCCACATTCGGTACACTGCGCACACAGAGAGCTTCCTACACCTATCATGCTACCATACAAAAGAAACAAGGGTAGTGAGATTTTGACTTGGGAGTAAAACATTCCCTTGACTGTTTCACAAACGATCCGCAAACAAGTCCACAGACAAAAGAAGAGATGTACCTTGAAACAAACTCTAAAACAGATTTTGGTTTTGTACTTCAACGAGGATAATAGGATTCACCAGAAAAGCACATCAATGGATCACTGTTTCTCTTCCTGCCTGTCAACTGACATCAGTTTGTTCCAGATGGAACCTTCAGGTCCCAGAAGATTCCCTTCACCTGCGGATCTTCCCAAGTTTCTATATTCTCCTGGGTCATCTTTAATTACTATAGTTGCAGCCTTTAGGTCTCTACTCACATATAAAAGCAACAAAAGTCACAAATTTGCTGATGATACACTGGCCTTCCCCTCCACTATCAATCAATCAATCAATGACACTTATAGAGCGCGCTACATACCCGTAGGGTCTCAAGGCGCTGGGGGGGGGGGTGCCGCTACTGCTCGAATAGCCAGGTCTTCAGCTTCTTCCTGAAGGAGAGGTGGTCTTGGGTCAGGCGCAGGTCGGTCGGGAGGGAGTTCCAGTTCTTGGCGGCCAGGTAGGAGAAGGACCTTCCTCCTGTAGTCGCTCTTCGGATGCGGGGGACGGCGGCGAGGGCGTGGTTGGCTGATCGGAGGTGGCGCGTGGGAGCGTAGAAGTTGACTCGGCTGTTGAGGTAGCTCGGGCCTTGGTCGTGTAGGGCTTTGTGTGCGTGGGTGAGGAGGCGGAAGGTGATTCTCTTGTTGACGGGGAGCCAGTGCAGGTCTCTCAGATGTCCGGAGATGTGGCTGGATCGTGGGATGTCGAGGATGAGTCTGGCTGAGGCGTTCTGGATCCGCTGGAGTCTCTTCTGGAGCTTGGCGGTGGTACCGGCGTAGAGGGCGTTACCGTAGTCCAGTCGGCTGGTGACGAGGGCCTGGGTGACGGTCCTCCTGGTCTCGGTGGGGATCCACCAGAAGATCTTCCGAAGTGTGCGTAGGATGTTGAAGCACGCCGAGGAAACGTTGTTGACCTGCCTGGTCATGGAGAGGGAGGAGTCCAGGATGAAGCCCAGGTTGCGTGCATGGTCTGTCGGTTTGGGTGCGGTGCCCAGGGCGGGAGGCCACCAGGAGTCGTCCCAGGCGGAGGGTGAAGAGCCCAGGATGAGAACCTCCGTCTTGTCCGAGTTCAGTTTCAGGCGGCTGGTCGTCATCCACTCGGCTACCTCTTTCATCCCTTCGTGCAGGTTGGCTCTGGCGGCGGCGGGGTCGTTGGTCAGGGAGAGGATCAGCTGGGTGTCGTCGGCGTAGGAGATTATGCTGAGGTTGTGTTTGCGTACGATGGCCGCGAGGGGGCTCATGTAGACGTTGAAGAGGGTGGGGCTCAGAGATGATCCTTGTGGGACGCCGCAGATGACTTCGGAGGCCTCTGACTTGTACGGTGGTAGGCGGACTCTCTGTGTTCTTCCGTCGAGGAAGGAGATGATCCATTCCAGCGCCTTGTCCTTGATTCCGATGTTGCTGAGGCGCCGTACTAGGGTGCGGTGGCAGACCGTGTCGAATGCCGCGGAGAGGTCTAGGAGGATGAGGGCCGCTGTTTCTCCATTGTCCATCAGGGCTCGGATGTCATCGGTGGCGGCGATGAGGGCGGTCTCGGTGCTGTGGTTGGCTCGGAAGCCGGACTGTGAGGGGTCGAGGGATCCGTTCGTCTCGAGGAAGGCGGCCATCTGCTTGTTGACGGTCTTCTCGATGACTTTGGCTGGAAACGGGAGAAGCGAGATGGGGCGGTGATTCTTGAGGTCGGTGGGGTCCGCTGTTGGTTTCTTGAGTAGAGCGCTGAGTTCGGCGTGTTTCCAGCTCTCGGGGAAGATGGTGGTGTCGAAGGATGTGTTGATGATGTCTCGCAGGTGGGGTGCGATGACAGCGTCGGCCTTGTTGAAGACGTGGTGAGGGCAGGGGTCGGTCGGTGATCCGGAGTGGATGGAGTTCATCGTGCGGATGGTGTCTTCGGTGCTGATCGGGGTCCAGGCGTGGAGGGTGGTGGTGGGGGGTGGTTGTTCGGTCATGGTGTGCGTTGGTTGGTTGTTGAAGCTGTTGTGTATGTCCGCGATCTTGTTGTGGAAGTATGAAGCGAGGGAGTTGCAGAGGTCTTGTGATGGGGTGATTTCGTTGTTTCCTGCGCTGGGGTTGGAGAGCTCATTCACGATGTTGAAGAGTTCCTTGCTGTTGTGTGCGTTGTTGTCCAACCGGTCCTTGAATGCTGTTTTCTTGGCGGCGCGGATCAGCTGGTGGTGTTTCCGGGTGGCAAGTTTGTAGGAGGTCCTGTTGTCCGGTGTTGGTTCCCTTTTCCAGACTTTCTCGAGGGCTCGGAGGTTCTTCTTGGAGCACTTGAGTTCGTCGGTGAACCATGGGGCCTTCTTGCTGCCGGGGCTCCACTATTGAAAGATACTTGCAGACTTAAACACGTCCTGAACCTCATCACAGCCTTGATGTCCCATTACAACAAAATTCACATTATTTATCAAACATAATAAGCAAATTATCCAATTCTGGTCGAATGGCATCAATGATAATTGTTTCAAACCTGACTTGGATTCACCCAGGGAATCAATCTCACCCTCAAGGAACACATTGCCAAACAAATATAAACACAGCCTGGTGCCAGCTTTCTAAAGGAAAGTGAAACAGTTCCCCACCAAAGGAACTCATAACTGTTCAAGCTTTTGTTCTCCCATCTAGATAGAACAAATGCACTGCTTGCTGGCTTCCCAGACTCCCAAATGGCCCCCCCCTTAAGGCCATCCTACATGAGGTCTCACCAATGGCCTGAAAAAAGAAAACCACATCACCGCCATCCTGATAGACCTCCACTGATCCCCATGTCTGCCATTTAATAATGTAACAATCCTTATCAGATCTATTTTTTTAAATTTTTTATAGAAACACTTAACTCAGGTCCAGGGTAGCTGTGCACATAGCAGTCAATCCAAGGAACAAGAGTAAAGAATTTAAAAGTATCACAATAGTCAATAAAAAGTACAACACAATAAATACCCAATAGTATTTTATAAAAATAGTTAGCATTTTTATCTTTAAATGGACACCAAAATGACAACATTCTATTGAGGGTACCCAGAGATGTGAATTTTCAATGGTAGGTAAATCACTGCAGTTTAATTTTAGGAAATGCAATAAATTGTTGTAAGCCATTATGCAACTGGTTAGAACAACTTCTATTCACTTGGACTGGCCATGACGGGACGGACACCAGTTGCAGGAACCACTTATGTCCAGGAAGGTACTTCTCGGGTCCAGCAGTCTCAGAGTCAATTTTCTCCTATACTGCGTTCCTGCCAAGAAGTGGTCCTGATACTGGGGAGAAAGAATGTGGAGGAAGCTGTAGAGATGGGGCGAGCATTCCTGGGAGCTCTCAAAGGTGGTCTATGGTCTCAGGACATGATCTCCCTCAATGCAGCAGTGTAGTTCAGTGCCAATCTAGTTGAAACTGGTCAAATGGTCTCTGGTTACAGCAGTCTCAGCGGTTGCTTACAGGTAAGCAAACCTTTTCTTTCTTTGGGACCAGGGTCCACTTTGACTTTAGTTATGGGTCCCAGGGACACCTAAGGAAGGCTAAGGACTTAGCCACCCAGCAGGCATTTCAGCATCCAGTGGCAGTCACGTGTTCCTGCCTGGGCAGCTGTGCTCTTAAAGGATTCCTTAGGCTTGGGTGGTCCTTAAGCTTAACAGGGAGCTAACCAACTAGCCCTTGGAGTCACTTCTTTTGTCCTGGCACAAGTGGTGCTCTTTTTCACAAGTGAGCCCAGTCCAGTCCAGCAGGTGCAGTCCAGTCTGTGGTCCAGCCTGTTGTTGCTGCGTCCAGGGAGCAGCAGGGCAGTCCACCTTCTGTCTTCTTTCCAGTTCGGTAGTGATCTGAGTACTGTGGGTCAGGGGTGCTTTTATGCCATCTTTGCATTCGTGGGAGGGGAGGACTACCTAGCCAATGGGCAACCAGTTCCCATGTGGCAACGAGGCCTTAGGCGGACTGCACGGTGAGACATTTGTTCCAGAGGCAGAGTGCGCTGCCATCCAGAAGCTGTGCCGAAAGAGTGTTGTGGTGTTGCAACCAAGACCTTGATGCGGCTGCCTTCTTGCTTCTTTGACATTGGCTACCCACCTACTGCATCTCATTTCTCACCTAGCAGAGGGTCCATGGTTGTGAGATTCACCAGCTTCCTTTGAGGATGTCAGATGGTGGTTCAAGCTGTCGTCCGGCTGAAGCCTACCAGAGATTGTGGGTTGACTCTCCAGTTAGTGAGCCTCCTCCCACAAACAGGAGTGAAGTGAGATGTGTGCTGCAGGTCCACCTCAGATGCCAGAAAACGGACTACGAAACCTGCACTGAGGGCTGCAACTGAAATCTGCACCTAAGCCTTGATACATACCCGTGGGATACTGAAAAACACAGGAGGACCAGTCCCGACCTACAAAAGGGGGCTATGGACGACACCCAAGAGAGAGGGACAAGGTGGGCAGAAAATTAGGCAATAGTAGCACGTTACTCAAGTGCTACCTAAAAACAATTGTAAAATGAAAGTGCCTGACAGTGTTAAGTATAGGTTTTTTTGTACATCAGCATCAGCGTCTTTTTAACATAGTCTTAAATTCCCTGAAGCCCTTCTACAGCTGTCCAATAATGTAAAAAATGCAGGCCTTTCGACACTAAGGAACGCCCATACGAACAAGATTCCCATTGCGTGAAACAAGAATTCAAAGGATTTTGTCACGGATCTTCGGCGCCAGCCATTTTGGACAACTGAGTTAAACTGACGAAGTAAACAGGCACCTTAAAAACCATTCACAAATGAGAGGACTACATTTCTGAACAAAAAGGTTTATCATTCAGGAGGGTAAGAACGACAGTTCACAGGTGAGGGAGGACTTGAGAGACCAACATTTCTGTACGCTCCGTGGTACTGCACTAGAAACTGAGCTAATATATTGCCCAGAGAACTTCCTCTTTCCACTCTTAAAGACAAAAAAAATATACTGGAACAATTTCAGGAAATGGGGGTAGCACTTCCTATAGCATAAGAGGCACCAGTGCATTTCCAGAGCAGACCGCAGGACCGTCCATCTGCTAATAACTGCAGGGAGATCTAGTGAGGTTATTCATCGCCCTGAAGAACACTGCAGGCCGCTAGATGGCCACAGGAACACTGGCCTCACGTCGCGAGCTTAACAGCATCTACCAATGGCTACTGAATACATTATCTTTTTGACAACATCTGCTTACTTATTTCATGACCAGTTTACATGTGCGAGTATGCCTAGCAAGATACCAACCATTTGTTCTACATTATCGTTGCAAAAATATCCATTTTGAGGCTACAAGGTTAAAAGTCTATGTAATAACTGCTGACAATAATATTGTTGGTGTCATCACGTGATGTCAGCAGCGGTACATGTAATATGTGATGCGAGGCCGCGCACGAGGGAACGCGCAGTTTGGAAAGAGCAAATTATGGTCAACTACTTCACTTGAGAACAGGAGGGGTTTTACTTCACTGGAGAAGAGCAGGGTTCTTGCTGTTGAATCAACTATAATGTCCCTTGAACTGAAGTTTGTCTGGGGATTGTCCTTGCTTTAATTATTGAGAAGTTACTCATCTTCATCTACAACAATAACATTCTTACACAGAATCCCTATGGAATTTTTGCTTCTGTAATTATCTTCTGTATAACACCCAGTATCATCCCCCAGTCCTCACTGGTCACAGGAAGTGGTATTTAGCAACATCTCAAGGCCAATACCCAGCTGGCAGTATCCTTTGGGCCACTGCCTTTGCCCCCGCCCAGTGACTGCACAGCACAAGGCATTGCCAGCTATGCCCTGCAAGCAACCATCTACCCCTGATAGCGACTCATCCTATGGCGCAACCTTTGGCCAGGCCATGCCCCGCAACTAATACCCCCCCTCCTTCAGTACCAGCTTAGCATGGACCATGACCCATAGATATTCTTACAACATTCAGTACTCACACAGCCTCAACACCAAGAGAGCAAGCCCTAGTCTATGATGTGACATTTGACCATGGCCAGTGTCCAACTCCTTCAAGATATTAATTTATTGACTTGTGTAAAATATGGAAAAACAACTTAAATGTTTGCACACCAAATGTGAGAAAGCACACCGAAGAAACTGATATCCACGCACATGTCAAACTGGTTCTCACTCTGTCAAGTAGTTTGTGTCTTTCCTGCAGCTCATCCGAAACTCATTATTGGTGATAAAGTGGAGAAATCTCACTTCGGACACCTGCTGCAGCCCCTCTTCTCATTGGTTCAATGTACAGAGATGAAGTTCAGGTATTGTGGCAAGTTTTGTGCACATTCTTCCAACAGAGACAACATTATTAGAACAGCAAAACGTCGTCCTCTGAGTGACTATTCTAATGATCTCCCCCCCTCCTGAGACTGCTTAAAACGCTTTCAGAGGGCTAGGGCCCAGTTCTTCACGGCCTTTTAATGACATCACTGCATTTCCTGGGTAATAAGGTAGCTCCATCGCTTGATAGTATTAATCAAACTCACATTTTCTACTCTTGTGAGTGCTGATGAGAACAAGACAATACAGGGCCTCAGTACATAACGGATGCTTACACTGAGCCATTATTTACATGATGTTCTTGATGCTGTCTGCAGCCTTTCTCTTCAATAATCTCACACGCTTGGAGCAATGGTGTCTACTGTACACCACAATAAAATACAGTCCTAGGAAAGACAGACACTGGCCTGACACGACTATGGAACAGAGAGAGCCGAGTGTGCGTTTCCTTCCAAGGAAGCGAGACAAAGGACTTAAGCACCTGACAGTCTATGTTATGTAGAAAGCCTCCTAGGGTTATGCAAACCTTAAAAACCTTCCCTTTCAGAGATGCCATGACAAGCTTGGCTGTCATATCCTGGTCAGTCACTGGGGTCCTCGTATACCTAGACAGCACCTATAAGCTTATACGTTCTTCAATGCAGATGCACACACTTACGTAGCGGTGCACAGAAGAAACAAACGCTTCTCTCAAGCAAATCTCCCAAGGCACAACATTGTGGATTAGTTTCTCGTCCAGCCCAACCCAGCTGACCTGTTTAGGCACAACTGAATAGTGCTTTATGTTCCTGGTGAGACTGCGCAGCACTCTGATTTGATTTGCACTGATACGATCCGCGGGGTGTATGCCCTGAGGTTTGTTGGCTGTAGACTGTCCAGCCGGCTGAGGCATGTTGCAAGCATTGCGTGCGGTGGTATTTAAGCCTGCAGAGTTCTGGACATGATCGCAGGTGCACACACCCACCTACTGCAAGATAGGATTGCTGGGTGCTTCAGGGGGAGAAGTTATGTTACTGAAGAATGTGGTGGCTTACTTTACAACAAAAGATGGTGGGTTGTCTATTGCAGTGGAGGAAAGGAAAATACCTAATTGAAGATTTCAGGCTGCAGTCCACAAGGAAAACTGGCATTTTATCATGCTGTCCCTAAAGTAACTTAGAACAGCAACCGCCCACACCACTACATGTGGTGTCATGTAAATGTATATTATGTATACCATGGTGCTGGTGCAAAATCTCTTTTGAGCAAAAATACACATCAGTGAAACCAGCTGATTTGCTGCATATGGAAATCTGGGATTTGCAGGAAACGAGTCCTACATTCAGAGTGTGTAGTAGAAAAACCAATGATTCACAGCAAAGAAAGAAAAGCATAAAAAGCTGCAAACCAGTCATCTGAGGCTCAAGCAAACCTAACATTTTGGTCACCAGGGAATCATCATCACATTATGTTCACACTTGTTAACTGCTGATTTCAAACACCTCAAGACATTTCCAAGGGATTCCTGGAGCTCCATGACTAAAGCTCTCTGGCCATCCAACATCAGGCATCGCGCAGGACATTTAGAACAGAAATGAATCCTGACTGCAGCATCTTTTCCTGAACATTACCTTACACTAGCACAGGGAGTAGAAGTATCTGAAGGGGGTTCTCATAGTTTTTAAGGGGCACAATCTGAGCAGGGGCTACACAGATGCTGGGATTCCGATTTCATTTTACCAAGAGCAGATGACATTAAGCAATTATGGATTTGAGCTGCAACTTCTTTCTATGGATAGAGCAACAAATCTTTCTAAGCTTGGACCTAAGGTCTGTAGGCACTCTTCCACAGCTCCGCGCATGTGCTACTTCTGCTTTCTACCAACTAAATCTGTGTCACCGGTGGTGACGAAATGTACGAGTCTCTCACCTGACTGGTCGCTCCTTCCGCAGATGTTGCACTCTCTGGTCGCTGTTCGGAAACATGGTCCCGACGGGGTCTCTCCACAGGAGAATTACGTCGCCGATAGAACAAGACATACGCGTACCTCGTCACCACTTGGCTCTCTTCAACAGTGGTAACTGTGCTGTCATCAAAAAGCCTCCAACCTGGAAACAAAACATTATTATTATGGCAGGATCCCAATTTTGTATGGATATGAAAGCCGTCTTGTTAAATGTTTCACACCAGCCCTGTTGGACCCTTTAAAAAACACCTTTGCAAAAACTCTTTCCTATACCTACTCCACCCAGTAGCAAAGCCACACTGACCTGCTGGAGTTCCATCATATGCTGCACAAAACCCATTCATAACTCATGGCTAAACTGTTTGATACAGCATGGATAAAGCATTTCCCACCTCATCATTAAATTCTGTATTACCAGCGTGGCTGAAGCTTCTTGCTGGTTAAACCCCTTTTAATTGCAACATTAATCCCTTCATATCATCACAGAGTGTCCTGATACACACCCATGGAATACCCCTATCACAATCCCTTCATATCATCACAGAGTGTCCTGATACACACCCATGGCATACCCCTATCATAATCCCTTCATACCATCAAAGAGTGTCCTGATACACACCCATGGCATACCCTTATCACAATCCCTTCATATCATCACAGAGTGTCCTGATACACACCCACAGCATACCCCTATCACAATCCCTTCATATCATCACAGATTGTCCTGATACACACCAGACATACCCTGTGAGAGAACAGGGCTGATTGCAGAGGCCCCCTAACTTTTTGCCCCCATTTTTCACTTTCTGCTGGTGTTTTCCTGACTCTGATGGTGCCCTGGGTACTGCTAACCAGTCCCAGGGCCTGTGCTCTGTGTAAAATCAGTATGCAAATTAGGCTAATTATAATTGGCTAAGTCAACCTACCTATAAGTCCCTAGTATATGGCAGGGCATGTAGGTTTAGGGACCCCAGCATAGGTAGTGCACCCATAGATGCACTGATGAGGTGCTCAGTGTAATTTAAAGGCAGGCCTGCCTTTCTGGCTGCTTTTAAATAAAAGTTATATGCAAATTCGACTTTGGAATTAAAAGTAGTTCCAAAGTCTTAAACTACCTTATTTTTACATATATAAGTAAGGACTGGGTGCCAAGTAACTATAAGCAGGGACCTTATAAAAATAGTTTTATAAGCCCCGGTGAGGTAAAACAGCCAAATTCATTTTTCCCTCATTGTAGTGAATGGCCTCCTTAGGCTAGAATGGGGAGACTTTATTTTAATTTTAAAAATCCCCTTAAGTAACAGATGGCAGAAGTTTGGTATCAAATTAATTGTTATAATAAATCCCACAACTTCCAGTTGTGGGAGCTAATATAACTTGTTCAGGTAAAGAGTTTTAAACTTTACCTGAAAAGTTGCCAACTTCAGCTCTGCATTGTTTTTGCTGCTGTGCTCTGATTGGCCAGCCTGCAGCAGCTTCTGCCAGGCTGCCTTGATGAGGTGTGAAGTGGCCTGGCTTCACACAAAGGAATGTGCTTGGGGGAGAGAATCTCCCCTCAGCAGATGGTGAGGCAGGAAGGGGGAGGGCTGCCAAACTGGTCTTCAAAGGCAGAGAAGGACATTTGGAGCAACCCAGCAACACTCTCACATCTTGCAAACCCAGACAATTAGGTGCCCCCTTGATTAGATTAGGAGAGGGCAGGAGAGGGGTGTGTTTAGGATTTTTAGCCACACCAGTGGGTGGGCTCAGCCAGAAGTAACCTCCAAAAATCACTTTCAGCCATGATGGATTTTTTTTAGGAATGCTGCTCCCTGGGATTGATTTTTACCACACTTCCCAGGAAGTGGTCATCAAAGGGGGAAGGACCCTGCCCCTAATTGGAGAACCAGGACCCCCCTGTTTTTCACCCAGGAGCAGGGATAAAACTGGCAGACCTGCATCCACACCTCAGATCCCTATCAGATTCCAACAAGGAAGAGCTACAGGAGAAGAAGGACTGCCCTGCTGGAAACCTGACCTGCACCTGGACACTGCACTCTGGAGGACTGCACCAGCTGCACACTTGGGCTTCACCACTAAAAGGACTTTACCTGTCCTCTACTGCTTCAAGAAGGGACTCCGTGTTTACCACAGACAAACGATGTGAAAACTTAGAAAATAAATTATTATTTTCTGAAGCAGCATGGCTGAAGACAAAAAGTTACCTCACCTGTCAATCTTCATTAAACAACAAAATGACGACCAGCCAAACGGCAATCACGAACGCCGTTTGTGAAAAGCTGACACTAAAACAGGTGAAGTGTTCAATCAGGCAAGACTAAAATAATGGTGCAGCTTATAATGACATATAACGGTCCTAGCAATCACTTTCATAGGTCACAGCACAAACTGTTGTGTGGCCACAACTCTACAGTACCACTCACCTGTACCAATGTTACTGTCCCCTAACACATGAATCAAAACACTGATCTGCAAGTAGCAGGCAGATGGCTAGTCTGTACACTAACCAGAAGAGCCACCTTACTGGGACCCTTTGGAGGGCCGCAGCGCTGACTCCAAATTAGGACTTGAACTTGCTTTTGTCATTGACATGGGGGAAAATCCCAAACTATCAGAGACACGGAGGCAGATGCTACAGGAGCGGTTTGTGTTCTTTAACTGTTCGTGCTCGAGAATGAAATATATTAAGAAAACATTTGCTTAAGGTAACTCAACAGTAGTGTATAACAATGTATCCATGCAGTGATAAAATACAGGCATATGACAACACGCTCAATCCAGCCAGGTTACTGTTGTTGCTTACCTACATCGCTGCGCTGGCTGTTCTTATCGTTTGGAAGCCTGGCATACGCCGTGTAATGCCCGCCAATCATACCTCCATAGTGATTGATCACAGCGTACAAGTCATAAATAGGAAGCTGATGGTCCTCCTTCTGGCCAATGCAAAATCTACTGAGGTCCAGGTTCCTGTTGGCACAGAAAACATTTGGTTCAAACTTTGGAAAGTTCACAGATCCAAGATGTAAACAAAGAAACAGTAACGACCAGTCAGTATGGAAAACAGTGGTGCATTAACCAGAAAGTCCACTTTACCTAAAATATTATGAGCAACAGGACAAAATTAAGGCAGTGTCTGTCTTACTCTAAACTGAATGCCTACACAATAAGGATAATTGTGTAAGCAAGCAATAGAAGATGTGAAGGGTAATTTTTTTGGAGCCTGTACATTGGATTCTAGTTTATAATTACGGTTGCGTAACATTAAACAGTTAACTCTCAGATTGCATATTCACCACTAGAGACTTCTGATTAAGCTGTTCTCATTCAGGTCTCACTATTACTTCATACTAAAAATGTAAGGCTCTTTTCAGTACAATCGGTGCATGAAACGGCGTCAAGGGTATGCGGTCTTCTGCACACTGGTTTTAAATACTGACAATACACTAAGTAAAGAGACTGTATACACCAGGGGTTCCTTCCACCAATTATTTTTGTAGCAAATAGGATTTAGTATTTTGAAATAGGTATTTTCAAGTTTTTACAAAGGGGTAGGTTAAGTAGAATATTCATGACTGTGGCCTAGTTTTCTGTTCCTGTACACACCTGCACTTGTTATTGAAAAGGGTAGGGGACACTTGTTGAGAGCCGGTGATCTACACATTCAGAACATTAGACAATTTGTTCTAAATATCTGGTTTAAGCACAACTCGTTCTGTGACTTGTAGTCTCCGTTCACTTGAATTTCATAGTTTGCCTAAGGAAAAAGCAGTTCAGGCACACAGGACACATTCTGTCGTTTGAAAGGAGAGACAATTACAATACAAACAAAAGTGTTTGATATCTGAAAGGGAGACGCAATTCTGAGCTTCTAGATATGATTGAATTTGTAAAGCAATTCAGAGAATAAATTACCTTCACAACCAGACATAACTTTGTCGTGAGCTAGAGGTGAAATAATAACATTTGAAATCAATTGTTAAGGTCATCGTTGTGAACACCCTAAAGACCCGAGAAGCCAAAGCATGACAGAAGGGTAGCATGGTAACTTGGAAGTGATATGACCCCACCACGAAAGAGAGATACTTCCATTGGGACTACAAGACCAGGAGATTAAAGTATGTATCCTGCAGGTCTGCAAAATCTGAGCAAATGTCATCCTTCTGAACTTTTTTTTCCTTTCCGAGAAAGGAGCTCAAGAGTCTGAGGTCTAGATTCGGAAACAGATCTGGCCTGTGACCCAAAATCAAGTCACTCTGGGCACAGTTGAAAGGAAGTAAGGGCTGAGAGGTCGACTGCCCCAGTTACAAAATGTCTGTAAAGACAGCCTTACTTCTTTTTTGAGAGCTGCAATTCCAGGCCTTTCACATTCCTATCGACAACTACAACAAAGAAACACTTTCCTTATCAGTAGACCCAAAAGGCAAATCCAGGCTGAAGTCCTGCAACGTTTCCAAGTCACGGGTGATTTAGAAATCAAGGGTCTATGTAATGAGATAAAAACAAATTATCTGCATCCTCGTCATCCTCCTGATCACGCTCGGCATGCTGGAGGCCTTATGTGGTCTTCACCTCAAACCAAAAAGATTTCCTCTATCTTCTGGTAGCGCTGCTGCGGACTCAGAAGGAATGAAGACTACCTGTCATTATTGGGAGCAGGCTCTAGTTGAAGATGATTATGTATTCAAGACTACGAGTCTCAGCCTGCGTCAACAGAGGACTTGCAGGGGGATGGTACAGCACAGGAGTAAGGGAATGGCCAGACAATGTTGCTGAATGGTTCAACCTTGTCTGGGGTAAATCAGTGCTAGGAAAGGGCCTCCCGGCAGAAGTTATGAGTCCAACACAGGGAGCTGGAATTCACTGAAAAATCTGCAGCATGGAATCCTTTAAGGCTTCAACTTGCAGACTCAGATGTTTAAAGTTCAGCTGAGGATCGACGTGGGGACACTGAAGACTGCACCAGGTACTGCGACAGCACACTGAATATATCTAACCTAGATATATTTTATTCGGATTTACTTTATTATTGTTACAATAGCCACTTTTACGGTCTTGTTTTATCTTCTGTTTAACTGTTTTTGCCTAGGCCAGCACTCTGTTCTCAAACAAGACATTCTTGCTCACTCTGGGCTTCTTCCAAAGCTACAGCACGGTACATTGCCGGTGAACGTGGTAGAAGTTTAGTCTCCAACATTCGTAGAAAACACACATCCTTACGTAGGGACATTTTCTCAGAACATCAGCTGTGTTGTTATAAAAACACTTCCTTGTTCCTTACACAGAGGGAGATTCCAGCCAGAGAACCATGACTGTACGCTGATTGCCAAAAGCTTCGCTACCGATGCTAACGCAGACCGCAGGCCTTTGCTCAGGTATGGGGGATGATGCCTACCCAGGGGAACCTGAAGGGCAGAATTAGAGCTTAACATGCTGTGCTCTATCATAGCCTAGGTAGGAGTTAGTCTATTGACCATAGTGACAATATGATAGCATTATTTCTATGCTTCACTCTCCTTGTCACAATTTTAATACTGTCATGCTCTGTCCTCCTGGTTATTGCAGCTCACGCTTTGCTATCTAAGATTCAGTTGTTTTATTAAAGTCATTATTGAAACATATACTGCCTCTATTTGTCATTTATATATGAGGCTACGGTAACTGAGAGAAACGGATGAGACCCGAGTAACCACGGCTTCCCTGATAAACCAATTATGTCATGCACTCGGCTGCCCAGTCATCCCTGCCCTCGGGTAGAGATGAGGCACTGCTAGTTAGCTGGAGCAAAACCTGGATTGGAGAGACAGGCGTTACCCGCAGTGGGCCAGACTTAGCCTCCCACGGCGCGGGCGATTCTGCCGCTCAAAATCCAGTAGTCTCATTAGAATAAGAAAAGCCAATGCACACTACCGGACAAATCTCTATTATTGATGTCGTGCTTGGCATCTCATTCCTGATGGTAATTTGGTGCATTGATAAGCAATTCTAGCAAGGCTTGGAGTCATGCCAAGGCACTATGAGCAGACACTGAGTAGGCAAGTCACCAACATCAGCTTCTCACAGGCGCAGCATGGTTTCCAACATTTCATCTTGGGTACAGACATACCATCCTGGTACACAGCCAAAGTTAAGAATTTTGAGATGAGTTTGATGCATCAAAATTGGTACGAGTGAAGCTCCTGATTCACATCTTTGGGCATGGAAAAACAGGAACCGATGGCAGCAGCGCATAGGGGTAAGGCCTTTATGAGGCTCCAAGTCTGGAGGTCGGACAGTCTTGTAACTCATGGTGGCACCCGTCATCATGCAGGAGCCATAGCAGGAGTTTGAGGAATGTGCAGTTAAACTAATCTATCGGAAATGGTTATACTTGAAGACACAAGCTTTAATCCAATGAGAAGTCATTGCAGAATAATCAGTATTGGGCGCTGAGTTCAAAGCACCCAGTTCCTGGGATGAATAAAGCTTTAGTAAGCACAGCCACATTAAGCAATGCCAGGGTGATCTTTGGAACCCAGGTTGCAGTTAAACACTCTAGGCAAATCTGTAACAAACTTTGGTTTGGCCGGTCCCTCTGAAGTCAGATTTTCAAAGGTATGATTTGACATCCCACAGTGGATCATAAGATCATAGGGTACTGAGAAAAACAAAAAGGTGACTAGCAGAAAGCCTGAATTAATCTCAGCCACTGGCAATTACTTGAGCCGCATTCCAGTCTATCTTTATTTGGCCGATTATACCACACACAAAGATCTGCTGTATGGTAAGTAGCCTTGGTTCTGCTTCAAAAGGCACAGGTCAGCCAGAACCACCAGGCCAGGTCACTTTGTGATGGGAACAGAAGCAACCTCAACTCTTTTTGACTTATTCAGGGCCTTTTCAGAAGGGTACAGCTTGAGTCCTGAAGCACAGTCTAGACAGACCCTGCCTGTGCCTTAATGTGGGCCTGCACATTGAGATTTTCTGTCCATGATATTTCCTAGGGATGTTATGTAGTCAATGAGAGGGCTTGCCTTCTAGGATATTCAATGAATCAAGCCAAGATTGAACCAGAATGGAGGAGGCTAAGTGGGGATGGATGGGAATTAATAACAGAATACGCACATGGTTTCTTAGCTAGAGTAGGTGAACGTTAAGCGTTATATAGGGCACTGTTAAGTATGATATCGTCAGCAGCAAATGTTAGACCGCACCTCAAGCAGAAACGTTTCCACTGGGTCTCACCTCACTGGGAAGTCCACCATGTCATTAATTTTGTCCCTCCAGATGAAGCTGCGGAAGGAGAAACGCTTGAGCTGGATAATTAAAACGTTTGGAAGCCGCCACAGCATGAGCTGCTTTGATGCTTCTCTGTGCTGCTTACATTTAGGGCAGTACCTAAAGGGGAAAAGTGAAACATGAAAAAAGGTATGAAATTCAAACATTAAAACAAAGTTCAAGTAAAAATACAGGAAATAAATATTATGTTCCATACACAAGTATGAAGCAACGAGGCACGCAATCGGAAGAAATCATGTTGGGGAGACACTAAGTGGTTAAGTCTCAATGCAAATGCTGATAACATTACCTTAATCAGTGCAGTGTGATGCCCGTTATTTGCTACATATCTGTACAGTTACAAGTCCAGGACCTGCATTCACTCTTGCACGGTTTAGTTAAATGCTGGTGATGGACAGACTGCCAGGTAGGTGCCTGCGTTTATGTTTGTGACTGCTTAGATACCTGGTAGGGACACACCGTTGAAGACCCAGATTCACTCTGTTTGTAGAGTTACATGCTTGGGAGGAGAGGCTCCCACATATCTCTAGATTTAATATTTCTTTATTGTTACTTGCCTGGGAGGAACAAACAGTAACAGGAGTCAGAAGAACATGCCATCTTCGCCAGGACTTGCAATATCTCTGCACTAATAGGTCATACGCCTGTACATCTGTAATGGAGATGTGGCTGGGCCCCAGTGTTTAACACCAAGCCTGCTCAGGATACCACAGTATGCTCAAACAGATAAGAGGCATTTTAGCCTTCTATAGGTGATTAACTAGTTTCCTCTGACTACTGTCACCATCCAGGCAAAAACCTGCATAACTCCACATTCAGTACAAGACTGACAGCACTTACTACACGTAACCAATACACTTTTGACAATCAGCCCACATTTGGGCTTTAATTGGACACCAAACAATAACATCACATACCTTCATTTCCAGTCTCATCTACAAATGGTCACACTAAAGCAGCATGCACTAGACAGAACTAAATCACCATTAAGTACAGCAACAGCACACACCCTACACCAAGAAAAATGGCATAAACCTAATGTAGGAAGTTGGCTCTGTATGTGCTATTTCAAAGTAAGGAATAGCATGCACAGAGTCCAAGGGTTCCCCTTAGAGGTAAAATAGTGGTAAAAAGAGATAATACTAATGCTCTATTTTGTGGTAGTGTGGTCGAGCAGTAGGCTTATCCAAGGAGTAGTGTTAAGCATTTGTTGTACATACACAGACAATAAATGAGGTACACACACTCAGAGACAAATCCAGCCAATAGGTTTTGTTATAGAAAAATATCTTTTCTTAGTTTATTTTAAGAACCACAGGTTCAAATTTAACATGTAATATCTTGTTTGAAAGGTATTGCAGGTAAGTACATTAGGGACTTTGAATCATTTCAATTGCATGTATACTTTTCAAGTTATTCACAAATAGCTATTTTAAAAGTGGACACTTAGTGCAATTTTCACAGTTCCTGGGGAGGTAAGTTTTTGTTAGTTTTACCAGGTAAGTAAGACACTTACAGGGTTCAGTTCTTGGTCCAAGGTAGCCCACCGTTGGGGGTTCAGAGCAACCCCAAAGTTACCACACCAGCAGCTCAGGGCCGGTCAGGTGCGGAGTTCAAAGTGGTGCCCAAAACGCATAGGCTTCAATGGAGAGAAGGGGGTGCCCCGGTTCCAGTCTGCCAGCAGGTAAGTACCCGCGTCTTCGGAGGGCAGACCAGGGGGGTTTCGTAGGGCACCGGGGGGGACACAAGCCCACACAGAAATTTCACCCTCAGCGGCGCGGGGGCGGCCGGGTGCAGTGTTAGAACAAGCGTCGGGTTCGCAATGGAAGTCAATGAGAGATCAAGGGATCTCTTCAGCGCTGCAGGCAGGCAAGGGGGGGCTTCCTCTGGGAAACCTCCACTTGGGCAAGGGAGAGGGACTCCTGGGGGTCACTTCTGCAGTGAAAGTCCGGTCCTTCAGGTCCTGGGGGCTGCGGGTGCAGGGTCTTTTCCAGGCGTCGGGACTTAGGTTTCAGAGAGTCGCGGTCAGGGGAAGCCTCGGGATTCCCTCTGCAGGCGGCGCTGTGGGGGCTCAGGGGGGACAGGTTTTGGTACTCACAGTCGTAGAGTAGTCCGGGGGTCCTCCCTGAGGTGTTGGTTCTCCACCAGCCGAGTCGGGGTCGCCGGGTGCAGTGTCGCAAGTCTCACTCTTCTTGAGGGGAGATTGCAGGGTTCTTTAAAGCTGCTCCTTTGGATAAAGTTGCAGTCTTTTTGGAGCAGGTCCGCTGTCCTCGGGAGTTTCTTGTCGTCGTCGAAGCAGGGCAGTCCTCAGAGGATTCAGAGGTCGCTGGTCCCTTTGGAAGGCGTCGGTGGAGCAGAGTTCTTTGGAAGGCAGGAGACAGGCCGGTGAGTTTCTGGAGCCAAGGCAGTTGTTGTCTTCTGGTCTTCCTCTGCAGGGGTTTTCAGCTGGGCAGTCCTTCTTCTTGTTGTTGCAGGAATCTAGTTTCTAGGTTCAGGGAGAGCCCTTAAATACTAAATTTAAGGGCGTGTTTAGGTCTGGGGGGTTAGTAGCCAATGGCTACTAGCCCTGAGGGTGAGTACACCCTCTTTGTGCCTCCTCCCAAGGGGAGGGGGTCACATCCCTAATCCTATTGGGGGAATCCTCCATCTGCAAGATGGAGGATTTCTAAAAGTTAGAGTCACTTCAGCTCAGGACACCTTAGGGGCTGTCCTGACTGGCCAGTGACTCCTCCTTGTTTTCCTCATTATCTCTCCTGGACTTGCCGCCAAAAGTGGGGGCTGGGTCCAGGGGGCGGGCATCTCCACTAGCTGGAGTGCCCTGGGGCATTGTAACACGAAGCTTGAGCCTTTGAAGCTCACTGCTAGGTGTTACAGTTCCTGCAGGGGGGAGGTGTGAAGCACCTCCACCCAGAGCAGGCTTTGTTTCTGTCCTCAGAGAGCACAAAGGCTCTCACCGCATGAGGTCAGAAACTCGTCTCAGCAGCAGGCTGGCACAGACCAGTCAGTCCTGCACTGAACAATTGGGTAAAATACAGGGTGCATCTCTAAGATGCACTCTGTGTGCATTTTTTAATAAATCCAACACTGGCATCAGTGTGGGTTTATTATTCTGAGAAGTTTGATACCAAACTTCCCAGTATTCAGGGTAGCCATTATGGAGCTGTGGAGTTCGTTTTTGACAGACTCCCAGCCCATATACTCTTATGGCTACCCTGCACTTACAATGTCTAAGGTTTTGTTTAGACACTGTAGGGGCATAGTGCTCATGCACATATGCCCTCACCTGTGGTATAGTGCACCCTGCCTTAGGGCTGTAAGGCCTGCTAGAGGGGTGACTTACCTATGCCACAGGCAGTGTGAGGTTGGCATGGCACCCTGAGGGGAGTGCCATGTCGACTTAGTCATTTTCTCCCCACCAGCACACACAAGCTGGCAAGCAGTGTGTCTGTGCTGAGTGAGGGGTCCCTAGGGTGGCATAAGACATGCTGCAGCCCTTACAGACATTCCCTGGCATCAGGGCCCTTGGTACCAGGGGTACCAGTTACAAGGGACTTACCTAGGTGCCAGGGTTGTGCCAATTGTGGAGTCAATGGTACATTTTAGGTGAAAGAACACTGGTGCTGGGGCCTGGTTAGCAGGGTCCCAGCACACTTCTCAGTCAAGTCAGCATCAGTATCAGGGAAAAAGTGGGGGGTAACTGCAACAGGGAGCCATTTCTTTACACAAGCCCCCCCCCCAGCCCACAGGCCAGGAGACTCAGCCAAAGGTGGGAGAGTCTTCCTAGTCTGTCAGGCAAGGAAGAGTAGAGGAAATAGGCTGGTTTGTTGCAGGGCCTACTCTGCCTTACATCCTCCTGCTCAGGTCATTCCCTCTGGGGAACTGACCCATTTCCACAGTAATAGGACCTAATCTGAATTGCCTCTTGTCTGTGTCTTTAATGTCTCCACCCATTCTCTCTATTTTGGGGTTAGAGGTATCCACCTCTGCTAATCTTATCTTAGCCAGGGTCACCCCTAGCTTACCCAAAGAGGTTACCCAGAGCTGGAGTAACCCCACCATGACCAACAGGGTCAGGGGGCCTAATTTGCTATTTGGCATGGGGTCAGACCACCATGCCAAGGATAGTGCAGCCATAAAGGCTAACACCCAGCAGAGGCCACTGACAGCGGTCAGTGCCCAGAACCACACCTTTAGCTCTTCACCTACAAGGGAAGGGGCTAAGTTACAGGCTTCTTTGGGTTCAGGGTGCCTGTCTGCTGTATTAGAGTGGGGGGTTACCACATCTTGTAGTAAACACCCTTCTTCCACTCTTTCTTCTGTTAGCTGAGGAGCCACACACTCAGGCTTAACAGTTGCCTGTCTAGCCAGGACTTCTTGTGGGTCAGGTTGGACTGTACCAGTGCCACTTTTGGAGTTCTCCCCTACTGGAGCAGAATCTCCTTGGCTTGCTGGAACCTTGGCTAAAGGTTGCCCACCTTTCCTATTCTGTTTTCTTTTCTTTTTCTTCTGGGGCCTACCTGCAGTTACTGCTGGGGCAGGACCTCCAGAATCCTTGGGAGAGGACTGGCACTGGACCAGTTCTTCTCTTGGGCTCTGACTAACCTCTGGGTAGTCATTTCCAAGGAGACAATCAAGGGGGAGGTCTGTACTGACTACCACCCTTCTCCAGCTAAAAGTGCCACCCACTTCTATGGGCACAAAAGCCACAGGCCTATCAGTGACCCTGTCTGGGCTAACTCTTACTCTGGCCATCTCACCTGGGATGTACTGGTTTGAGAACACCAGCCTGTCATGTACAATAGTGTGACTGGCACAAGTGTCTCTCAGGGCAGTGGCTGGGATTCCATTCACCAATAGGTGGTGGAAGTGTCTACTTCCCTCTGGAATCTCCAACTCACCTGTTGGGCCCTTTTTCCAATTGAAGGCTATGAAGACCTCCTCATCTGAGGAGTCATCTCCAATGGCTACACTGGTTACCCCTGGGATTTTGCTAGGGGGTTTGTTTTTGGGACAAGAAGTGTCCTTGGTGTGGTGCCCTGTCTGTTTACAGTTATGGCACCATGCCTTAGTGGCATCCCAGCTCTTACCCTGGTACCCACCTTTGTTTTGGGTTGTGTCTCTGGGCCCACCCACCTGGTCTGGTTTTTGGGTGCTTACAGGGGACTCTTTCTTTGTTTCTAGTGTCACCCACTTTCTCCCGGGGAGGCTTTGTAACCCCTTTCTTTTGGTCACCCCCAGTGGAAGTTTTGGTTACCCTAGTCTTGACCCAGTGGTCTGCCTTCTTTCCCAATTCTTGGGGAGAAATTGGACCTAGGTCTACCAGATACTGATGCAACTTTTCATTGAAGCAGTTACTTAAAATGTGTTCTTTCATAAACAAATTATAAAGCCCAACATAGTCATACACTTCATTTCCAGTTACCCAACCATCCAGTGTTTTCACTGAGTAGTCAACATAATCAACCCAGGTCTGGCTCGAGGATTTTTGAGCCCCCCTGAATCTAATTCTATACTCCTCAGTGGAGAATCCAAAGCCCTCAATCAGGGTACCCTTCATGAGGTCATAAGATTCTGCATCTTTTTTAGAGAGTGTGAGGAGTCTATCCCTACACTTTCCTGTGAACATTTCCCAAAGGAGAGCACCCCAGTGAGATTTGTTCACTTTTCTGGTTTCACAAGCCCTCTCAAAAGCTGTGAACCATTTGGTGATGTCATCACCATCTTCATATTTTGTTACAATCCCTTTGGGGATTTTCAACATGTCAGGAGAATCTCTGACCCTAGTTATGTTGCTGCCACCATTGATGGGTCCTAGGCCCATCTCTTGTCTTTCCCTTTCTATGGCTAGGATCTGTCTTTCCAAAGCCAATCTTTTGGCCATCCTGGCTAACTGGATGTCCTCTTCACTGGAGTTATCCTCAGTGATTTCAGAGAGGTTGGTCCCTCCTGTGAGGGAACCAGCATCTCTGACTATTATTTGTGGAGTCAGGGCTTGAGAGGCCCTGTTCTCCCTAGATAGGACTGGTGGGGGGGAATCACCCTCCAAGTCACTATCATCATCCTCTGTGTTGCCATCCTCAGAGGGGTTGGCTCTTTCAAACTCTGCCAACAGCTCCTGGAGCTGTAGTTTGGAAGGTCTGGAGCCCATTGCTATTTTTTTTAGTTTACAGAGTGACCTTAGCTCTCTCATCTGTAGATGGAGGTAAGGTGTGGTGTCGAGTTCCACCACATTCACATCTGTACTAGACATTGTGCTTCTAAAAGTTGGAATACTTTTTAAGAATCTAAAACTGGTTCTAGAATCTAATTCAAACTTTTAACAAACTTTTAAACTCTAAAAGAAATGCTAACAGGGACTAACACAAGGCCCTAGCAGGACTTTAAAGAATTTAGAAAACTTTTCAAATTGCAAAAATCTATTTCTAATGACAATTTTGGAATTTGTCGTGTGATCAGGTATTGGCTGAGTAGTCCAGCAAATGCAAAGTCTTGTACCCCACCGCTGATCCACCAATGTAGGAAGTTGGCTCTGTATGTGCTATTTCAAAGTAAGGAATAGCATGCACAGAGTCCAAGGGTTCCCCTTAGAGGTAAAATAGTGGTAAAAAGAGAGAATACTAATGCTCTATTTTGTGGTAGTGTGGTCGAGCAGTAGGCTTATCCAAGGAGTAGTGTTAAGCATTTGTTGTACATACACATAGACAATAAATGAGGTACACACACTCAGAGACAAATCCAGCCAATAGGTTTTGTTATAGAAAAATATATTTTCTTAGTTTATTTTAAGAACCACAGGTTCAAATTTAACATGTAATATCTTGTTTGAAAGGTATTGCAGGTAAGTACATTAGGAACTTTGAATCATTTCAATTGCATGTATACTTTTCAAGTTATTCACAAATAGCTATTTTAAAAGTGGACACTGCAATTTTCACAGTTCCTGGGGGAGGTAAGTTTTTGTTAGTTTTACCAGGTAAGTAAGACACTTACAGGGTTCAGTTCTTGGTCCAAGGTAGCCCACCGTTGGGGGTTCAGAGCAACCCCAAAGTTACCACACCAGCAGCTCAGGGCCGGTCAGGTGCAGAGTTCAAAGTGGTGCCCAAAACGCATAGGCTTCAATGGAGAGAAGGGGGTGCCCCGGTTCCAGTCTGCCAGCAGGTAAGTACCCGCGTCTTCGGAGGGCAGACCAGGGGGGTTTCGTAGGGCACCGGGGGGGACACAAGCCCACACAGAAATTTCACCCTCAGCGGCGCAGGGGCGGCCGGGTGCAGTGTTAGAACAAGCGTCGGGTTCGCAATGGAAGTCAATGAGAGATCAAGGGATCTCTTCAGCGCTGCAGGCAGGCAAGGGGGGGCTTCCTCGGGGAAACCTCCACTTGGGCAAGGGAGAGGGACTCCTGGGGGTCACTTCTGCAGTGAAAGTCCGGTCCTTCAGGTCCTGGGGGCTGCGGGTGCAGGGTCTTTTCCAGGCGTCGGGACTTAGGTTTCAGAGAGTCGCGGTCAGGGGAAGCCTCGGGATTCCCTCTGCAGGCGGCGCTGTGGGGGCTCAGGGGGGACAGGTTTTGGTACTCACAGTCGTAGAGTAGTCCGGGGGTCCTCCCTGAGGTGTTGGTTCTCCACCAGCCGAGTCGGGGTCGTCGGGTGCAGTGTCGCAAGTCTCACGCTTCTTGCGGGGAGATTGCAGGGTTCTTTAAAGCTGCTCCTTTGGATAAAGTTGCAGTCTTTTTGGAGCAGGTCCGCTGTCCTCTGGAGTTTCTTGTCGTCGTCGAAGCAGGGCAGTCCTCAGAGGATTCAGAGGTCGCTGGTCCCTTTGGAAGGCGTCGGTGGAGCAAGTTCTTTGGAAGGCAGGAGACAGGCCGGTGAGTTTCTGGAGCCAAGGCAGTTGTTGTCTTCTGGTCTTCCTCTGCAGGGGTTTTCAGCTGGGCAGTCCTTCTTCTTGTTGTTGCAGGAATCTAGTTTCTAGGTTCAGGGAGAGCCCTTAAATACTAAATTTAAGGGCGTGTTTAGGTCTGGGGGGTTAGTAGCCAATGGCTACTAGCCCTGAGGGTGAGTACACCCTCTTTGTGCCTCCTCCCAAGGGGAGGGGGTCACATCCCTAATCCTATTGGGGGAATCCTCCATCTGCAAGATGGAGGATTTCTAAAAGTTAGAGTCACTTCAGCTCAGGACACCTTAGGGGCTGTCCTGACTGGCCAGTGACTCCTCCTTGTTTTCCTCATTATCTCTCCTGGACTTGCCGCCAAAAGTGGGGGCTGGGTCCAGGGGGCGGGCATCTCCACTAGCTGGAGTGCCCTGGGGCATTGTAACACGAAGCTTGAGCCTTTGAAGCTCACTGCTAGGTGTTACAGTTCCTGCAGGGGGGAGGTGTGAAGCACCTCCACCCAGAGCAGGCTTTGTTTCTGTCCTCAGAGAGCACAAAGGCTCTCACCGCATGAGGTCAGAAACTCGTCTCAGCAGCAGGCTGGCACAGACCAGTCAGTCCTGCACTGAACAATTGGGTAAAATATAGGGTGCATCTCTAAGATGCACTCTGTGTGCATTTTTTAATAAATCCAACACTGGCATCAGTGTGGGTTTATTATTCTGAGAAGTTTGATACCAAACTTCCCAGTATTCAGGGTAGCCATTATGGAGCTGTGGAGTTCGTTTTTGACAGACTCCCAGCCCATATACTCTTATGGCTACCCTGCACTTACAATGTCTAAGGTTTTGTTTAGACACTGTAGGGGCATAGTGCTCATGCACATATGCCCTCACCTGTGGTATAGTGCACCCTGCCTTAGGGCTGTAAGGCCTGCTAGAGGGGTGACTTACCTATGCCACAGGCAGTGTGAGGTTGGCATGGCACCCTGAGGGGAGTGCCATGTCGACTTAGTCATTTTCTCCCCACCAGCACACACAAGCTGGCAAGCAGTGTGTCTGTGCTGAGTGAGGGGTCCCTAGGGTGGCATAAGACATGCTGCAGCCCTTACAGACCTTCCCTGGCATCAGGGCCCTTGGTACCAGGGGTACCAGTTACAAGGGACTTACCTAGGTGCCAGGGTTGTGCCAATTGTGGAGTCAATGGTACATTTTAGGTGAAAGAACACTGGTGCTGGGGCCTGGTTAGCAGGGTCCCAGCACACTTCTCAGTCAAGTCAGCATTAGTATCAGGCAAAAAGTGGGGGGTAACTGCAACAGGGAGCCATTTCTTTACACCTAACACAACCTTTTGAGCACAACACTGCCTCATAAGGCATCGACCGAGGGAGATTAACTGATTTTGTTTTTATTTATGAAGTACTTGTTATCAACATAACCATCTTGGCACTAAGGAATTGTAAAATATATAACTAATGAAAGACTACCAAGTGAGGTTTGTACAGCCTTTTTGAATGCCCTCGATACACGGACGTAGGCTGTTCTAGAGTGGGGTCTAGGAAGACTAAGAACACAACCACTTAAGTGAGACCGAAAAGAGTAGCTATGAGGTTGAGCACAGACTCTTCTCTGGATATAATCACTGAATTGCTCAGCAAGGGAAATCTTTCTTCTTCATAAAAGACTTAGCCCCTCATTATGACCCTGGCGGTCATCAGACTGCCAGGGTCACGGTCGGGCCACCGCCAAAGTGGCGGTCTGACTGCGACATTACGAACGTGGCGGAGACTATTGAGATGGGCTCCCCAACCAGTCATTGATGCATCTGTGGTGATTATGGTCTGTGCCACAGGGTCCTGAAATAGACGCCCTTTTGATAAGTAGGTGTGATTCCACCATTGGAAAGAGTTGTAAGTCTGGCGGTCTAACAACACGAGGTCCTGT
Source organism: Pleurodeles waltl (assembly GCF_031143425.1). Taxonomy (NCBI): domain Eukaryota; kingdom Metazoa; phylum Chordata; class Amphibia; order Caudata; family Salamandridae; genus Pleurodeles; species Pleurodeles waltl. The sequence continues at coordinate 28,074,617 of NC_090448.1, read as the reverse complement.
AGTTGACCCTGTGCTGGAGACCATTGTTGCGATAGACACTGTTGTAGGGGTCTCATGTTTAGATGTGCACTGGGCACTATTGATATGCACAATGCCATCATTCCCAATAGTTTCGTAATAAACCTTAATGTGTAAATTTTGTTGTATTGTAGCTGAGATATGAGACTGAAACGCTTGAATTCTTTGTGGGTTTGGTTAAGCCAATGTTGACTGACTGCTCAGAATTGCTCCCAGATATGGTTGTATTTCCGCTGGCTGAAAGTGAGATTTCTGGTGGTTGATTGTGAACTCTAGACCGTGTAGGGTATCGATTGTGTATTGTGTGTGTTGTTGACAGTTTTGAATGGTGCTGGCTTTATGAGCCAGTCGCCCAGATAGGGAAAGACATGTATATATTGTCTTCTGAGGTATGCTGCAATCAATTCTAGGCATTTGGTAGATACCCATGGTGCTGTTGTTTCTCCAAAGGGTAGCACTTTGAATTGGTAGTGCTTTCCTGCTATCACAAACCTTAACTATTTGCTATGTGCTGGATGTATGGGAATGTGGAAGTAAGGAAAATGTCACTTACCCAGTGTACATCTGTTCGTGGCATTAGTCGCTGCAGATTCACATGTTGTGCATAGTCCGCCGTCTGGTGTTGGGTCGGAGTGTTACAAGTTGTTTTTCTTCGAAGAAGTCTTTTCGAGTCACGAGACCGAGGGACTCCTCCTCCTTTGTTCCATTGCGCATGGGCGTCGACTCCATGTTAGATTGTTTTCCCCGCAGAGGGTGAGGTAGGAGTTGTGTATGATAGTAATAGTGCCCATGCAATGGAATGAATAAGTATGTACCAAATAAGGTTTAAGTAATATATTTACAAATGTACAAGTGTTGAAGATAACTTCCAAACGGCTACAGGATCCCGGGGAGGCGGGTGGGCACATGTGAATCTGCAGCGACTAATGCCACGAACAGATGTACACTGGGTAAGTGACATTTTCCGTTCGGTGGCATGTGTAGCTGCAGATACACATGTTGTGCATAGACTAGTAAGCAGTTATCTCCCCAAAAGCGGTGGCTCAGCCTGTAGGAGTGGAAGTAGTCTGAAATAAAGTTCTTAGTACGGCTTGACCTACTGTGGCTTGTTGTGCGGATAGCACGTCTACACAGTAGTGCTTAGTAAATGTGTGAGGCGTAGACCATGTGGCTGCCTTACATATCTCGTTCATTGGAATGTTTCCTAGGAAGGCCATGGTAGCGCCTTTCTTTCTGGTTGAATGTGCCCTTGGTGTAATGGGCAGCTCTCTCTCTGCTTTGAGGTAGCAGGTTTGGATGCACTTA